>NW_011494939.1:5837037-5839250 GCF_000754665.1 Bison bison bison
CACTGGGGAGGCGGGCCCGGCAGGAGGAAGGAGCGGGCCGAGCCGGGAGGGGGGTAAACCGATTCATGCTCGCTCCTAAGGCCTGCTACTGCCTCTGGGCTCTGCAGGGTGGACTCGTGGTCTTTCCTCTTGCATCCCCACCGCTGAGGGTGGCAGGAGGCGCACAGCCTAGAGAAGGGCTGCTCAACCCTCTCCAGCTCGTGGCGACTGACCTTGCATGCTCACTCACAGTCACCTCCCCCTCTGCCTACACCTCTCCTCTCACTGTCCTGGGAGTGGCCCTATGCTGGGAACCTGTCTTCTCCTAGCTGTGTCCCAACCCCCTTCAGGAGGTAGCCTGCAGACGCTGGCCAAGCATCCTACCATGGAGTTTTTGACCAAACTTATTACCCACTTAAGACTCCGTAGGTTGATGAAGGGGACTGCAGCCTCATTTGGGGGCACCTGTGAACACCTGATCACCTCTCATCTGTAAAAAACTGTTTTAGTCCCCTGACCCCACTCCCAACAAAAACAGAACTCACTCTGCCCTGTGGAGGGAAACAGGAGCCCAGAGGGAGGCTGTCGGGGCATCCTTTCCACAACTGCTGACCACTGCCTGGGCCTTGGTTCCCATAGATTGTGGTGCACACTGGGGCCTGGCCTTAGTTTAGTGTCTGAGGTAGGCCAGCCTACTTTACTCCCGTGTCATGGATTTCCCCAGGCCTAAAGCCAGGCAGTAACTTGTGACGTGTGTAGGGTTGGGTTTGGAATGAGTCCTGGGCTTTTAGGGCAGGCGGTCAGGCACAGAGGCCTTAGTGTGGGTGTTACTTGAGGTTCTTTGGGACTGAAGACTCTAGCTGAGACATGTATTTGACTGGGGTTCCCATGAGGAATTCTAGGATTTGTAGTCTTAAATTAATCTCATGACTTTTGAAGCTGAGAAGCAGCAGGCTGCTCTGATCCCTCTGGCCCTGCTAAGGCTTGGCGTTCAGGAAGTCATTCCCTCCTGCAGTCAGGAGAGTTTGGCTGACCCCATGACTGGCCTCGAGAGCCCTGATTAGGTACCAGCTGGGGGCCAGGGCTGGCCTGTAACCTTGTGTCTTCCTTCTGGTTGGTAGCGTTTCTGGGGACCACCAGCTGGCTGAGGCTCAGGGACAGAGACGGCTGCTCCAGCTAAAGGTCAGTTGTGATGTACAATTGCCTGTTGGCACTGTCTAGGGGATGGGCCTCAGCTCCTGAGCTCCAGAGAGCTCAGCTGGGCCCAGGCACTCCCACCTCCTCAAAGCCATGAGGCAGAGTGTTCTCCTTCTGTGACTAGGCACAGGTTCCAAGTGGGGAGGGGACTGGCTCAGCATCCGGAGCCAAAATAGGAATAGAACTGGGAGCTGAGCCTGGAGCGGTTCTGGGCTTTTGGTTCTCTGCATCAACACAGCCAGCATGCCTATGATTTCTGTGCTGGGCAAAATGTTTCTGTGGCAGCGTGAAGGGCCCGGAGGACGATGGACTTGTCAGACAAGTCGAAGAGGTGAGGCCAGGGACATAGATGTGATTTGGGAGGTGATGGGAAGCTGAGGAGTAGGATGCTCAGGTGGCAAGAGGAAAATTACTCTGGGTAGCTATTGGGAACCAGGCTGAGATAGGAACAGACAGGCTGGGGCCAGACAGGGCATCAGGAAAAAGCCTTAGGGGACTGGGACGAAAGTCAGAAAAATCACAGGTTTGTCAGAAAAGAAGAGTGAAGAGCTGCGCACAAGCTGAGGCTGGCCAGAGGAAAGAACCATAGTGAGCTTGTAAAGGGTCCAAGTTGGTGGTGGGGAGAGGGGGTGATGTTGGTGGAAGAATGTGGTGTGTTTTCCAAGAGGAATGGGTAGGTTGAGAAACCTGAGAAGGTTTGGAACTTATCAAAGTTGAGGTTTCATACCTAGGGTTTTGATAGAATATATCTTGAGGAAGATGGTGGGGAGTGTCTGCCACAAAATGGCCCCAGAGGCCTGAAGGTCAGTGCTGTGAGGATAGGGGCTTTCAGGCTTGTGGAGAGCACCAGGTGAATGCTCAGGTTCTAGGGGCTGGGGGATGGGGTACGGAGAAATGATAAGGGAAACACCCGATGAAAGTGGGGATCTCGGCAGAAGTAGGAGCCCAGCTGAAAGCCTTTCCCCCACCCCTCAGTGGCATCGGACCCCGCGTGGGCTGTGGAGTGGATCGAACTTCCTCGAGGCCTCTCTCTGTCT
>NW_011494939.1:5839474-5841118 GCF_000754665.1 Bison bison bison
TTGCTCCTGCCTCCCTTTGCCTGCAAGCGGAGGCGCTATCCGGCCGCCGGGGCCACAAGGCCGCCCCCGCGCGCCGGTCTGCTCTGCTCGGCGCTGTGCCAGCGGGCGGGCTTGCTTGCGCCTTGGGCCCTGACGTCAGCGCATCCCGGGCCGTATCCCGGGAGACCCTGTTGCATGGTGATGGGTTGCCAGGGAGACATACACCTTTTTCTCTGGGCCTGGGCCGCAGCTGCGCGAGCGCAGGCAAGGATGGCGATGGCTGGGGGGAGTGATGGGAGGGCGGGTGAGCGAACCAGGGAACACCCACCAGGTGCTCCCCGCCAGGCTGGGCCTGAAGCTGCCGGCGCCACCCTGGGGGCCCTGTCAGCCAGGTATTGAAGGGACGGGGTGGGCCTGAGGTCAAGGGGGCAGGTGGAGCCCGTCTTCTGAGGGGTGGGAATGTGTTGGAGGAGAGGTCAGCAGTGCCGGGGACGGGGCGTGTGCCTCTGACTTCATTCATTCATTGAGGGAGACGTTTCCCAGGGCTGCCAAGGAGCACTGAGCCAGGTGTAGGGTGGAGGTAGGAACCCAGGTGAATCAGACTGAGGCTTTGCCACCTCAAAATTCCTCAGGAAAGATGCAAGGACATTGCTGAGCTGGGGGTGCAGGCATACAAGACAGAGAAACTGTGGACTGAAAACATAATTAGAAGGTGGTGGCACTTGAGAATCGGGCCTTAAATGATAGGGAGCGTTTTTTCAGGCAAGGATGGCATTCTTAGCCCAGGGGAAAGCTGCGTTCCTTTGCCTGGAGGGAAGGTGGAAAGGTGGGCTTTCACTGGGCAGAGGAAATCACTGGTGGATTCCAAGCAGACCTGGAGGCAGCCTAGGGCCTCACAGAATGGATTCTTTCAGTGCCTGACCATGCAGCTTCCACTTCACTGGGCACTGGAAGAACCCAGGAAAGATTTTAAATAGGGACATGTTGTGACCGGCTGCACTCCAGGAAAATTACTTGTTTATTTTTATACTTTGCCTAATTCATTCAGCCTATGTATTTTCAGAGCTACTCTGTACCAGGCCCTGTGTTAAACACAGGGTGGGTGCAGCAGTGACCAAGGGAGACCAAATTTCTCATAGAGCTGAAAACCAACAAGAAGTAAGGAAACACAGGAAACAGACCATAGTGACACACACAGGGTCTGTTGATAGAGGATGGCAACTGGCTGTAGGCTACAGAGGGAGCCTGGACTACTGCTAGGGTGGCCAGGAAGGCTCTCTGAGAGAGTGATATTTCAGCCAAGACCCTAAAGATGAGGAAGAACCAGTCATGGGAAGCGGGGTGGGGAACACTTAACATACACAACATTCTGGGCTGAGAAAACGGTGTGGAATTGGAACTTGGGGGACCACCGCTTGCGCTAATCTGAGCAGGGGGTACTGAGGGTGTACCCTTGAGAAAGGGCTGTGGCAGTAGGAGTAGAAAGGATGACAGTAGTGTAGAAGGCAGTTTGGAGATGGAGTCGCTAGGTGTTAATAACAGATCTAGGTGAGCAGGCTTAGGGGAGAGCTGATGGTAATGCTGAACTTTGGAGCCAGGTGGGGTGGGAGAGTGGTGGGCGGGAGCGAAGCCAGGAAGTCCGGTAGCAGGACCGCATGTGAGGAG
>NW_011494939.1:5841218-5853493 GCF_000754665.1 Bison bison bison
GGCTTGGTTTTGATCATACTGAGTTTGTGGCCCTTGTAAGCTCGAGAAACAGCTAGAATGGGGGATCTGAAGACTGAGATGGGCAAGGGGGAGAGAACCTGGAGAAGTCCCACTTGCCATGCATTTGGCCTCCCCTCTTTGCTATTCTGAAAGGCCCCACTCCATTTACTTGTCAACCTGCTTCCCTCCCTGCAAGCCAGGATGTGGCAGGTTAGCTGCAGTTCTATTCCCTTGGACCTGCTCATGTCTATGTTGTTTCCTGAGTGGACACAGTTTGAAGATCTTGGCCTCTTACTTTCTGACATATCCCAGTGGCAACTGGGACATCGGAGATGCTCTAGCATCTCTTCCAAGCTCCCACATCTCCTTGATGCCTTGGGTGGAGTATGGGCCTGTGGGGGACACTGCTGTCAGAGGGGCACTTACCCTCTGATGCTGTCACCCAAGGTGAATGTTGGAGACACAATCGCAATGCTGCCCAAGTCCCGGAGAGCCCTAACTATCCAGGAGATTGCTGCGCTGGCCAGATCCTCGCTGCATGGTATGCACCCCCTTTGTCCTTTTGCACATGCCCTTGGGGACTGTATCCTGTGAGCTTTTGCTGGGCTCCCTCTTTCCTCTCTTTCTCAAATGAATCCCAGCTCCCTCCTCCCGGCCAAAGACACATGTGGACTCTTAACTACCATTACCTCTCCCCTCTCTTCCCAGATGCTCTCTGGTCTGTGTCTTTACCAGCTTTCCTCATTCTGCACCCCCTTCCAGGTATTTCCCAGGTGGTGAAGGACCACGTGACCAAGCCCACTGCCATGGCCCAGGGCCGAGTGGCTCACCTCATTGAGTGGAAGGGTTGGAGCAAGCCAAGTGACTCGCCTGCTGCCCTGGAATCAGCCTTTTCCTCCTATTCGGACCTCAGTGAGGGTGAACAGGAGGCTCGCTTTGCAGCAGGTGGGTACTGAAAGGGTTTATCGTAGGGATGCTCATGTTCATCTCCTCGGGCCTGATGTGGGGGTTGGAGTCTTTCTGTACCGCTGTGTCTTCCCTCTCCTGTGTCTAAACTGAGCCCTCATCTTAGCTCACCTCTGCTAAACAAACTCTGTCCTTCCTGTCAGGAGTGGCTGAACAATTCGCCATTGCAGAAGCCAAGCTCCGGGCATGGTCTTCGGTGGACGGCGAGGACTCCACTGATGAATCCTATGATGAAGACTTTGCTGGGGGAACTGACTCAGGTGAGGGAGATATCTCATGCCAGTGCTGCCAGCAGAGGTGGAACCACCTGACAGGCCTTGTGGTTCAGAGCTCAGCCTTTGTTTTGGAAAGGGAGACCCAAAATGTCCTCAGCCTGCACAAGGGGAGAGGAGAAGGACAAACTGTCCAGACAGTCCTTGACATTCCAAGGGCAGGATAGCTGGCTACCGCTGGTGAGTGGGCAGTCAGCGGTTGGAAATGGGAGTGGTTCCTTTTCCATAGGTGCTGAGCCTTCTTTGCCTGTCTGTGCAGTTGGTCTTCACAATCCTTCAAGTGAAAGTCGCTCAGTTGTGTCCCACTCTTTGCGACCCCATGGACTATACAGTCCATGGAATTCTCCAGGCCAGAATACTAGAATGGGTAGCCTTTCCCTTCTCCAGGGGATCTTCCCATTCCAGGGATTGAACCCAGGTCTCCCGCACTGCAGGCAGATTCTTTACCTGCAGAGCCACCTTCAAACAAACAAACAAACAAAAAGCCCAGAGATCTCACCGATGCATTCTGTGCAGCTGATCTCTGAGGGTCTGCTGTGTCCTGCCTTGCCCTCTCAAGGCAGCCTTCTGGCAGCTCAGAGGAGCTGCAGTGCAGCAGCACAGCTCCCTGCAGGGCTGGGGCCCCAGGAAAACAGGAAGGCTTGCTGGGGTGGGACCGCCCACAGGGCCTCTGGCTCCAGCTCCGGATCCTTGCCCTATCCCTCCAGCCGAGGCCTGCCTGTGGATCTTTCCCTGGGCCTGGGCTTGCAGAGGGGACCCTGCAGGAGCTGTGCAGCTGTGCAAAGGCCCTCCTTTCATCTTCCAGTCTCTAAACCACGTGGCTTACTTTCTCTGTAGCTTCTAGCCTCAAACCTCACAGGTCACCATCCCCCCACCTCTTTGCCTTTGAAGATTGCCTCTACCCAGTGGCCCATCCCCTCCGGCTAATTAACAAGTTCTCCAGGGTGGGCAGTACATTAGAGCAGATTGGGGATTGCTGCTGTGGTCTTAAAGGGACTGATTAGGATGCCTGAACCACAAGTGTTTTTGTTTGAGTTCCAGGCCTGTTTTGACCCCTGGTATAATGATAACGACCAACATTTATCCAAGGCCACTACTAGCCCCTGTGGAATCTGTGGAAGTTAGAAAAAGGGTCGCCTTTTTCTGGTGGGGATAGCCCCGTGCTAGGGCATATTGCTTGGCGGGGACTGTGGGCTGAACTCAGCCTTGGACAGGCGCCCCTTGTGCAGTGAGCCACCTGCACCATGTACGGTATCCCTGTATTTATTGACTCTCACCAAGTTCCAGAGTCTGTTGTTCTCTCAAAAATCCCATAAAGTTATAACCTCCAGTTCACCGTTAAGGAAACTAAGGCACTGAGAGGTTAAGCAACTTGCTCCAAGTTACTCAGCTCCTGTGAGGCTGGGAGCCGGGAGGATGTGGCTTCCAGGTGGGCCAATTGAAATGGGGCTAGCAGGGCTGTCTTCTTTCTCTCCCCCTGCAGACCTGACTGGGCAGCTGCCCCTGGGGCCCCACCTCCAGGACCTCTTCACTGGCCACAGATTCTCCCGGCCTGTGCGCCAGGGCTCCGTGGAACCTGAGAGCGACTGCTCGCAGACCGTGTCCCCAGAGACCCTGTGCTCTAGTCTGTGCAGCCTGGAGGACGGGTTGCTGGGCTCCCCAGCCCGCCTGGCTTCCCAGCTGCTGGGTGATGAGCTGCTCCTCGCCAAACTGCCCCCCAGCCGGGAAAGTGCCTTCCGCAGCCTGGGCCCACTGGAGGCCCAGGACTCGCTCTACAACTCGCCCCTCACAGAGTCCTGCCTTTCTCCTGCTGAGGAGGAGCCAGCCCCCTGCAAGGACTGCCAGCCGCTCTGCCTGCCACCAGTGAGCAGCTGGGAACGGCAGCGGCAAGCCTCTGACGTAGCTTCTTCTGGGGTGGTGTCCTTAGACGAGGACGAGGTGGAGCCGGAGGAACAGTGACCCAAATCATGCCCGGTGGTGGCATGTGTCCCCTGGCTGCTTCTGGGGACAGAGCCTCCGTGCCCCAGCGTGGGCGAGGCTTCCAGCAGAGCTCCAAAGCCTGGAGGGCTCCTGGGAGCACTCACTCCTCCATTGTGTGTTTGCATGAAAGTGTTCAGAGGAGGGAGGGGCCAGGCTGGGGGCGCATGTCCTGCCCCCACTCCTGGGGTTTGCCGGGGGATGCCCGGGGCCCCTGGGGCATGGCTACAGCTGTGGCAGACAGTGATGTTCATGTTCTTAAATCAAAAACACCACGTACACATTTCCTTCTCGGGTGATGTGAACCCCTAAGGGGGTGGCTGTGACTGGGCTGTAGAGCAGGAGGGAGCCCCACCTCTCCCGCCCTCTACCCCTGCCTCTCCTCTGCTTCTCTTCTCACCTCCGAGTCCATGTGCAGTGCTTGACAGAACTGCCCCCGCCCTGGGGGGCTGGCTCCAAGCCTCCTGGAGCCTCTGGATCGAGCTGTCCCCCCAAGGGCCCCTCGCCCAGCTGGGCTTGTGCTGTGCTTCACCTCTCCATAGTCTCTAAATCTTCTTTTTCTTAAAGAGGGGTCTCGGTCTATTCTTTCAGTCGGATCTTCTCTGGGAGGCCATGGAATGACGAAAGCCTGTACCCTTGGCCCTCTTCCTGGCCCCTGTGATGGGGTCTAGGCCTTTCCCCAGCTACTTGAAGGACGTGTGGGCAGGGTACTGGTGGCTCGAAGCCCAAAGGCTGCCCCATTCACTCAGGAGTTCTCTTTAGGGTGGAGTTGGAAGAAGGGATGGCCCTGGTTGCCACGGAGCAGTGATCTGGATGTTCTTCCAGAGAGGGCCACAAGGGGGCCACATGAGTGGCCAGGCAGTTGTCTGTAGGAATTATGTCAACAAAAGACAGTCATGAGGGAGTGTCTCTCCTTGGGGAGGAAAGAGGGTTGTCTTTCTTGGCTGAACAAAAGGGCAAAGCTACCTTCCTGGGGCCTGAGCCTCAGCTGGGGTCTGGATGAGCAAGCAGCGGCGGCCTCTGCAGACCCGGCATTCCATGGACAGCGGGCTCTGGAGTTTACAGCTCTGGGGGCTGCGGGTGGCCGCTCAATTTGGAGCTTTGTAGACTTTGGCAGGTGAGAGGGCCCAAGGTAAGAACAGAGCCAAAGGGCACAGGCATTCTATATATAAGTGGCTCATTAGGTGTTTATTTTGTTCTATTTAAGAATTTGTTTTATTAAATTAATATAAAAATCTTTGTAAATCTCTATATACATCTGGTCATTGGAGGTTCCAGTATAAACCCATCTTAGTTCTACCCCTTCCCTCTCAAAGAGGGAGCAGGGGTCAAGCGAACCCACCCTCTTCTGGCCAGGCCAGTGTTGACCTTCCTGCCCTGGGAACACTTGCTGCAGGTGGGCACTGGCTCAGATTTCAGGTAGGATGAGTTGGGAGAAGCTAGCACCCCAGGTCTGGAAGTGAGGCTGGAGCTCCTGTGTTCCCATGGTGGAGAGAACAGGAAAGCCACAGGATCTGGGCCGATAGCCACGGCCACTGCCATCCCAGGTCACACCTGAGGGGATCACTGGCACTTGTCATCGCTGTCAGAAGGGCTGCCCTCCCGGGGGAGGCCGTGGCGGGAGCGAGGCCCCCAGAGTGCATGCACCTCGGTGGTCTCTGTGTCACTGCTACTGGTGGCACTGTCACGGAAGCTGGCGAGGGGCGGCCGGACTTTCACGCCCTGTGCTGTGACAGAGCCCTCGATAGCCTTCCGGAGCTGGAAGGGTAAGAGGGTCAGACGTGTGGACTCGGGGCTCCCTACTCAGATGCCTCCCCAGTGCTTCCCCAGGTGGGCTAGAGACAAGCCTCCGAGCCTTTGTGGAAGTGGCTTTGATGGCCATCATCATCTCACCTCCTTCAGGGTGACAATTCCAATGAGTCTGCCAATACTGGTGACATACGCATGGTCCACTCCCAGCAGTGAGAAGATGGTGTGAGTCTGCAGGGTGGGGATAAAACACACTGGACTTGATACGTGATGGGACAGCTGTACATTACAGGCCAGAGGGACCCAGAACAAGGTGGCAGTGGGCAGTAGAAGGGGGGTGTCATGGATGGTGAGGAGAAGGGGACAGGACCACCAGAGGAAAAACAATAATGAGAACGTTTCTGCAACCAAGCCTCAGAAACTTGATAGTGGGAATGTTTATGGTCCTTACGTTGATGGGGGAAGGGACAGGGGAAGGCTTCTTTATTCCATGTTAGAAAGTAGGACAGAGAACAACTGTTGAAATACAACATCAGATGACTGGCCGGGCACTGGGCTAGGTTTTTCCTATATAGGCATTTAATTTCGGTAGTGTCCTGAGAAGTAAGTATGGTACCCATTCTATAGGCGAGGAGCATGAGGCTCAGAGCTGAAGTGACTTGCTCAAGGTCATCAGTAAGAAGTAGCCTTGCAGCCCCAGGCAACTTCTCGTCACACTATGCAGGAGGAAGCACAGCCCCTGTCGTCCTATGCCGCTGTCCAATTAGTCGTGGACCCAAGTTCCACACATACCCCACTCCCCCTAGGGGTACTGGCCCTGAATCCTCCACCTCTAACTCACCTCTGTGGCTGACATGCTTGCTGTGGGCCCTTGCGGGGCTGGCCAGCTTTGATACCTCTCTAACTTTGGCCTGCAGCACTCTACATCTCTCATACACTTTGCCTTTTCTGCTAGCCCAGCTAGCATCCCGGCTCCTTCTGAGATGTAGTTTGCAGTCCAGGGGGACAACAGTTACACCCATCCTCCCCATGTTTTTCTTGCTTTGGGCCCTCCCCCCAGGCCTTCTAATGTAATCAACAAGGGTTCAGAAATTGTCAGGCAGTTCCCCTCATGGCCTAAGTGGATTTTCTCAGGCCAGATGTCTTGAAAAACACTCTACTGACTCAGCAGTTCCTGGAATTTTTGGCCTATCATTTATCACACTGTTCTGAGTTTACTTGTAAGCCTTTTGGCTTAATATTTGAGTCAAAATGGGCACTAATAACCCAGATTCTAGAGTACCAGTTACTCAGAACTCATTGTAATCATCTTAACAATTTTAAAATGTTTTATTATACAGTTGCTAAATTCTTTAGAAAAGGACTTCCAGGACTTTCCTAACTTTCTCCATCTGAGGCATGACAGTAATCATAAAGGGAGCTAGAAGTTCAGTTTTAGAATACGCTCTCCTGTGCTCCTTCCATGCCCTTGTCATAATTGTCCTGTGGTTAGTTAGCAAGTTCCTCCTCTTATCTAACTTGAATCCTGTGTGCTACAAGTTATCTTTAATTTCATCATCTGCCTTTGGAGGGAAACATTGTTATAAGATTTCCTGTTTCAGTAATCCTTTAGTCTTGCCTTCTTATGGTTTAATAATCCTTTTCATCTCCCAAGGATCCTATTAAATAGTTCCCCTTGATTTTCAGTTCTCCACAATTCTAATCAGAGTGAGCTTCTGGCAGACAATATGCTTTTTAGATTTGCAAAACACTTGTCCCACTAAGCCTTACGGATTGACTTTCTGAACATCCTGGTGGTTCTCCCAAACTCCCTTAGCATCCTCACCAGGATAGGGCTGCCACATTGTAATGGGTTCTGCTTTCTGCCTCCTTTCCCCCCATGTTGGCTCTGCCATCCTAAGAGCTTTCCCAAACTTGAGTTAGACCCCAGACTCCCCAGAATGGCTCATAAGACCCTTCCCAAACCGCCTCAGCCTGTCTTTCCAGTCTCAGATGCCATCAGGCACCCAAGCTTCAAGTCTCACATGATCACTCATCCTTTTCTGAGAACATCCATTTCTGCCACACTCAACCCTTCCCTCATGACACCATCTTTTAAAGTCTCCTGTTGGTTGTTTCTCAGTGTAAGTAGCAGCAGTAATTCCGAAAGGATATTGAATACTTACTATGTGCTAGGCACTGATATAAGTCGTGCCCGACTCTTTGCGACCCCATGGATAGTAGCCTGCACCAAGCTCCTCCGTCCATGGGATTTTCAAGGCAAGAAGTACTGGAGTGGGTTGCCATTTCCTTCTCCAGGGATTCTTCCCAACCCAGGGATTGAACCCAGGTCTCTCACATTGTAGACAGACACTTTACCATCTGAGCCACCAGGGAAGTCCGTAAGTGCTTTACATGTTATTAACTTTAATCCTCAGAAAACGCTATTATGTAGGTACAATGATCCCATTTTATAGTTAAGGAAAGTGAAGCACAGAGAGGCTAAGAAATGTGACAGGGTTAAAAAGCTGGCTACAACGTGGCAGGATTCAGGTTCAGCCCGCTGGCCTCCTGTTGGCACTCTAGCTCCTCCCCTCTACCCACTGGTGCTTTGCAGGTGGCCCTGAATGAACGAGGTACTCCACTGGTAGGAGATGTCCATTTGCACAGGTTCCTAACTAGTCTTCCATGTATTCCACTCCCTTCTGAATATTCTCTTCCTGCACTTCATTGGACTACTTACTGATTCCTCAGGCCTAAAAGGGTAGTTTGAATTCTCATTTTTATGTTCTTATCACTTTCAGTTCTTTGTACTTTTGTTGGTTGGTTCCTCAAAGGCTTCTTTTCTTCCTAGGATTTTTAAATTTGTAACAAACATCTACTTGTTCCTTTTCATTTTAATTTAATTAGACACCAGGGAGCTCACTAAAAGGCCTGTACTTCTTAGGCTTAGGAACAGTGAATTGACAGGGAGAGGGACAGTGTGGCCTTCTGAAAGAATCCTGGAAGTAGGGCTGGGAAATCTGCCCTTGGGCCTGACTGCTTTACTGACTTGGGCAAGTGACCTCCTCACTGCCTCAGTTTCTCCATGTATAAATATGGTTAAATCCACAGACTTTTGGATTCCAGGCCTAGTTCAGGCCTAGTTCTGCTACTTACTTAGGTGTGTGCCGCCACTGCTGCTGCTAAGTCGCGTCAGTCGTGTCTGACTCTGTGCGACCCCACAGACGGCAGACCACCTGGCTTCTCTGTCCCTGGGATTCTCCAGGCAAGAACACTGGAGTGGGTTGCCATTTCCTTCTCCACTAGGTGTGTGACTTGAACAAACTGCTTAACCTGTCTGAATTTCAATGTCCTTGTAAAAACTAGACTATCACAATATCCATCTTACAGGGTAGTTGTGAAGATTGAACATGTGAAGAACTTAGCCCACTGCCTGGCACGTAGCTGGCACTAAAAAATGTCAGCATTTTCACTATCATTGTGTGATGTTTGAGGATTAAGTAAGATGATGGAAAAGCTTTAGAGGTCTTAGGAAGAAAGACTTTGAATAAAAGCCAGAAGTATTATTCACAGGCCTATCTTCTTTTTTCCTTGCAATTGCATGGCAATTTTGATCTGGGGTCTTTACCCAAAGGCTTATAAGTTCCTTTATTACCTTTTGCTTTTTTGTTTTTGTTCCCTGTTCTTCCTGCCCTCCTTGTCTGGCTGGCTGGCTCGGCTGGCTCTTGGGCAAAGCTGGTGTCTAAGCTAGCTGCTCAAGCTGCAGACCTTGGGAGTGTTCCTTCTCATCCCCTGTGCCTCAGAGGCTTGCACGTTAAATCTGTCAACAATTTAGCTAAACTCTCCTGGTGTCTGCCTGAGCAGCCTGCTGGTGTACCTGTGCTCTCTGCCTTCCCTGAGAGGCTGGAAGATGCCCAGTGATGCTGGCCACTTCACCCTGGGGAGCCTGAGGTAGTCCTGCAAAGAGAACCCCTGCCCTCCACGAGCATCCGCCTCACCCGTCAACCTGTCTGCACTCTGGTTTTCTGCAGACTGTTTTGCCCTTCTGCTTAGCTATCTTCCTGTGTCCCTGCCAGTTTTCCTCTGGCCTACATTAAGTCAGACTTTCTGGGGTCTGACATTCCAAGCCCCCTGCTAGGCACTTCTCATCTTTGTTTATCTCTTCTCTGCAGTGTCCCCAGTCCTACTTGGATGTTTGTTCACTTGTTTATTAGATTCTCTTCTGCCTGTTTCTCATCCATTTTTCCCCTTTGTGAGTGTATTAGCCTCCTCAGGCGCTGGCAGCCTCCTGCCTCACTCTGACCCTAGAGGGTCAGAGGCCTTCTGGCTTCCACTCAGCTCCAGCCCTGTCTTTGTTGCTGTTTTGGTGCAGAGTTCCCGCGGGCAAGGCTGAGCACAGAAAAAATGATGCCTGGCTCTACCATAGACAGGAAGGGGCTAAGGGGCCCTGGCTCTTGGCCTCCCATCATTTGAAGCGATGTGTCTGAAAAACATGTCAGCACAGAGCCCACTCTCTGCTGTCTCTTTTTCCTGTCGCTGGCTTGAGTCCAAGTTTGTAGGAGGACTTAGATCCCCACCCTGTGCTCCTGAGGGCCCAGGTAGCCCCAGGCCTCTGGCCCTACCTTGTGCAAAGAGGTCCGCTCCACCAGCTGGAAGGGTGCAGGGTCAATTTTGCAGTCACTGAAGTTGACAGGTTCATCTAGTTGCTGCTCTTCCCACTCCAGAATCTGAAGGGACAAGACTAGAAGGGTTAGGGAGGTGCCAACAGCTGCTCTCAGCTCCCTGAAAGCCTGCCTCTTTTCCTATCCCACAGTCCCTCCCACGGGGACAGCAGCCAAGATGATGACTGAACACAGCCAGGAAGAAACAGTCTAGAGTCCAGTCACACCTTACCTCCTCAGGGGTCATCTCGCCTTCCAGGTCTGAGTCGCTCTAGGAGAGAGGAAGGAATGTTGACAGCTTGGGGGCTGGGGAAAGGGAGTGTCTCTCCCCAGCACAGGGAAGCTTGCCCCACCTACAGCCTGGCCCTCCCTGTCTCCTGCTGCAGAGGAGCCACAGGAGGAAAGGGAGCACTTACCGCCAAGGAGATTCGGACCCGCTTCAGCTTGCGCTTGTCACATTTCCCCGACTTCTCCAACTTTGTTAGAGCCAAACCAGAAAGAAGAGGACTTGATGTTATAGGGAGGAGGGAGGTGAGGGAAAGTGGTGGGGCTGGGAGGAAGGGCACACCGCAGGGACTGCTGACATCTAGGAGGACAGAAGGGCAGGGAGGATGGAGGCAGGCACTGCAGGCTAATGGAGAGGCGGTCTCAGTGTCAGAGAGAGACGGAGAGAAAGTGCCAGATGGAGAGGCTCCGACCACTCACCTCTGAGGCGGGCTCGGCGGGTGGACTGCCACAGAAGAGGCTTCTGAGGGTGATGCCAGCCTGCTCCATGTTCCCTGTGTTCCCAAACACAAGGCCCTGAGGGCAGTGCCATCTTTGCTGGAGAGGACCAGGAGAGGTGAGGAGGGCAGGGGAGAGGCATCCTATTGCTATTCTGGTGCATCTGGGCAGGGACCTTGTGGGTCTCCGGGGCCGGTCTCTGGCTCCATCGTGCTAGCCGGTGGGCTCACCTGTGGGGCTCTCCTTGACATTCACAGTGTTGCTGGGGCTCCTCTTGAGAGCAGGCTTCAGGGGCTTGTGAGTCTCGCCCCGGCCTGCAGGGAAGCCCTGGTCCTCTGTGTTCACCTGCATAGGCGGGAAGGGGTTGGGGATTCTGTGGTCCCTGACCACCTCTGTGTCGCCACCCTCTCGTACAGTCTACACGATGGCATTTACAAAGTCTGGGTGGCCCTGCCATGACGCCTTCCCCCTCACCTGGAAGCGGACGGAGGTCTCAGGGCTGGGGGGACTCTCCTGATCGGAGGGTGAAGAGGTCTGGGCAGCTCGACGCTCTTGCATGTAGCGCCGCCGGCGGGCTGGGCTCAGCTGTGCCCCCAGCAATGCCACCACTTGCGAGCGCTCGATGGACCCCAGGAGGATCATGGACTCTGGAGAGAATAGGTGGGAGGACTCAAGAGCCGGGGAGAGGCCCTCCTACCCACTGGCCTTCTCTTGCACCCAGTGGGGGGCCTTGGATACAGGCCGCATACCCAAGGGAAATCCTGGCTGAGTTTGCTGGCTTACTGCCTTTGGAACCAAGGAGTCTGGTCCTGAGCTCCCGCCCCTCCCCCTTCCTGAGCAGCAACGCCGGGAGATGACCCTCATTCCTGGTACCCCTCCTGGCTCACCAGGGGACTCTACTAGGGCCAGCATGCGGCCCTTGGTCCTGTGTAGTGCCAGCCGCAGGTCCCGGAAGGTGCAGCTGAGTGCCACGTGGGGAACGTCCCGCACCATGATGTCCTCCACTCGCACCCGGTACTGCCTGAGAGCCGAGAGAGGCACTCTCTTTGTGGTCAGTGTGGGGAGGGCAGCCAGGAGTACTACCATCCCAGGGCTACAGGGAAGGCCCCAGAGCTTATGGGGACAAGGGTGAAGGACCCAGGAGCACCCTCTGCCCTCGTTCTGATTAGGTGGGTCAGCCATAGTTCCCCATGGAGTGGACAAGGGCGGTGTTGGCCAGGAGGCAGCAGGGTGGCTGGTCTCCCAGCCTCACTTGCTGGAGGTGTGTGTGACGGAGTCCCAGGATGCCTTCTGCCCCTCACCCGCACCCCCCTCGTCACCCAGCCCTCCGTACTGGTGGCGGCCCCAGCCCAGCTCAGGCAGGTAAGGCAGCTTCTTGATTCGGATGATGCTGTCATAGAGTGAGGGCTGTAGGCTCTGGGCAACGGCATTGGCCAGAATGACGGCGATCATAACAGGCAGGATGTGGGCGATCTGGCCTGTGAGCTCGAACACGATCACGGCCGTGGACACAGTGTGCGTCACTGCTCCTGCCAGCGCAGCCGCCCCTGGGGACAGCCACTTTCAGTCTCCTCAGGGTGCCCAGGCCCTAGATGACCCC
The DNA here is from genome assembly GCF_000754665.1 of Bison bison bison. Taxonomy (NCBI): domain Eukaryota; kingdom Metazoa; phylum Chordata; class Mammalia; order Artiodactyla; family Bovidae; genus Bison; species Bison bison. The sequence goes on from NW_011494939.1 coordinate 5,853,149, forward strand.
CCCACCCCTCAACTCTGGGCAGGACCCTCAGGGTTGCCCTGTGCAATCCTGGGGAGTGGGCCTGTGCGTCTGAGGGAAGCCTGGTTTCTACCAGCAGGGGGCGCCAGAGCCTCAGGCCCTATGGCCCAGCCACAGGGGTTTTCCAAGACGCATAGACACCTGGAGTACTCACCCACCACTGCATAGCCTCCAGGAACAATCCTGTAAGTGCTGCCGTCTGTGTGGATGCCGTCAGGGAACCAAGCAGCCATGCTTTCGCCCACCAGACGCCCAAATGCTGCTCCTTCAGGGAAGGGGGTGGGAAGAGAAACAGGTAGTGGAGGGGGAGGGCAGGGACACTAGGAA
>NW_011494939.1:5853716-5857925 GCF_000754665.1 Bison bison bison
GGCCAAGGGGTGGCCAGAGGGTGCAGGCTGGAACAGGCAGCTGAGGACTCACCAATGACAAACACCGGCATGAAGGCCCCACAGGGCACTGGGATGGTGGTAGCCAATGCAGACATCCAGAACTGCAGGCAGGAGGTCGTTCAAACAGGTAGAGGCACCACCTGGCCCCAGGCAGCCCCCAGCTCCACCCCAGAAGCCTACCTTGCTTATCAGTTAGACACAAATGTCCCAGTTATCTCAGAATCCCCCAGAGGTGAGGAAAAGGAGGACTTTGGAACAAGTTGGCTTAGGTTCAGCTCCTCACTTTGCTATCTAGCTGTGTGACTTCTGGGCCAGTTACTTTTAACCTCTTTGTGCCTGACTTTCCACCTCTAACGCAAGGGTACCAGTAGTAACCTTTCTCATAGCATTGCTGTGAGGCTTAAAGGGGTTATTATACGGAAAGTGCTTAGAGCAGTGCCTGATATCTAGTAAGCCTGTGTTGGCTATACATATGTAAGGAGCCCCACCTTCATGAGAATGAAGATGACCAGGGTGAGGAAGACGTTGGCCCGTGGTGGGTTCCAGGCCTGTGAGGTTCCAGGTGGCTCTAGTTCCTCCATCAGACCCTGGCGGACCCACGTTCGGTTGTCAAACAGGGTGACCAGTGTCTCTTTCTGTGAGAGCTGTAGGTGAATAGGGTGCCTCAGTCTGGGGAGACAGGATGGAAAGGGAAGGGGCCCATAGGCAAGCAAGGGCTATTGGCTTTCAAAGGGATACATCCCAAGAAAAGGGACATGTGCCTGTTCAGCCTGGGGTTACCTGTCCAGCCATGAACTGTCCAAAGCCAGCGGGGAAGGTCAGAGTAGAGATGAGTAGAGTCACCAGAGCCGGGAAGAGCAGGCGTCTAAGAGATGTAGGTTTCACAGCATCAAATACCAACCTCAGGCTGGTGATAGGCTTGGGTGCCCTCACATACCTTATAGCTAAGGTCACAGCAGAGCCTTGGCTCTTACATTAAAGCACACAGTTCTGAGAAAAGGCCCCCTTTGCCGCTCATGATACAATGGCCCTGAGGTGACAGCCATCCAGGCCATCTAATGTCTTTCTTTCGGCTCCTCACTCCCTAAGTATGAGCAGCAGCGGAGAATCCATCCCCCGAGCCCTCTGTGGGCACCTCTAAAGCTGTGACTCCGCCCCTTACCCTCAAGCTTCTGTCTCTGTCTCTCTGTGGTGACTTAAGAGTGAAGGTGTTGTTGGGGAAAGCTAGGGTTACTCATGAAGGTGCCAAGGGAGCAGGTTTCCTTTTCCCTGAAGCGTGTCAGTCCCAAGAGAAATCATGTCTCAAGTCTCCCAGCTCCCAATCCTTGGGGTCTCAACTGTGAGAGCAGGAGGAAGAACTAAGACTCAAACATTCTTCAGGGGGCACTGCCATCTGGGCCAACTCAAAGGCCTACAGGAAGCCTTAGTCTTTGATCCAAAATGCCCTCTTCCACTGACTAAAAATTCAAAAGTGGCAATTTTCAGGTAATTTAAATGAAAGTCAAAATGTTCAGTCTGGAAAACACTGGACAATTTCCTCCAGGGACTGCCCGTTTTTGACTAGGCCACTATTTGCTTCTCACTTGTTACTACGCCTCCCCTCCCCGCACCAAGGGAATGACCCTCATACAACCCAAAGAAGAACCAACTCACTTCTTCATGAGGAAACGGTTGATGGTCTTCTGCTTCCGCATCACCTGGACAATCTTCCGGTTCAGGTAGACAAAGAGTGCTCCCCCGAAGCCACTGGCGATACTGGAGAGACAGAAGAAGCACCCTCGAAAAGGAGGTCTTCCTTCTCTCACCTCCTCCTCTCCCACACCTCAGCTCCTTCAGCTCCTCACCCAATAACAGCAAAGGCTGGCAGCTCCTGGAGGTCAAAGGGGAAGTCAAGCCGGAACCGGGTTTTGAACAGAGCCGTGATGGTCTCTGAAGGGAAGTGGAGCAGCAGAGGGAGGTGGGTGTAGCCTTGGAGGGCCCCACCTCATCTGAAACATTTCAGGGCTCGCCTCCCGAACCATGCTGCCCCACCTTCATCACGGTTCCAGACGGCCAAGACCCGGAAGATGAAGGCGCTGAAGGTGGCGGCAAAGAAGCCCCGCCAGTAGTTGCGCACCGCAAAGAAGGTGGAGGTGACCTCGATACTGAATAGCACACCTGCGGGGGTGGGGGCAGGGAGGCCGCCCTTGAGGCCTGGGCCTGGCCCATGGCCTCTGACCCAAGGGCCCGGCTGGGGCTGACCCTCTCTGCCCACCTCCAATGGGAGCCGCAAAGCAGCAGCCCACCCCCACGGCACAGGCGGCAGCCAGCATCTCTGTGTTCCGGGATTCATTCTGTCGAAGAGTGGTGGGAAGGGGAGTCGGCATTAGCGTGGGCTCAGCGGTCCACCCCGCCCCTAAACCTTCCCCCAACGTCCCCCTTACCTCGTAGATGCCCCCAAACAGCGAGAGGAACTTGCTGAGAAGGGCGGCACACATGCTTGCGATATGCACAAAAGGGCCCTGGGAGGTAGAGGCAGGTGGTGAGTGGGGCTGGGGCACACCCTGATGTTGGCCGGGCTTCGTCCTCCCCTGGGAGGGACTCCTTCATTCCCCAATCTGCACTGACCTCTTTGCCAAGGGGCATTCCACTGCCAAGGGCACAAGTCAGCCCGATGACCTTAGCTACGAAGGTCTTGAGGGTGAGGTATTCCTTCAGCACCACTCCCCGCAAGATGGTTTTCATCTCCGGGATGCCAGACCCTGGGGTGGGAGGTGAACAATCCTAGGAGAGTCACCGGATGTGCCTGTTTCAGGAGGCCCATCTCCGCCCTCTCTTTCTCTCCTATTGTACCAACAGCCTGAGGAGCCAGGATCTGTGTGAATCCGGCAGAGAAAGTGATGAGGACGACGGGGTAGGTGACCCAGGCCAGATACTGGAGTAACAGGTTAGTGTTCAAGCCCCGGGACATCCACTGCTGAGCTGTGGAGAGAGGACATATCACTGGCACCCCAGTGCACACACCCAGTCCCTGCCTGGCCGCTGGACACAGCTGTGTGACCAGCTGTTCCAGGGAGTACTGCACAGAGCCAGGGGAACAAAGGGTAGGGAGGGGGTTAGAGGGCATTCACTGAGACAAAGATCACTGTAGGTGATAGGGTCAGCTGGATAGGGCGGCAAGAAGTTGTGGCCTATGGGAGTGGCAGTGATTACGCCTGAAGACAGGGCGGTCAGGCCGGCCAGGGGAAGTGGTCAGTGGACAAGTGCGGCATGGAGGAAGCAGGCTTGTTCTCCCCCGCTCTTCCCCACCAGCCCTCGTCCTCACCCTGCAGACAGGCAGCGATGGCGTAGTCCATGGCCCAGCTGACCAGGGCCATGAGGAGCCCCAGCAGGACTAGGAAGATCCAGTCTTCACCAACCCTGGACACTAGGAACTTATGGCAGTGTACAGTACAGACTGGGAGCAGGCGAGGGAAGAAAGGGACGCTGGCACCAAAGCATACCTACCCCTGTCCACCCCCACCCCTCCCCTCCCGGGCAGCTTGAGCTGCCTCTGTCCCCCTCAGCACAGCTCGGCCAAGTCCCCTGCCCCAACCCAGGTCTCACTGCGGCATCGGGCGCAACGGCTCTGTCCATATTCCAGGAGCTCTGGGGGAGCCCGAGGGGAAGGTGGACCCCGCCAGGGTTCGGGCCCTCCCAGGCGGATCCGAGCAGCTTCCTCTTTGGCAAAGGCCCCAAGGTCCTGAGTATAACGCCCGTACATCTGAGTAATAGGGGAGATAGGGGTTAGACATGGGCAGAGTGGGGAGGCAGGGAGGGCTCCTGGGGCCTCAACTCCCCTTCTCCCAGCCCCCACATTATGTACCCCTTTTTAAACCCATGTTTCCCACTTTGGCTTGGGGTGTGGGAACAATGCACACTGCGGATTGTGGGGGCTGTTCTGGCTGGAGTGATGGGGACAGCCAAGGTACAGGGACACAGCTCTGGGGGTGGCAGAATAATCGGTCCTCTTCTCACAAGCCTGGGGAGGCGGGGAGCAAAAGAGGAGGAGTGGGAGGGAAAGCCCCAGAGAAGGAAAAGATGGAAAAACCTAAAGCAGTGTGCAAGTGGGAGGAGGGAAGGTCAGAGAATAGAGGATGGTCAAGGGCACACGGGTAACAATAAGGGCCTCATGGAACTGGGGGCAGCTGAGCTGGGCCTAGGAACAGG
>NW_011494939.1:5858137-5859873 GCF_000754665.1 Bison bison bison
CAGAAGCTGATGGCTTGGCTGTGACTGTGGATGCTGGGGTGATGGGATGGGAGAGTGGCCGAGCAGTGGCTAGACCTGCCAAGCTGGGCGTGTGTTTGGGGGGTGGGGAGGAGTAGATTCCGGCTGCCACCCGCAGAGCTTCGGGACACAAAGGGCTCCTGTTGGGGCTTGGAGGGGAGAGTGGAGGGAGGGAAAGATAGAGATACACAGAGAGAGAGTGATAGAGAGCAGGAAAAGGAGGAGAGGGAACCAGAGAGGAGAAAGAGGTGGGTGGGTGGGGGGGCAGTCTGGGAAGGGGCACAGAAGAGAAAGGAGACTAGAGGGGAAGAAGGGAGGAGGAGAAGAGAGAGAATAGAGTATAAGAGGCAGACAGCATAGGAGGGGGAGGTGAGTGTGTGAGAGAAAGACAAAGGGATCGGAAGGACCAGGGGGAGAGGCTGGAGCAGGGAGTGCCCAGGAGAGAGCCTGACCCTGAGAACTCTGTTCCAGAGATGAGATAGAGACCAGGCAAGGAGACATGGCTGGTGCCCAGCTACCCTGACCAATGCCCCATTCTTGGCCTATGCAGACTGGCAGACACGTCCCAGGCTGTGCAAAGGCTTACCCCTCTCCCCTTGCTCCACTCCAACCCTGCCACCTCTCCCTGTCATCCTGTTTCATCCAGTCACTCTTATAACTGGGCACCTCCCTGCCTCAGATACAGCCCAGGCCCCCTCCTCCTGGGGAAGTACCTTCCCTGCCTCCTTCCTGGGCAAATTCCAGCCCACACTGATAAAAACGAGCTACAGGGCCCACTCCCTTCCCTAGAGTTTGGGTCCCCCACCCCAGTGACAAGCAGAGGCAAAAGGTTTCTCAAACACTGAAGTTACAGTGGTGGCTGTGAGTCAGCTCAGACCCCCAGGACCCCTGCTTCTAATGATGTTGAGGGCCCGCCCTGGGGTGGGTAGGGGCTGGACACCCAGAGTCAGCCTGGACAAAAGGTCCAATTCCCACACCCATTCCTGCTTGACCCATCCTCCTGTAAAGCTCCTGTCCCCCAGGGTAGCAGGTAACCATTTTTTCCCCAAAGAATCAACTGAAGGATGCCTACCCATGCTGGGTTGCCAGCCACTCCAGGGGTAAGGGCCAGGGATGGGTTTGGGTCTGATCATCTTTCTAGCACGTGCCACGCACAAAGTAGAGACAGAAAGAACATCTTTGGATGGTGGAGATACAGTGGAGAGAGAGAATGTTCAAGGGTGTGAGTAGTGCTGGGAAGGCGTAGTGGGGTGCTGAGCCCTGGCCCCAGGTGGTGGTGGGGAGGAGCAAGGAAAACGTTGCTGGGGGGGAGTAGAGGGAAGGACAACTAGGACAAGCACCTGAAGTCCTTGTCCTGTGCAGGCCCCCAGTCTCAGCCAGAGACCTGCGTGCAGCTTCCCACCTTTTAGCCCTTCAGGCTCTCAGTTTCCCCAAGTCAGAGGGCGGGACGGGGTTAGGTTAGGCCCCCCAGACCTCGTCGCTTCCACAGGTAACTGGGAGCAGCGGTCTGGGAGCACATTCCTCAGGGTTCTGCTGGCTTCACTTACCAGGGTCTGCTCGTACTGCAGCGCCCGCGGCTCCATCCCTTCCTCCGCCGCCGGCCCCGCTGCCGCCGCCATCTCCGCTCACAGCCCTCTGGCCTCCCACCGCGGCTCGGGCTCTGGCTCGGCTCGATTCCCGGCCCGCGGAGCCCGCGCCCACAGCTGTCCCGTCCCCGC
>NW_011494939.1:5860186-5867854 GCF_000754665.1 Bison bison bison
GCAGGGGCCGGACAGGCCGGGGCTCGGTAGGGCCTGGGGCGGTGGGCTGCCGAGCCGTCTAAATCAGATTTCGGGCCCAGTTCCTCAGCGGCGGTCCCCTCTCTTGCTTCTCCGGAGGGGCCAACGGCTGACTGGCCAGGAAAGGTCCAGTGCTCTGCTGGGGGATGAAAAACAACTAGGGGGGAACTCGGAGGGGGTCGCTAGACCCAGAAACGGGGGTTGCTTGGAACTAGGACCCTCGGTCTCTCTCATCCCCTTCCTTTCTCCTTCCCTTCTTTGCGAGTCCCCTAGGAGCACCCCCAAGGAGGTGCACTTTGAGCCACCTGGCCTTCGGGTAGTGCGGGGGTTGGGGTGGAGATGGGGAGGGAACGGGAATGGGTGAGGCCAGAGGGAAGGGAGGTCTAGGTGCCTGGGAGGCGGGTGTGGTGGGGACAGAGGTCGCTTCTCCCTGGCAGGGCCCAAAGAGAAACCGGAGTAGGTGCTGACGTCTAGCAGCCATGGGGGAACACGGCCTGCTGGGGCTCTGCGTTCTCTATGAGGGTCCGGAGGACAGAGCAGAGGGGGTGAGCACTGGTGTATGAGCAGCGTCAGGGAGAGTGTCAGGAGAGGCCAGTGCCCAGGAAACAGGCAGTATGCAGGAGGAGGCAGCGCCGGGGTGAAGGGGCGCGCGGGAGGTCGCAGGGGGCTCCCGGGTAAGGGAGCAGTGCCCAGGAGGGGGCCGATGTGAGAGCTGGCACCCTAGAGGAAGGGGCAATGTAAAGAAAGAGGTGGCATCTGTAGGACAGGGTAGTGCCTGGATGAAGAAGCACGTAGAGCTTTCCTAGAAGGAGAGGACCGTGGTAGCGGAAAGGGAAGAACAGAGCTTAAGGGGCAGGGCTCGAGGAGGGCAGTGGGTTTGGGGTTAATGCCCTGCTGAAGGGGCGGTGTGAGAGAAGACAGCAGGGAAGGGCACGGTGCAGGCTTTCCTCTTCCCCATGGTGACATCATGGCCAATTCCCAAACTGGAGGGACCCGGCTCAGGTGACATCCAGCTGGGACGAGCCGGCCCGGGCCGGCCTGGATGTCAGCTGGAAGGGCTGGGTTTTGCGCCCAGTCGGGCCAGCGTCTTTGGGGCGGGGTGCTGCTCCCCTCGCTCTCCGTGCAGACGTGCCCGCGGCGGGCACGCAGACCGGCAGGGTAGGGCTCGGGCCGGGCTTCTCTGGGCCAAGGATCAAGGTCCCTGGCTGGGGCAGGCCCCTTGAGCATTCCAGTCTTCCAGACCCGGCTTCTGAAGAGGGCGCAGTAGAGCCTCGGGAGAGAGCCGGACGCGACGCCACCTCGGTCGGAGGTGGGACCCACCGTGTCGCCGCCCGGGGCGGGGTTTTCTGGACCCGAAACCAGCCCTCAATTCTGAAACCTCTGGGAAACCATCATTCGGGGCGGAAGTTAAGAAGCCCCGAGAACTAGGCAGCGGAAGTGGCCGCGTTACAGCTCGTCTGTGCGCATGCGTTATTCTATTCCTTTGCTGCGGCCGTTCCAGCGCGGAGTCTTCTTAGCGCCTCTGTTTTCGTCCACGCAAGGGGGTGCGCTACCTCTAGTCGTCGTGGTCGCGCGCTCAGTCCCTCTACTACTCTAGTGGCCCCCTCACCATGGCGGGCATCCTGTTTGAGGATATTTTTGATGTAAAAGACATTGACCCGGAAGGCAAAAAGTTTGACCGAGGTAAGCAAGGTTTGGAGGGGCGGTTTCGGGGAAGGGGCTAATCTCCTCGGGTACACGCCCCTAGGCCGCTTGTCCACCCACTTACGCGTGGCCTTTCCCTACCGGCCGGTCCTGGTGTGGGGACCTCTCTCGAGAAATAATTTTATAGATAAGAAAACGGAGACTCCCGAGCTCTCCCTGGTTTCACACAAGCTGTGCTCGCTGCCTGGGAGGCCTTTTCTCCTGGTGCTGGTGGACTCCAGGCATCTTCTCTAATCTCTCCCCACTCTGGACTAGGCGCTGTACTGTACACTTCACACACACTTTGTCTCACATTCTCTTCCAAGAGTAGGCGGTGTCTTACCCATTTTGCTCTGAGAGGCTAAGCAGCCCACCCAAGGTTGTGCAATGAATAATCCGACCTCACATCCCATTTCTCAGAGTCTGTAGCTGTTTGTAAAATCCTCTCAGAGTTTAATAGTTGACTGCTTGGTATACACCTCTTTCTTCTGTCATTTATCAATAATTGTCCTGGGTGTCTCTTCCTTTGCCTGAACACTGATATGTTCTTCGGGACAAACACCAGTTCTTACACATCTTGATAATCAATCCCCTTAGCACAGCACCTGACACAGGAAGAGGAAACCTTAGGATGAATGAATACCTTGCCCCAAATCAGGTTGTTTCTTAATCACCTAGGTTGGCCTAAAACCTGGATATTATTTATTGCGAGAGGATGTTTAATTCTTTTCTGTGGATTCTGTCCACTGGCCACAGGTTGTCTCCCCTTTCCTTCTTGCATGTGTGATTCTGATTGAGCCTGCACTTCTGTGAGAGCAGACTAGAGGCCAGTGGATACAGACTGCATTAGACTGAGTATTCTATTGCATCCAGTCCCCTGAAGTACCTGTCTGCCCTGCCCTGTAGGGGCTGCCCTGGGTCACAGGCAATTAATTTCTGCCACTCTTCCCCTCCAGTGTCTCGGCTGCATTGTGAGAGTGAATCTTTCAAGATGGACCTCATCCTTGATGTAAACATTCAGATTTACCCTGTAGACTTGGGTAAGTATTGAACACAAACAGCAGGAGGCTTTTTGCTATCTCAGCTGTTCTTCACCCTCTGATACCGCTGTTATTTCAGGTGACAAGTTCCGGTTGGTCATAGCTAGTACCTTATATGAAGATGGTACTCTGGATGATGGTGAATACAACCCCACAGATGATAGGCCTTCCAGGTGAGGGGGTGGAAAAGGGAGCACCTGAAATGTGCCTGAGGACTAAGTAGATAGGCGTATAGAAAGACCCTTACTTAATTCATGAAATAAATGATTATCAGCAGACTCTGTGTTAGCTTAAGGAAACTGCAGCACTTGAGAATCCAGACATCCAGGTGTTTATCCAAGGCAGTGATTACAGTGTGAGTTGTCGCTTTTTGATAGTGGAGGAAATGAGCACTGAATGACCTAGGCTCTGTGGGCCTTGTGTCTTGGGAGGGAGTTTGATGTGATGGAAAGGCTTCGGACGCCCACTCAGTTCACATCTCAGCTCTACCATGTATTTGTTGAATAACCTTAACTTCCTTCAACCTTAGTTTTTTCTCATCAGTAACAGTGATGGTCATACTTAGTTCACAGGTTGCTGTGAGGATTGAATGACATCACGTTTAGAAAGTACCTGGTGTTATGATGCTGGTATATAGTTACTAGTTACCATTTTTTTTAAAGGGCCTCTTTCTTTTGTTAACTGTATTTAAGAATAACTGCCCCTGTTGTTCCACAGGGCTGACCAATTTGAGTATGTCATGTATGGGAAAGTGTACAGGATTGAGGGAGACGAAACTTCTACTGAAGCAGCAACACGCCTGTAAGTTCCGCGGTCTTGTGAGAGCCCTTTCCCTCCTCATTTTGTGAGAATTTGGGCTATGCTTTGAAAATCTGGACCATCCTCAGGCTCCCTGGATTTCTTTCTTCAAGCACCTCAGACCTAGTGAGACCCAGAAAGGAACTGTTTTGGGAACAGTTTCAGTCTGAAATGTAGGCTACTCAGTTTGCCCTCTGTCAGGATCTTAAGGCCTGTAATCTAAATGAGAAACTGTTAATCTTGCTGAGTGAAATGCCAAGGAAAGTTACTTCTCCAAGAACTAAATGCAGCATAAGTGATTAAACTGCTAGGCTTTTTTGTTTGTGTGTGTGCGTGTGTGTTTTGCTACTCTGCAATCCAATCCCTAGTTCTTTGGTTTCTCTGCCCAACTATTTTTTCCTTTTCTTTAAAACCTTATTAAAACAATATGTGCCCTTTGCAAGAAATTTGAAAAGCAGAAAAGTAATATGAAGAAGGAAAAAAGTCACCTATAATTCTATAACCAGAGGGAATCTTCTACATAAACATTCTTGAATGTTCTAGGTTTTTTTCCTATGTACTTTTTTCTCTGAGATCATGTTGTTTATTACAATGTTTTGTTCTGTTTCATTTGCTTAATGTTATGTAAAACATGTTTCCTCATGTCAATTTAAAGCTTTTCCTAAACTTTTTTTTTTTTTTTTTAATTCCTAAACATTTTTATAGCTGTGTAACATTCCAGTAAATGGATGTATCTTAATTGATTTGACCATTTCCCTTATTCTGGGCATGGAGTATTTTCCACCTTTCTGATATAAAAAACACTGCCTTGCACATATCTGTGCCACCATCTTTGTCTGAAATTTGGTTCCTAATGACAGAACTCTAGAAGGGTGCCTTTTTTTCTTAGGCTGGCATGAGAGTAGCTGAGTAGTTTTTGCTCTGGCACTCAGACTCACAGGACTGGGTCTTCTGTTTCAGCTCTGCCTACGTGTCCTATGGGGGCCTGCTCATGAGGCTGCAGGGTGATGCCAACAACCTGCATGGATTTGAAGTGGACTCCAGAGTGTATCTGCTCATGAAGAAACTGGCCTTCTGAACCACCCAGGAAGCTGGCCTTGCTGCTTAGTCACTCAGGTCCTGGATGTCAGTTCAAGCCCGAAAAACAGTTGCTGTTGTTCACCTGTTCAAAAGGGGCTGGCTCTCTGTCCACTGTGGGTGCATCTTTAGGAGGTTTGGACTCAGTGGGAAACTGACTTGCCTGTGAAAGACCCAGTGGGAGAGCTTAAGATGAATCAGTAGCTGTTTTATGTACATGATTTTTTAAATTAAACTTTACTTTTTCAGACTCTTTTTCCTTCCTTTTTAAAAAAGGTTTTCCCATTTTAAAATCATTTTTTTCAACTTGTTTGTGGTACATTATATTCCTGGCCCACAGCCAGATGATCACGTGTCAATACAGGATCTATCCCAACCTTTCAGTATCTGGGTTCAGGATTATCTCAGGCTCCTGGCTGACCATCCCCAACATTTCCCCTCCAAGGTGATTTTCTGTGTGGGAGAGAAAGTGTTGTGCTTTTGGCTCCTGAGGGCACCACCCATTTGGCATAGAACTTTGAATAGGCAAGGAGCCTTGCTCGTGTTTTTCCAACACTTTCAGTCTCTCAGGAAGTCAGATCACGTTGACTTGAATGTGTTGCCTGCATAGCCTGGATGCATTCATCATTTTTATGGAAGCTTTGAGATGAGGCTTTTAGACACAAACATGGGACACGACTCTGAAGAGGAGAGCCAGAACGATCTGGTGGTTGTGGAAGCAGGTGGATGAGCTAGCTCTGCTCTACATTCTAGTGGTGACCTGGAGGGAGGGTAAGTGGCGGTGGTTTTCACCAGTGACACTGAACAGAGAGCTGCCACACAGACCAGTGAAATGGACAGGGCAGCAATACCAATTAGGTTGGCAGTTCAGTGCCAGTGCCCTGGACAGTACACTAGCCTGACTGCAGTCACTAATTTAACAGTAGGGGGAGAGCAAAGTTGAGGCAGTGGTGATGCTTGCAAGGACTCCAGCATCTGAGCTCGGTCTTCAGCCTGGCGTTTGTGGTCTCAGAAAGTACATGGGACCCTGATTTCCCCTGGGAAGTTCAGGGTAACAATTCAGAAAGATTTTTGTGTGTATTAAGCCGTTGTCTCTTTTGATTTCCCAGTTTTGCCACGGGAGCTGGTCGTCCTGCTGGGATTCCTGGGGTATTTCCTTCCCCATCTTTTTCAGGTCTTTACTGGAGGTGTTAGGAATAGTATTTAGATAAATGGGTTGAAAATGAATGGCCTCTGAAAGGGGGTGGGGGATGGGCAGGGTGGTGGTGGTGGTGGAGAAAAGATGTTTCTTTTGCTTTACTGTGGGGAGGGGGAGAGTGAGGGGAGAGGGAAATAGGACATGAATTGAGTTGGGGTGAATTTTTATGGAATCCTAGGACCTTTTCCATGCAGTCAAAAAAATTTTTTTGTAGGGATTGGAGAAGGATGGATTTAGGTAAGAAAGGGAACCTAATTACCAATAGTGGTTTGTTGGGTAGCAGACTGTCCTAGCCACCCTGGGTGGCAGAAGAAAGACAGCTGGCATACAGTTGAATAGAGATAAGAGTGTCCTCGTTGTAACAGTTTTTTGTCTTTTCTGTAAAGGGAGGAAGGGACAGAATCAGCCAGATAGAATGAAGGGTTAGATGTTCAATAGAGGCAAGTTAGTTTACACTGGAGCAGCCCATGAGTTGTTTGCATTTGCCCCAGGGTAAGTCAGATGCCAGCCCTGGATGCCTGGAGCTTTCTGGCTATTTACTTTTTTGTAGTCTTGCCATCTTTGTCTCTCAGCTGACTGTGCTGAAAACTTTTCTTTGTCTTCGGTCCCTTTCACGTGTCATGTACTGGGTGCTGGCTTTCATGTACCATGGTGTTTCATTTGATCATTAGATTTAACCTCCTTTAATATTTCAGTAAATTAAAATTTCCACTTACCATTCCCTTGACTCCACATTGGAATTTGTAGTGTGGGTAAATGGATTCTCTTCTATGCAGAAATTGTCACCATCTGAGATTTGGACAGCACTTTTGAGCTTTGTGCGTTTGTTGATTTTTTTCCTCCATGGCAACTGTTCTGTTCATGAAGTGGGCAGCGGGGTGGGGGGCGGGGGTGTGGGGAACAACACCTGGAGATGCCTAAATTGGTCACCCCACCAAGAGCTTTGGTTTTCTATTCAGAACTCATTTAACTGTTGATGTGTCCTCTCTAAGGACTTGGAAATTTCTTCCAATAGAGACAATGATACATTGGACAGTGCACCACACTGGGGAGCATTTGGGCTCCAGACTAAGTCAGCGTAGGGTGTTTCTTTTCCTGTTCACAGGCTATGAAACCACTGGGAACTTGCTCCTCATCTGTAAAGCAGAGATGTTAATAACCCACCTTATAGGGATGTGTGAATGTTAAAGGTAATGTGCATTAAGTTCCTGACATGGGGCTTTCACTCTGTTGTTTTGGAATGCCTTAATGACCCTGGGGTTTTTGTGGTGTTTGGAACCCTAGGTTTCCGGCTCCTCTACCTAATGGTAACTTTTGCTGTCTTTTGGGGAGTTTGAAGTGGGAGGGGAAAAGCTTCCAATAGCTTTCCTACAGGAGCCTCTGGAGGTAGTGTTGACCTTTGCAGTGGAGTGTTTGGGGCAATATAAACTTCTTCCTAAGTACCAAGGTGACATTTATTCAAAAAGCCCCGTAAGCTTAGCTTCTTTTCTAGACATCCCCAGGCAGAGTTTATGGTGGTCACACAGGTTTGCTTTTCAGATAGTATATACTTCTGGGAATTGGGAAATGAGCCTTCAACTTGTACTTGCCCCTCCTGCTGTGTGAGCCCTAGGAGACTGACTCAAGCCACTTCCTGCATTTCCCCCTGACCTCCACAGGAGGGAGGCAGGAACCCGCGCCTGGCAAAGCTTCCTGCTGAGCTGCTGAAGTGCTGGCTGTTTGCTCAGCTGTCACATCCAAGTCTCATCTCGTCTTGACTGACCCCATCTGTACAGCCTTACCTGGGGTGTAAGGCTCTCCAGAGCTTCCTGTTAGCATCTCTCAGGGTGGGGGGTTGGGGGGGAGGGATCTGTT
>NW_011494939.1:5867954-5876789 GCF_000754665.1 Bison bison bison
CTGTTGCCCATGAGAAGAACATCTTCCCTTTGCTTTTCAGGTAGCTTTGGGTCCTCTCGTTTCTTCATTATTTAATCCTTTCAGTTTTGTCTGTTATGGAGGAACTTTTCTGAGAGACCTCTCCTTCATTTCTCAAGAGTAAGGGTCTCCTAAGAAAAGGGGATGAGAGCTCCATTAAAAATGATAGTAAAAAGAATGGAGAGACTAACCTTAGTTCTGAGCAGAAAACACAGGCTTTTTTTCTCTGAGATAAGTTCTGCCTCTGTTCAGAAGCTAGGCCAGGTCAGGCCTTTGCAGAATTATCACATGAAAAATATATAGAGAGTTAGTAAGCTGTAAATTTGTGCAGAAAATAGACCAGAGATAACTAACTGCTCTGGTGAATATTATTGATGGTTTAAAAAATAGCTTTTGAAGTTTTTTGACATATAGTAAAAAATTATACGTTTTCTGTCCTGCATGTCCCCCTTCACCAGGACTTTGGGTGTCAGGTGAAAGCAGGAAATCTGATAAAGGCCTACCTCGTGGATCTTGTAGATTCAGTTCTAGACCACTACAATAAAGTGAATATCACAGGAAGCAAATCACACAATTTGTTTTTGGTTTCCTAGTGTATATAAACTTCATGTTTCTATGATACTGTGGTCTATTAAGTGTATAATAGCATCAAGTCTAAAAAAGTAATTCGCATACCTTCATTAAAAAATACTTTATTGCTAAAAAATGCTAACCATCATGTGACAACACAGGGTTGCCACAAATCTTCAATCTGTAAAAAATACAATATCTACAAAGAGCAATAAAATGAGGTATGCCTGTATAGCTGCAGTTGTCTCCCAGGGCCTCTCCTACAAGTAAGGGGACTGTACGTGGAGGCTGATGTTGGCAGTGCTGAGTACCTTACTCTTCCTGAGACAGATTCCGGAAGTGAGAGTGGGCTGCAACTAGAAGAGAACTGGAAGAGTTGGGTGTGATGGCTGAGGGGTCAGGAAGCAGGGGTTGGAGGTGGACCGTGGGGATGGGTGAGGTTGGCGAAGGAGAGAAGAGTGTGTATTGTCCAGGGGGAGGATGGGCTGGGGAAGGAGAATCTCCAGGCTGGAGGTAGGGTGGCAGGGAGCCCATGTCTGAAGTTCCCAGAGGAATATCCGGGGCTCCTAGGGCCCTGGGTGAGGGCCCAGGAAAGAGTCCATGAACTCCACTTAAGGGTCCTTGTGTCCCATTCAGGTGTCCAGGGATTTGGCCTAAGGACCTGGAGGTTTGGTTCATCAGACCAGGAATCTTGGCTCTGAATCCTTGCAGCCTGTTCGGAAGTCCAAAGCCAGTAGTTCTGGCTGAGACACTGGAGTTGGTCTCCAACAATCCAGAAGTCCTGTTTGGGAGCTTGTTCAGTGTGAGCAATGGAGAGATGCTGCCCGGGACAGCTGTGGTGGGTGGGGCCCGCTTGGCACAGAGGCTGGGCCCCACTACAAGCAGCAGGAAGCGCACCTTTCCTCGGAGCAGCTGTTGGAAGCTCAGGAAGATGGCACTGGGATCCTTGTGAGCTGTGGTCCTGCCCTGTGGAGGAAGCTGAGGGCAGAGGATGGGCCTGAGGCCAGAGACCTGGGCTAGATATCATGCCTGCCTGTCTACATGGGGAAGATAAGGTGCCAGAACCCAGGCTTTGTGACTGGGAGGATGCACTCCTTAGCAGGTCAGCTCTTCCACCCTCAGGATTTCCAGAATTTTCTAAGGGGACTGAGTCAGAAAAGAAATATTCTCTAATTCCCTTGACTGGGGACTTACCTGGGTTCCTAGGAGGCCCTGCAGGGCCCCAAGAAGGAGGCGGACCTGCCCAGAAAGCTGCACCAGGAGGGATGAGAGGCAAGTGGGGCCCAGCTGTCCCCGCGCTGTCATCACTGCCTCCAGCAGAAGGGTCGTGGTTCCCAGGACGTCCTGTGCTTTGGTCTGCTCCTGGGAAAGAGATGGAAGAGAGAAGCGGACAGCTTCAAAGGGTATTCGAATGGCGGGTGGGGAGCCTGTAAGAGCAGCCAGCAGAATGAATCATAGGAGCTGAGAATTGGACAGAACCTAGGTCCCACCCAGCACAGGAATTCCTTCAGTCTCCCGACAATTGGTCATCAGCCTCTGCTTGAATAACTCCAGTGTCCGGTAACCCAGCTGGCTCTTAACACGTAATTTCAGTAAGAAAAGCTCTTTTTATTTTTATTTTTTTTCCCGTTCTTGGATTATTCTGTAATCTGCCCTATTATAGTTTTTACCTCTTGGTTCTAGTGCTGTAAATCCAGTCTTCCTTCTATAGAATGTTAGGATCATACGATTTTTAAAAAGTTAATGTAGATACGAGACCATCGTAAAAATTATAAAGATGAAGGGAAGGGACTTACTGATAAATGGCAGAACAGAATCTACAAGGGATCACTAGCAATTGCCCCTCCTCCCTGGCCCGGTCCCCAGAAGACCTGAGGGAAGCGAGGGAATTCTAGGTGTCTTGAGGGCAGAGGAGCTGACCTGGTCAGCAGTACTCCCTTCTAGTAGGTTTCTTCAGTCTCAGACTAAAGCAGTTTGTGCTCTGCCGTAAGACAGCTACTCTTCTCCAACCCCATCACATGAGCTTTATTATTTTTTTAAACAGTTCCTCACATAACATATTTTCCAATCTCTCACTGTTCAGGTTGCTTCGACATGCTAGTTTAATACGGGCCCCTGAGTACATGAGCATGCACCTAAAAGAGGATAGCTAGTACTCAGTGCGGTAGTTTAAGTGTAGTCCACAGACACAGAGAACAAACCTATGGATGCCGAGGGGGAGATGGGGGTGGGGCGAACTCAGAGATTGGGATTCACACATATACACTATTGATGCCATGTATAAAATAGATAACTAATGAGAACCTACTGTATAGCACAGGGAGCTCTATTCAATCATCTGTGGTGACCTAAATGGGAAGGAAGTCCAAAAAACAGGGGATATGTATATGTGTAGCTGATTCACTTTGCTGTACAGCAGAAACTAACACAACATTGTAAAGCAACTATGCTCCAATAGAAATTTTTTAAAATGTGCAGTCCACTCAGAATAGAGCTTTTTAGGAATGTTTCTACATAGTGGATGTTAAACATCTAAAGCCACCTAGGATCTCTAGCTTTTTAAGTAGCTGCTGCTTCGGTAATATTACAATGGTAAGTTTGAGGCAATCCAACCCTCCCAGGTCTGTTTCATAGTAAGTACTAGGGCTAAAATTTTATGTGAGGGAAGCAGGGTCAACTATGGCCTGAAAGTTGGAAGCGGATTTTATTCAGTTACTTCACACATCCAGAGTTTTATACGCATCTGTTATATACATCTTTGTTTTTGACCTAGCCTTTTATCGATTTGAACCTTCATTCTGTCTTTTGTTATTTTAGCTGTGCCTCCCAGTTTTGTGTCATCTTGCTTCTTCACACCAACTTAAGGTTGAACAGATTAAGATGAATAAGTTCTGGGGGTCTAATATACAGTGATTACAGTTCATAATACTGAATTATGTGCACTTGAAATGTACTGCTGCTGCTGCTAAGTCACTTTAGTTGTGTCCGACTCTGTGACCCCATAGATGGCAGCCCACCAGTCTCTTCTGTCCCTGGGATTCTCTAGGTAAGAATACTGGAGTGGGTTGCCATTCCCTTCTCCAATGCATGCATGCATGCGTGCTAAGTTGCTTCAGTTGTGTCCGACTCTGTGCGACCCTATGGACAGCAGCCCACCAGGCTCCTCTGTCCACGGGATTCTCTAGGCAAGAATACTGGAGGGGGTTGCCATTTCCTTCTCCATGAAATGTGCTAAGAGAGTAGATTTTAAATGTTCTCACCACAGAAAAGAAATATTAGGGCTTCCCCGGTAGTCCAGTGGTTAAGAATCCACCTGCCAATGCAGGGGACATGGGTTTGATCCCTGGTCCAGGCAGATCCTACATGCTGTGTGGCAACAAAGCCCATGAGCCACAACTACTGAGCTCCTGCTCTAGAGCCCTCGAGCTGCAGCTACCTAGGCCTGCATGCCCTAGAGCCCGTGCTCCACAACAAGAGAAGCCACCACAAGGAGAAGTCTGTGTCCCGCAACTAGAGAGCAGCCCCTGCTCTGTGACTAGAGAAAACCCATGTAGCAAAGATGGCCCAGTGCAGCCAAAATAATAAATAAGAAATATTAATTATAGGATGTGATGCAGGTATTAGCTAATGTTAATCATTTCATAATATGTGTATATTATATCAACACATTGTATACTACCTTAAACTTACACAATGTTATATGCCCATGATATCTTAATAAAGCTGAAAAAGGGGAAAAATCTGAATTTAAAGGTCAAGGAGGCTAATAGTATGCTACAAAATAAATCGACTACTGTTTCTTGCCTTAGAAAAAGAAGGTTGAATGGAAATAGGTCAAAGGCATGGCCATGAGAGACCTCTATCCAGCTTCTCCTGGTCAGCCTTGACTCTATTTAACATATTGGGCCACAAGCCATCATCTTGTCCAGAAGATATCCCCATAGTAGAATGTATATTGGGTTAGGGTGGCCAAGTTGAAGTGGAACTCTTTTTAAAAGAGGGCTCAGAAATTTTGAAAAATCCCTGGGAATCAGTAGCAAACAGATGAAGACAGGATTAGGGAAACCAAGGGAAAGGATGGCTTTCTTACCGTCTGGGTTTTCCATTCTCCCAAGCTGAAGTCCACAGCAGGCAGAAGGACAGGTGTGGACAAAGGGTTAACGTCTGGACACTGGCTCTGTTGAAAAAGATTGGTGGGGTGGTGGAGAGGGCACGTTATGGTGGCCCGATTACCAGGATAGGCTTCCATGCGTAATACAGCCAGACTAGAGCTTTTAAGAGAGCATTTGATTATAAACCATAATCCTTGTAAAGGGGTAGTAATCGGGTCAGGGGGTGTTGGTGGTGGTCTTACTAAGACAATATTGGAAGGGTAGTGATTGGATTGGGTCGTGAGAGGGAGTGGTGGGAGTGAGGGTATCTCTCCAGTTAAGTGGGCAGAAGGGAGAGTGCTTGGGGATTCTCACCAGTCTGCTGTGAAGGACATGGGAGTCACGAAGCAGTTTATTTAGGAGTCGGGGGTCACAGGCAGGAGGAGCCGGGCTGGACAGAGTTATTCTTGCAGTTAGGAGAAGGATGACCACGAGGAGCAATTCTTAGATGAGGAGAGGTGAAGTTGAAAGGGGTGGATAAGGAAGAAATCATTGTCGGTTGGCAGTCCAGAAATTCCTATTTAGGACCCAGACCTGCAATCCAGGGAATCTGCTGCTCAGAGGCCTTATTCCTGGGAGACTGGCTGCCTCCCCCCCATCCCACCACCACGGCACATTTCCTTTCTCTTTTCCCTCTACCAGGTTCTGATTTGGCCCTAGTTCTCCCAAGGATTTTCTTACCAGTCAGCTCCATTCTGGCCAGGCTGTCTGCTTGGAGTGGCTCCCTGAATGGGGCCTCTCCCCTGAATCCGTCCTGGGGCCATGGAGGCGGCTTGGGCTCTTGCACTTCGGGGCAGAGTGGGGTGGGGCACAGGTGGGGCACAGGTGGGCCAAGAAGGAGGAGGATTTAGAACCTATCCTGCAAGTGACAGGAATGATGAACAATTAATGGAGTTTCAAGGAAATGAAACTCTGCCTGGCTGGGGGAACAGACGTTGGGAGGGTGTGAGATGCTGACCAGCCTGGAACTGCTAAAGCCCCGAATGCTCCAGTCATCTTGTGATTGTACCGTATGGTGTCTATTCTTCGTCAGAGTACCTCAGTACCTCTGAGTGGCTCTGGTGCCCCAGCCCCCCACCAAGGGCAGCAGGACAGAATTTATACACACACATCTAACTGCCTCAAAATCTGAGCAACCCTGCTTGTTTGGTTGGAGAAAACCTGGAATGGGGATAGAGAATGGACGCACTGGGGCTCAAGCCTGGAGAAAAGATTGGAAATGGCTACAGGGCCAGGACCAGAAGCTAGCAAACATATACAATGAGCTCAGGGGTAGCTTGGGGAGTGGGGTTGAGGAGGGGAATTGGACCAAAATAAAACTGAACTACTAAAAGTCGGTGATTAAAAGCTTGAGAAGATGATGTGGGAGAAATTAACCTCTCATTCTTTTTCTATCTACTCCAACACATAAAGCCTCTTGGGGTTTTTCTTTGGTTATTTAAGAAGAGATGGGCTAACAGTTCTGGAACTTCCTTCCTGAAGCAAGTCGCCCAGGAATGAGCACCTGCTGGGTGAGCTGATGCCTGCCTTACAGGGCTTACCTCACCTTAGACACCCACCATATCGGTCTCATAGCCCTCACCTTCCTCCCTGCCCCCTCTGCAGACCCCTTCCGGTTCCTTTGCAGGACCCCCCACATGGCTTCCTTCTTCTTTCACAAGTTGTGCGAAGAGGCCTGCACCTGATTCAATATTGGGATTTCCTGTAGGTCTGTCAACATTCATGAGCCCTCCTCGCATTACCCTCTCCTTGTGCCCTGGCTTGCCTGGCCCAGCTTCCCCAGCCCCAGGATTCAGAACCTCTTAAGCTCATTAGGAATGACTGGGTATGAATGGGGGTTGAGGCTGTGTCCACCTCGGTGCCATGTTCCCTAAGTCTGAAAAGCACCTTCTTTCTTGTTTTCTACCTGGGTTCATGCCCCCTTTCTTGAGGGCCAGCCAGGACTGTGCTGTATTCCACTAAGTCTGTTATCAGTACCTCAGAACCCAGCACCCCACCCCCTACCCCTGCTCTGTCCTGCTCCTCCCATTCTGGGAAGGCCACACTCTTCTCGACAAAGGTCAGTGCCTGTAGGTTCCAGTTTGCCTACCCCTCCCCCAGCAGAGAGCCCAATTCCTCTTTCCTGTCCTTCCTACCCTCACTTAACTCCAAACCTGGCTTGCCACTCACCGGGTAGAGAAGGGCTCCAGGACTCAGGTCCAGAGAAGGCAGCACTCTGGGGAGCAGATGGGTAGGAAGACAGGTGGCTGTTGGGGCACAGCCCCTCTGGGGCACTGGGGTCACCCGCCTGCCCAGGCCAATTCTGCCCAATCAGAGAGCAGGGAGCCACTAGACACAAGCAATGGCCCCGGAAGTGACGCTTTCTCCTCCCACCTGCGTAGGACTTGGAGCCCCTGCCTGGACCATGGTTCACTAATGGAGCCCAGCTATCCCACTCACGCATACCACACGGAGGATTTGAATAGGGGGATCTGTCTCTTTCTAGGAGCTGGGAAATCTGGGAGCCGGCTGGGGGAGAAGACGGGAGGGAAACAGTTTTTTTCCTAGGAGGAATCTGGCAGGACATTTTCACCCCTCAGGAAGAGGTACAGAGGTCTGGTTTTAGACTGGTGGGTCTCTCGGTTCCTGGCTGTCCAAATTTCTTTTCCCTGGACAACACACCTGCTGCTAAAATCTGTTAAGGCTCTTGCTTTCCTGCTTTCGTCATCAATAACACGCTGGGGGGCATGTCTTGTTCCTCCTACTCCAGTGGGAATGTGGGTACTGCGTGTATTAGAGAAGACCCTGTCAGGGGTCAGCGTTTCCAGGAAGCAGTCTGGACAGTTTGAGAGGACTTCAAGGTGAGGGGGTGCATGTGCTGGATTAAGCCGGGTTCAGGTGTCCCTCTGTTGGGGCCCCATGGCTCTGATGGCTAAGCCCACTTATCTCTGTGCCAGGGCCCTCTTTGCCTGCCCTTTCTCCCTCTCCCATCTCTTACCACTCCACATGTGACAAGAGGAATAACCAGGCCCATGTGTCCCTGTCTTAGGAAAGACAGCTGCTGAACCTCCCCCGCAAATACCTCCTGCTGGCCCCCCTCTTCCACTGGCCTTGGCTCTAGTTCCTCTGCTTTCTCCTCAGTCCCACTCTCCCCACAGTCTGTCCTCAGGGGCCTCCTGGCCTGACCTTATTCCCACCTCCTCCCCCACCCCCCCTCTCCACTTCATCCTCAGGCTCTCTCCTGCTCCTCCTCCCAAGGATGGGGCTCTCTGCTAAGGAGTATGGCCTAGATCCCGGAATTCTCCAGTTCAGCCAGACCAGATGCCTCCCAAGATTAAGAAGGAGGGTGCTGGGATGGTTGGGAGGATGGTGGGAGTGTGGGGGTGGGAATGTGGGGGTGGGAGGTGGCAGGGAGGCTGTCGTGGCAGGGAGGCTGTCATGCTTGGGAAAGCAAGACAAAAGAGGTTTGTGGGTAGGGTGGAGAGGCAGAGGGTCCCCCAGGTGAAGGAAGAGGGTGGGGAAGTGTGTCAGGCTGGGGAGGAGGATGGTTGGATGGGCCTGAGCACAGGTAATAGTAGGGAGAGAAACGCTGTCAGCAGACAGAAAGGGAGACAGTCTGTTTCTGGCTAAGTTCCTATCCCAGGGACAGAGGAAAGAGGAGAGATCTCACAGGGGAAGTAGGGACACAGGCTGGGCAATGAGAGTGGTGTGGGGTTTGAGAGGTGCGGTGGGCCCAGAGACAGGCGAAGATGAGTTGATGGGCCCGTCCTGCCCGTTGTCATCCTTAAAGACAATTCTTCATCCTTCCGGCAGGAACTCAGTCTGAACGCAGTGGCCGGCCCAGGCCTCAGGCCGTCTCTGCCCCTCCGTGGCCTGGGGCTCCCATCCCGGGCCGGACACGCACCTCCTGGTCCAGTTGCCCTGTGGACGCCGGCAGCGGGTGGGTGGGTGGGGGGTGCTCCAGATCCGCCTCTCCTCCCCGCTTTGCGCCCCCTGGTCCCTCCCCTCCCCCTATCCCCTCCGCTCCCCCTTCCCCTACAGCCCCTCCCTCCTCCCCTGCCCGGTTCCAGCCCCTCCCTCCCCTCCCCCACTCGCGATCCGGGCCGCTGCTGCTGGG
>NW_011494939.1:5877454-5880681 GCF_000754665.1 Bison bison bison
CCCCGCAGGCTGCTCCTTCGGCGGGAAGGTCTATGCCTTGGACGAGACGTGGCACCCGGACCTGGGGGAGCCCTTCGGGGTGATGCGCTGCGTGCTCTGCGCCTGCGAGGCGGTAAGTGGACCCAAAGACTGTGGCTGGGGGCCCTGTGGGTCGGGGAGCGCTGAGGTCTTGGGACGTCGGATGGACCCGGAGCTGCTGAAGAGAAAGAAGCCAGTCTGCAGATATTTGGGATAATTTTTTTTGGCGGAGGAGGCACGAGGGAGGATAGAGGAGAGGAAGCGCCCCCTTCAAGTCTCAGGTGTTGCCTATTATTGATCGTCCACTATGTGTCAGGCTCTTAGCCAACTCCATTTCATCTCTCACTAAACTCCTAGTACAACCACGTTAGACAGAGACTATCATTACTCCCGTTTTTCAGCTAGGGACCGCACAGCCCAGAGAGGTTAAGTAACTTGTCTAGAGTCGCGCAGCTTGTAGGTAGCAGAGCACTCTTGCCTCCGTGGGCCGACCTTGCCCTTGTCCGATGCCTTCCCGGCTTGCCTTTGATTTTCAACAATTGATGTCTTGCCCTCACTCGGGTTTCCGTCTTCTCTGTGAGCAGCCTCAGTGGGGTCGCCGCGCAAGGGGCGCAGGCAGGGTCAGCTGCAAGAACATCAAACCCGAGTGCCCAACCCTGGCCTGCGGGCAGCCGCGCCAGCTGCCTGGACACTGCTGCCAGACCTGCCCCCAGGGTAAGGCCGGCTCCGCGGAGAGGGGAGGGCGGCAGGGCCGAGACGCGTGGCTGGGCGGAATGGAACGGTCAGCTGGTCCTCTCCTTGCCCACCTGAAACCCGTGTCCCCCACCCTCGGTGCAGAGCACAGCAGTCCAGAAAAGCAGCCGACGGGCCTGGCCTTCGAGTATCCACGCGACCCAGAGCACCGAAGCTACAGCGACCGCGGGGAGCCAGGAGCTGAGGATCGGGGGCGTGGAGACGGCCACACGGGTAGGCAGGGGCCGGGTAGGAACTGGGGTTGTGACGGGCGCCGGGCCGCAGCAGCGGGTGATGGAACTAGGGACATCTTCCTCCCCTCGCAGACTTCGTGGCGCTGCTGACAGGGCCAAGGTCGCAAGCGGTGGCGCGGGCTCGAGTGTCGCTGCAGCGCTCCAGTCTGCGGTTCTCCATCTCCTACCGGCGGTGAGAAAGAGGAAGGAGGGAGGAGGGGTCAGCGGGGGCCAGGGAGGGAGGATTTGGAGAGGCTGGAGCAGCCTTCTGGCCCGGGCTCAGAGCCGGTGCTCAAGGGATGCTCATTACCAGGCTGGACCGCCCTACCCGAATCCGCTTCTCTGACTCCAATGGCAGCATCCTGTTTGAACACCCTGCAGCCCCCACCCAAGATGGCCTGGTGAGACGATGCCATTTATGAGTACTTATCCCATCTGGGCACTATGCTGAGAGCATGCTCTACATTGCCTCCTTGGGTCCTCACAACAGCCCAGTGGGAGAGAGGCACTGACATGATGATGCCCATTTTACAGATGAGGGAAGTGAGGCTCACTAGCAGAATGTGATTTGTTCAAGGTCATACAGCTAGTTAATGGAGGATCTGGGATTTGGACCCTGGCATCTGGTTCCAGGGCCCTTTCTTACATGTCCTAGTAGAGCCTGGGGGCAGCTTCCCATATTCCTTCCTCACCAGACATGGGCCTCTCAGCAGGCATGTCCTGTATACTGAGAGGACCTTCTTGTCTCTCTGCTCCAGGTCTGCGGGGTGTGGCGGGCAGTGCCTCGGTTGTCCCTGCGACTCCTTAGGGCAGAGCAGCTGTATGTGGCACTTGTGACACCCACTCAACCTTCAGGGGAGGTCTGGGGACCTCTCATTCGGCACCGGGCCCTGGCTGCAGGTGAGGGGAGCCAACAGCTCCTGGACATGAAGCTCAGAGTCTTTTTGGCCCCCAGAAATGGAGTGGGCTGAGGGGGGCACTTTCTGATGGGCTCTCATGGTCCTTTCTTCCCCAGAGACCTTCAGTGCCATCCTGACCCTGGAAGGCCCCCCACAGCCAGGCATAGGGGGCATCACCCTACTCACTCTCAGTGACACAGAGGACTCCTTGCACTTTCTGCTGCTCTTCCGTGGGCTCCTGGAGTCCAGGAGTGGGGGTAAGCGGGATGGGGCAGACACGTGAGGAGGGTAGGGAAAGCACCCATCTTTCAGAGGTTCCATGTGTACGCCTGTTGCAGGACCAGCCCAGGTTCCCCTGCGGCTCCAGATTCTACACCAGGGGAAGCTACTGCGAGAGCTCCAAGCCAATGCTTCAGCCCAGGTGAGTGAGGGTCTGGCTCTTACTGCCGCCTGCTCTAGCCTCTTGCTGTGCCCACCTCACCCTCCTCTGCCCCCAGGAACCGGGCTTTGCTGAAGTGCTGCCCAACCTGACAGCCCAGGAGATGGACTGGCTGGTGCTGGGAGAGCTGCAGATGGCCCTAGAGAGGGCAAGTGGGCCAGGGCTACGCATCAGTGGACACATTGCAGCCAGGCAGAGCTGCGATGGTGAGGCAGGGTCAAGCCGGGCACCCTGGGCACACACAATGAGAGGCACAGCAAAGTGCCAGAGGAGGGGCCAGGGTGGGTGCAGGAGGGATCCTGGGGGCTGGGGTGTGAATGGCCGTGGGGCAAGCCTGCGTCCACCTGTCCCTCCCCTTTGCAGTCCTGCAAAGTGTCCTTTGCGGGGCGGATGCCCTGATCCCAGTTCAGACGGGTGCAGCGGGCTCAGCCAGCCTTACACTGCTAGGAAACGGCTCCCTGATCTACCAAGTAAGAGTCAGGGGTGGGGCAGGGGCGGTGCAGGAGGTGAGAAGGCAGCAGGGCAGGACGGGGCTTTAGACTACAAAGATTCAGGGCCCAGCCCTTCTCTGCTAGTCTCATTTGCCCTCCCCACTCCTGCCCTCCAGGTACAGGTGGTAGGTACAGGCAGTGAGGTGATGGCCATGACGCTGGAGACCAAGCCTCAGCGGAGGAACCAGCACACTGTCCTATGCCACATGGTTGGACTCCAGCCGGGAGGACACAGGGTGAGTACTTCAGGGAGACCAGGGCTGCAGGGCCCAGGCAACAGAGTTGACAGTGTTGGGGGGCTGTGGGAAGCCATGTGGGATGAGCAGGGATGTTTGGTATTATTCACTCACTTGCAGTCTCTCTCACTGATGCGTTGATTCACTGGACTCATTTTATAGTGAGCCTTGGGCTAAGG
>NW_011494939.1:5880814-5881272 GCF_000754665.1 Bison bison bison
TCTAACAGATGATGAAGAGAAGGATCAGAGAGCTTAAATAATTCCTCAAGGTGGGTTGCATAGGTAGGAAGCAGCAGAGAAGGGACTTGAACCTGGGCCTGCCCGGTTCTTAGCCAGTTACTGTTGCATGGCAGTGTGTATGGGTTTAGTGGGGATGCAAAGCAACATGGAAAGGGTTCAGAATCTTGGGCTCGTGTGAAAGCTGAGGAGAGTTCATCCGGGGCCTGGCAGGCTGCACTTAGGGCTCACTCTTCCCTGCCCCCTCAGGCTGTGGGTATCTGCCCTGGGCTGGGTGCCCGGGGGGCTCATATGCTGCTGCAGAATGAACTGTTCCTGAACGTGGGCACCAAGGACTTCCCAGATGGAGAACTGCGGGGCCACGTGGCCGCCCTGCCCTACAGTGGGCACAGCGCCCGCCATGACAGTGAGTGCTCCAGGGGTCTGCCCCACCTTTGGTG
>NW_011494939.1:5881409-5890878 GCF_000754665.1 Bison bison bison
CCTTTGGTGTCCTCTAATTCAAGCATGTGAGGGATGGTGCCAGAGGGCCAGAGCCTGACACTTCTTTCTCTGCACCTGAGCTCCAGTTGGCATCTGGAGAAGGTGAGGATATTCAGGGTGGCCCTGCCGGGAGATGGTCCCTCTCACCACAATGCAGGCCTCTCCCTTGCCGCTTCCCCAGCCCTGGGCCTGTGGACAGTGCCCACTAGTTTGTGGAGTCTGTGCCAAGGGAGATGGGAAATACTAGGGTTAAGTCGCTGCTCTCAGCCATCTTCTCATCAGTCATCTCTCCTCTGTCCGGATCCAGCACTGCCTGTGCCCCTGGCAGGAGCCCTGGTGTTGCCCCCGGTGCAGAGCCAGGCAGCAGGGCACGCCTGGCTCTCCCTGGACACCCACTGTCACCTGCACTATGAAGTGCTGCTGGCAGGGCTTGGTGGCTCAGAACAGGGCACCATCACTGCCCACCTCCTCGGGCCTCCTGGAATGCCAGGGCCCCGGCGGCTGCTGAAGGGATTCTATGGCCCGGAGGTGAGGAGGTGTTGGTGGGAGGCAGTTTGGAAAATAGCTGCTTTTTAGCATGAAAGGCTCTGTGGGCCTGGGCAGGGGAAACAGAGAGCAGGCAAGCCTCAGGAGTCAGGCAGACCTGGGTACAAATCTGGTTCAGCCTTTTAGTATCCCTTTACCCACCTGCGTCTTACTCTGCTGGGATCTCGTGGGTAGGATGTAATGTCCTGGAACTCCAAGGGGTGGGTGGGATGGACCAAGCTCCTGACACAGGCTGGGTTGCCGTGGACCTGGGGCTTCTGAGCTCTACTCCATTGCTGATGGGCTTGCTTCTCTGGAGACCTTACTTAACTTCCCTGAGTCTCAGTTTCCTTACCTGAGAAACTGGGAATGGTAGGCTTAGTCCGAGAGTGCCTTGTTCTGTCCCCTCTTCTGTCTGCTGCCAGGCCCAGGGTGTGGTGAAGGACCTGGAGCCCGAGCTGCTGCGGCACCTGGCTCAGGGCTCTGCCTCCCTGCTGATCACCACCAAGGGGAGCCCCCAAGGGGAGCTGCGAGGGCAGGTAGGGAGGCAGTGCGGGCCAGTTGGGATGGGTCAGATTCGGGTGAGCACCGTGGTGCTCTTTGTTAGCCACTTGCCCTCTCCGGACCCTGGGGGCGGTAGAATTGCGCACACTCCCTAGCTCGCTGAGAGGATGAAGCCACACTAGGTACTTAATGAGGCGAGAAGCTGACCGCCTGTCCTTGGCAGCTGGGATGAGTGTTGTGGCTAAGAGCACCCTTCTGGGGCACAGTGGGTGCTCTGGGTGTCTTGGCTGCCACTGGTGGAGATGCAAGAGGGAGCCTGGGTGCTGCCTCAACCTGCCTCTCCTCTCAGGTGCACATTGCCAACCAATGCGAGGTGGGCGGCCTGCGCCTGGCGGCAGCGGGAGACAAAGAAGTGCAGGCGCCTGGGGCTCTGGAGGCAGTGGCGGCCATGGTGGCCCCACTGCCCGCTGTGCCGGGCCCAGACACCCCAGCGCCAGCCAGACCAGGTGGCCCCAGTCGGCTCCGAGACCCCAACACCTGCTTCTTCGAGGGGCAGCAGCGCCCCCACGGGGCTCGCTGGGCTCCTAACTATGACCCGCTCTGCTCACTCTGCATCTGCCAGGTAGGAGGCCCCGGAAGGGCGCACTGGGGCCAGGGTTCTGGAGCCCTGGAACCAACCCTCAGTCTCTCCCTGCAGAGACGCACGGTGATTTGTGACCCCGTGGTGTGCCCGCCGCCCAGCTGTCCAAGCCCAGTGCAGGCACCAGACCAGTGCTGCCCTGTGTGCCCGGGTGAGTGCCCTGCAGGAGTGGAGAGGGTCATGGAGGGTCCACCATGGGAGGCGGTGAGGCCTCTGGGGAGGGAAGGAAGAAGGGGGCCATCCTCTGCCTTCATTATTTCTTTGGATCCACAGAGAAACAAGATGTCAAAGACCTCCCGGGGCTGCCAAGGAACAGGGACCCTGGCGAGGGTGAGCTGGAAGTGTGTGAATGCAGGGGTGGGGAGTCCAGTGGAGCTGTTGGGTAGGATTGGAGGGGAGTGGGAGGGGGAGTGTATTTACTGGGATGGAGGTGGTTGAGGGGCACAGGTTACAACTGACACCTGAGAGGCTTCATTAGAATCCTTGGCCCACAAGTAGGCCCTGGGGTTAGACCACTGTGGGTTTGGCCTGAGGCTCAAGCCTGGGTTGTGGGCCTAGCTAATGAACTCAGCACTAATGGCGCTGGGCACTGTCTCCCACCAGGCTGCTATTTTGACGGTGACCGGAGCTGGCGGGCAGCAGGCACCCGGTGGCACCCTGTCGTGCCCCCATTTGGGTTAATTAAGTGTGCTGTCTGCACCTGCAAGGTATGGCAGCCCAGCTTTCTCTGATGCTGGAACCCCTAAGATCTGCAGAGTGGGAGAAGGGGCTTCTGGGAGAGTAAAGCCCAGTCTTGGTGATCAAAATAATAGAAGTCCTTTGCACAATCTTTTTGGGGGGTGGCCACACCATGGGACTTGGGGTTCCCTGGTGGCTCAGATGGTAAAGAATCTGCCTGCAGTGCAGGAGATCTGAGTTTGATCCCTGGGTCAGGGAGATCCCCTGGAGGAGGGAATGGTAGCCCACTTCCAGTATTCTTGCCTGGAGAATCCCATGGACAGAGGATCCTGGCAGGCTACAGTCCATGGGGTCGAAAAGAGTTGGACACGACTGAACAACTAAGCATAGACAGCACACACACTATGTGACTTGCAGGACCCCAGACTGAACGTGGGCCCACGGCAGGAAAGTGCCAAGTCCTAACCACTAGGCCACAGGGAACTCTCAGTTCCTGGGCTTTGAAAGTTGGCTTCCTGTAGGAAAAGGTGAATTTGGGTGAATTCTGGCTCTCCCAGCTGACTAGCTCCATGTAACCCTGGGCACTTTCTGTATGTCCCTGAATCTCACTTTGCTCGCCCAGAAGCAGAGATGGTAGCACCTACCTTGCAGGGCTACAATGAAGATTTGTAAAGTAGTAAAGATGGTAGCACCTACCTTGCAGGGCTACAATGAAGATTTGTAAAGTAGTAAAGAACCTGCCTGCCAGTGCAGGAGATGCAAGATATACAGATTTGATCTCTGGGTGAGGAAGATCCCTTGGAGCAGGAAATGGCAACCTATTTCAGTATTCTTGTCTGGAAAATCCCATGGACAGAGGAATCTGGAGGGCTACAGTCCATAGGGTTACAAAGAGTCGGACATGACTGAAGCAAATTGGCATGCATATAAAGCTGCAGTCCAAGCCCTCTGGGCTTCCCTGGTAGCTCAGCTGGTAAATAATCTGCCTGCAATGCAGAGACGCCGCTTCAATTCCTGGGTTGGGAAGATTCCCTGGAGAAGGGACAGGCTACCCACTCCAGTATTCTAGGGCCTCCCTTGTGGCTCAGCTGGTAAAGAATCCACCTACAATGAGGGAGAACTGGGTTCAATCCCTGGGTTGGAAAGATCCCCTGGAGAAGGGAAAGGCTACCCATTCCAGTATTCTGGCCAGGAGAATTCCATGGACTATATAGTCCATGGGGTCACAAAGAGTTGGACACGACCGAGTAACTTTCACTACAAGACCTCTGGGTGAAAAAGGTCATGCGTCCGAGGTATGGGAAAGGAAAAGGAGGAGGCAGAAGGCTTGTGTGTCCTGCCTTTCTCCTGACACCCTTCACTCCATGGATCCCTGCAGGGGGGCACTGGGGAGGTACACTGTGAGAAGGTGCAGTGTCCCCGGCTGGCCTGCGCCCAGCCCGTCCGCGCCAACCCCACTGACTGCTGCAAGCAGTGTCCAGGTAAGGGGGACAGGGGCACTGAGGCCTCTAGGGGCAGACGAGGCTCTTCATGCCTTGTCCTGGGTGGGAGGGATGCGTGGCGAGGGGATGCCTTTTGAAGGTGGAGGGAAGGGATGTCTTAGCTAATTCAGCATTTACCCAGGCTGCTCTCTGCTTAGCCCGAAGCCAGGGATCTACATGCAACAAAAGAATGTGCATGTGTTAGTGGGCTGTGACGGGATCCAGTTCCTGTCCCACCCACCTATCCACCCACCCATCCACCCACCCATCCATCCACCCATCTATCCAAATTTATCACCTACTAAGTGCCAGAAACTGCTAGGTGACAAATATGGCCTGGATGGTCCCCACAGAGCTCACATCTACTGATCTATTTCTCCTTTCCTCCTCTTCCTGCCCACAGTGGGGTCAGGGGGCCACCCCCAACTGGGGGACCCCATGCAGGCTGATGGGCCCCGAGGCTGCCGTTTTGCAGGGCAGTGGTTCCCAGAGAGCCAGAGCTGGCACCCTTCGGTGCCCCCCTTTGGGGAGATGAGCTGTATTACCTGCAGATGTGGGGTGAGTGGGGGCTTGTGTGAGGTAGGCGTTGGGGACCTGGCCTGGGGGAGGGGAACTTCCTAGGGAGGGCAGGCTCCTGGCAGGCGGGCTTCCCCTAGGAGGCTGAAGGCCACTGTGCCCCAGCACCTCTGGGAACCCTCAGGATCTGGTCTGTCCTGCACCAGGCAGGGGTGCCCCACTGTGAGCGGGATGACTGTTCACCGCCACTGTCCTGCGGCCCAGGGAAGGAGAGCCGCTGCTGCTCCCACTGCACACCCCGGCGGCGGCGTAAGTGCGGGGTCTGGGGCGGCAGCTCTGGGATGCCTGGGGAGGGGAGGGAGCACCGACTACATGCTGGGCGCAGTGCCCTCTGCTGCACAAGTGTTGTCCTGTCCCCTCCCACAGCAACCTTGTAGGCTTGGTCTCCATTGCCTTTTCTTCACCAAGGAACTTGCTGACCCTCAAAGGGATCAGGCAACTAGGCTAAAGGCACACAGCTGGTGTGTGCTGACTTGCTTCATGAATTCTGACCTTTCTGAGATCAGAACAGGGAAGCTCCGCTGTGTCCTCTGTGTCCCGCCACCCCCTTGCTCCTCTTCCAAACTTCACTCTCTTCTGCCTCCAGCAGCCCCAGAGACCAGGACAGTCCCAGAGCTTGGGAAAGAAGATGAAGGCTCCTAGGGAGCAGCCAGAGGCCCCGCGACCAAGAGGATGGGGCCTGGGCCGAGGGAAGGAGGGGCACCGAGGACCCCGAGTTCTCCTGCGAGAAATCCAGTGCCTTTGGCCCCTCTCTTCTGCCTCTTCCCCCTCCCCCACTACCTCTGGGAACCACAACTGCACACGGGGGAGGGGCAGCCAGGGCAGACCAAGGCCATGTCAGCTCCAACTCCGGCCTTGTCACCCTCCGGCTCCTGCCTTGGAAGCCCAACCCCTTTCCTTCTGTACATACTGTCACTGGCTTGTTGGGATTTTTAATTTATCCTCACTCAGCACCAAGGGTCCCCTTCCACTTCACTCCTGCTGCCCCTGAGCTGAGCAGAGTCATTATTGGAGATTTTTGTATTTATTAAAACTACTTTTTTTCCAGTCTTTGGGCTAATGGTTGTTTCTTTGTGACCAGGGGCCTAAGTGGGCCCTAGTGGAGAAGGGTCTGAGGGGCGGTAGGGAGAGAGAGGGGCACTGGCTCCAGGGGCCTCGCTCTACCTTTGTGGAGCAGGAAAAGACCCGGGGAAGGGGGCAAGATGACACAACAGCCGGTGGTAGGGCTAGATCCTGCAGAGGGGCCTAGGCTGTCTTTGAGATGGAACAGAGCTTCAAGAACTCAGGCCACTGGAAGCAGTATTTGGACGTTAGTTTCCACTGACCTGCCCAGGCCGGCATTTTTGCGAGTGTTATAGTGTCTCAGCCCTGGAGGAGGACATGGCAACCCATTCCAGTATTTTGCCTGGAGCATCCCATGGACAGAGGAGTCTGGCAGCTACAGTCCATGGGTTCACAAAGAGTCAGATTCGACTGAAGCAACTTAGCATGCATGCACGCATAATGTCTCAAAATAGGTGCTGGCAAGATTTACAGTTTGATTTGTTACCCTGGGGTCAGTCAGGCCTTCTCTTTTGCAGCAAGTTTGAGCCTCTGAGCTTCTCTAGCAGAAAAAAACAGAAGGTAATACACAGGGACCCTAACCAGAGGAGAAACTGGGGTGGTTCTGGTACACCTGGTTTTTGAAGAGAAACCTCTTTCACATAGAATCCTCCTCTTTGAGAATCACCTTTCCGCATTCTCTAGTGACTCCCCTGGGGTATCTTTTATACCACATCAGATTTTGGATCTGTCAGAGGAAGGACAGCCTCTCAGAGCCATCACTTGATGGCGCTGCTGGCAGCCAACAGTTCACTTTGGGCCAAGTCAGTGTCTGTGCAAAATTCTTAAAAAGATGGGAATACCAGACCACCTGACCAGCCTCCTGAGAAGTCTTTATGCAGGTCAAGAAGCAACAGTTAGAACCGGACATGGAACAACAGACTGGTTCCAAAAGAAGTACGTCAAGGCTGTATATTGTCACCTTGCTTATTTAACTTATATGCAGAATACATCATGAGAAACGCCGGGCTGGATGAAGCACAAGCTGGAATCAAGATTGCTGGGAGAAATATCAATAATCTCAGATATGCAGATAATACGACCCTTATGGCAGAAACCGAAGAACTAAAGAGCCTGTTGATGAAAGTGAAAGAAGACAATGAAAAAGTTGGCTTAAAACTCAACATTCAGAAAACTAAAATCATGGCATCTGATCCCATCACTTCATGGCAAATAGATGGGGAAACAATGGAAACAGTAAGAGACTATCTTTTTGGGCTTCAAAATCACTGCAGATGGTGACTGAAGCCATGAAATTAAAAGACACTTGCTTCTTGGAAGAAAAGCTATGACCAATCTAGACAGTGTATTAAAAAGCAGAGACATTACTTTGCCAACAAAGGTCCATCTAGTCAAGGCTATGGTTTTTCCAGTGGTCATGTATGGATGTGAGAGTTGAACTATAAAGAAAGCTGAGCGCCGAAGAATTGATGCTTTTGAACTGTGGTGTTGGAGAAGACTCTTGAGGGTCCCTTGGACAGCAAGGAGATCAAACCAGTCCATCCTAAAGGAAATTAGTCCTGAATATTCATTGGAAGGACTGATGTTAAAGCAGAAGCTCCAATACTTTGGCCACCTGATGCGAGATGTTTGACTCTGATGTTGGGAACGATTGAAGGCAGGAGGAGAAGGGGACGACAGAGGATGAGATGGCTAGATGGCATCACCAACTCAATGGACATGGGTTTGAGTAAACTCCGGGAGTGGGTGATAGACAGGGAGGCCTGGTGTGCTGCAGTCCATGGGGTCGCAAAGCGTCAGACACGACTGAGCGACTGAACTGAATGTCTGTGCAGGTATTTGAATAATGTATGACTACAGACTACAGAGGGTGCCTCTTCAGGACAGGGGGAGAAGTGAGGGCCGGAGAGGCAGCCCAGGCACTTCGTGGGAGTGTGGAGTCCGGGTTCCACCACTCTAATGCATGTCAGGGGCTCAACTTATAGGATAGCCTGCATTCTAAACGACAGTTGGTTGCTTTCAAAAAAGTTTCTGGATTATTTCATTGCATTTCACCCTTAGTCTTTTATGAAATAATGGGAACTAGAAAAACAAAGTGTGACACTTCTGACCCAACAAAAGTGGCTTCATAAAGTGACACAATTGGGATAAGGAGAGAGTTTGCCAGGCATGCTGGAGTGGGCACATTTTAGCTCACCAGATTTTAGGAAGTCAAAGAGGATGAGCGAAGGAAAAAAACACAGAGCACAGTCTGGAATACTGGAGATATATTGTTGTAGAGGACAAAAGGGGAAAAACTCAGGGATACTGAAACAATTATGGTGCCCTGAGAATGGCGCTGCCCCTTATAACATTGTTTGGCTTTGATATATGATTTCAAGAACAAAGGGAGCTGCCAGAATGATTTCTGCTCATCATCGTAAATCACTGTGAATGTGGTAATATACACATGTATGAGAAAGAAAGAAAAATTCACCTGTTAGAAAGAATTCCAACCCCTAGATAACCGCTATTAAGAAATCATTGAGTATTTTTCTAGGTTTCCGTTTGCCTGGCCAGAGCCCCACTCGGGGTCCTGGCCCTGTAGTACCTTTGTTCCCACTTGTGGAGTGGCTGAAATGCTTTCCTTGACCCAGCTGACGGTCAGCTGGGTTTGTATGATCAGCTCAGAGGCTGGAGCACATATAAATCTGCACAAATAAGCAAGGCAGGAGACTGCATTTCAGGGAAATCTGATCCTCTGCATTTAAAGTGGCAGAGGAGGCAAAATCCCAGACATTTTGAAAAAATGGTGAAAAAATCCTCACCAAATCAGGGCACTTGGCGAGTTGACATTTAGTGATTTGATTTCCAGGGGATGACTGGAGCCCACAAGTGGGGTTCCAGCTCCTCAGCTGATGGGTGTTGGGTAGGCCTTGAGCTGTCTCATCCTCTGGGGGCACCAGACAGCTGGTGGGGCTGTCTGCAGTACCCCAGGTGCCCCTGGGAGGAGTCACTCACCTCTCTTTTGTCCATCTGCCTGACTGGGCTGGATCCTGGGCCGAGACTCAGCCTCCTTGTGAGAGGCCAGGCCTTTTCCTCATCTTCTGGAATCTGTCATGCCTAGTTGAGCCCCTGATCCTACTGTGGGGACAGAGACTCCTTTACTCTCCATTACCCTCCATTTGTGCAGGGGGACAGGAGTGCAGACAAGTGGAGGTAGCAGGGGACAGTGGGAGGAGAGTTGCAACAAGGATCCCACTGAGTTCTTCTCCACGCAGTGGGCAGTGAGGCTGCTGACTGGGTACTGGGGTGACAGCTCTGCCATGGAGCTGCTGGGCTTCATGGACCTGCCTGTTGTTGCTGCCACTCTTACTCGTAGCCGTGGGGCTTAACATGAAGTGCTGGGGTCCTGACCAGCCCCCACTCTGAAGGGAGATGAGGGAAGACGAGAGGAAAGCAGAGGCAAGCTTGTGTCTTCTTAAGGTGAGTTTCGGGAGCATTGGCATTTGTGTATTGCACACGCACACACACACACTTCTGAAGTGTGTTCTGGGAGAGAGTAGAGTATCCACACTGCATCTGTTATTCACACCCATGTTTGTTACAATGTGAAGTTTTCAGTTTCCTTTATTTCTGTCTCATTCTCCCTTACAGGAATCTAGAAAACAAAGCCAATGGAATTGTTCTTTCTTTATTTTGTAAAGATTTACTTATTTCATTTTAGTTTTGGCTGAGCGGGGGTCTTTGTTCCTGCGCTCGGGCTTTCTCTAGTTGTGAAGAGCCAGGGCTACTCTCCAGCTGTGGTGTGCGGGCTTCTCAGTGTGGTGGCCTCTCTTGCTGCGGAGCACAGGCTGTAGGCTCTGGAGCTTCAGTAGTTGTAGCACTCGGGCTCAGCAGTTGTGGCTCCTGGGCCCCAGAGCGTGCAGGCTTCAGTAGTTGAAGCTCATGTGCTTAGTTGCTCTGTGGCATGTAGAATCTTCCCAGACCAGGGAGCAAACCCGTGTCCCCTGCATTGGCAGGC
>NW_011494939.1:5890978-5941379 GCF_000754665.1 Bison bison bison
CCCCCAGAGCGTGCAGGCTTCAGTTGTTGAAGCTCATGTGCTTAGTTGCTCTGTGGCATGTAGAATCTTCCCAGACCAGGGAGCAAACCCGTGTCCCCTGCATTGGCAGGCAGATTCTTATCTACTGTACCACTATACTAGGGAAGTCCTGAACTTGTTTTTTTAAAACTCAAACCTTCTGTAGTCCTTTCTGCCTTCTAAGTGGGTAGCAGCGGAGTCATATTCTTTATACTGGTTGGCAGGGAGAGTTGGGGTGGCAGATAAAAGCAGCGAGACAAGAGGCAACAGGAAGAAGGCCAGAGAAACATTCCATGGAGAGACAGCAGAGGACCTTTTACTATGTACTATGTATCTCACAAGTAATCAATTTTATCACTAGCAGTGAAAGTGAAAGTGTGAGTCATTCAGTTGTGTCTGACTCTTTGTGACCCCATGGACTGGAGCCCACCAGGCTCCTCGGTCCATGAAATTCTCCAGGCTAGAATACTGGAGTGGGTAGCCATTCCCTTCTCCAGAGGATCTTTCCAACCCAGGGATTTGAACCCCAGTCTCCTGTATTGCAGGCAGATTTTTTTGCCTTCTGAGCCACCAGGGATAGCTATTAATTGCATGCAAAAGACACAAGATAATTCCTAGGGAATAGTTTCTTTCTTCCATCTCTATCTCCTTGGCCATCCAGGTCTCCTCTCCAGAGACCCCCTATTACCTATTTCTTACATATAAGAAAATCTTTTAAGAACAGGATGGTCCAAGTTTAAGTTGTTTGCATGGCTATATAGATCAGTGCTTTTCAAACTTTGATCTGCATATGTCTTATCTGGGAGACTTGTTTAACTGCAGTCTCTGATTCAGAAGGTCTAGGGTCAGCCTGAGAGTTTGCATTACTGACAGGCTCCTGGTGATGTGATGCTGTGGGCCCAGAAACACAGGGTGAGTAGCAGTCATTCCACGTTTTCAGCAAATGTGCCATGCCACTCTAAGTTTATTCACTCAACTAATATTTACTGAGCATTTTTTTCGGTGCCAGGCACTGTTCTTGGTTACAGGGACTCAGCAGTGAATTAAACTGACTGAACGTCCTGCCTGTGTAGAGTTTATAATTTAGTGGAGGAGGACAGACAATACACACAATAAGTATATAGTGTGCCAGAAAAAGATGGAGCTATGGGAAAAATAGAGCAGGAACATGGAACTGGGGGTTCTCGGGGAGGAGGATCTGAGTGTAGTTTTAATGAGGATGACCACAGAATGCTCTGGTGAGGAGACATTTGAATAAAGACTTGAAGGAGGGGTGAGAATGAACCATAGATAATGATTTAAAAAAATTGCGAGTGGGCTTAAGTTCCGTACCAGCAGAGAAGGGAAGAGACTTGCCATAATCTGAGATACATGTGAAATCAGTATGTCAGTAGATAAGTAAACTCGGGAGAGCAGATTCTGAGAAAAGGAGCCCCTTGGTATATTAGGGAGAGAAGTGGATCTCCATAAGAACAGAGGATGAGGTCTTGATTGAATTGTATGAAATCCCTTCTTCTAACAGTTGAATTATATACTACATAAAGACGAAGGATGACTAGAGAAAGAGTTAAAGAAATATCTATTACCCAGTACAGTTAGGTCATATGCCTTACTGTGTCAGTTCTGTCTATAAGGTTTGCTTACAAGATACAGCCCATCCAGGCATTTCTGAGTCTGGAAAATGAAGAAGGAAAGAAGTGCTACTCACAACAGGGAAGGAACCTTACGGCAAAATCTCTACCAAGGAAGAGTTTGCAGTTTAAGTACATACTTTGTGGTTGGAAACATTAGAGGCCAAAATGCCACATGAAACGAAGACGTTTTCAGGTTGGCAGCCAAGGAAGGCTGTAGTTGGAAATCTTACTGAATGCCACCTAAAGAAGCACCATGCAAGAGAACTCTGAGGAAAGGAGTTAAAGAGAAAGGAGGGGAGCAGAGGGAAGACGGTGGGGGTAGTACCTGGTCGACTCATCCTGGAAGGGTGGGTTCCAGAGACTGGAGGACCAAAGATGCCTGATTCCTCCCAAATAGCTGGAATCAGACCAGCTTCAGCTTGTCTTCCAGAGGAGCGGGAAGCCTGCTTTGTGTGTGTGTGGCGGGGGCGTTTGGTGGGGAGGCCCAGCACCTCTCCTTCTGACCACCCCACTAGGTCCCAGGAGGTCTAAATCCCATTTACTTCCAGGGCTCACCCCCTCCCCCAAGACAAACATAACTGCACCTGCTGGCTGATGCCTGAAATTCCTTTAGCAGATGTTTTCCCTTCCACAACTGGAAGACGGGAGTTTTAAAATGCAAATGACTGGTTAAGATATTAGGTCACCTGCTAAAGTAGAACTACCAGTCAACAAGTAAATGGTTAGCGTCATATCCTGTTACTTTTTGACAAGGAAAGAGTTAGAAAAAAAGTAGACTGAAAGGGAGGAGGTAAGGAAATAGGGATTTTTGCAGCCCAGCCTGCAGGCAGACAAGGGCTGGGCTATTTACCTTCAATAGCTCCGGGGAGGAATAGTCGCTGTGTGGAGAGGAATTCTGTCCTGCACATCTGTGTGTTCTCCCAGCTTAGTGGGAACTTGGCCACTCAGACATATGATTCACATCAACTGTGTTTTTCATAAGTTTTAGGGTTTTCTTTCCTTTTTTTTTTTTTTTAAGCAAGATTGATGTCATTATGAAGGAACTTTTTCTCATAGGTTCCAACGGAGGTACCACTTAAAATGGCACCAGGCAAGACCTTCAGAAGTAGCTTTTAAATTCTCCCTTCTCTCTTTCAGACTGAGAGGAATGAGAGGACTTCCTGATAGGAACAGAAAGAAGTAGGGTTTTATTTTTATCTGATCATAGATGTAATGATTCTTCAAGAGTGATTCTACATTCTTCAAAATGTAACGTTCTATTTTGGCAAACAGGATGGTATAAAATGAAGGAAATTCAATGTTAATTACTTAATAAAATAAAAATGTCAACTCAGAAAAAGTCCTCATTTACCTTTGATTTTTTCCCTTAAATTTTTTTTCTGCACATGAATAGACCACGATTTCCTTGAACACTTCAGATGGTATTTCTAGTGAATGATCTTTTTTTTTTTAATTACAAAAATAATATTTGCATGAAGTAGAAAATTTGGTTAGAGAAAAAACCCAGGATAAATTCTTTGCAGAGAAAACAAAGTTTTTTGAAGTATTTGCTTCCTTCTGCGGGTTTTGTTGAGTTCACCCTGTGTTTACTGTATTAAATCCCATTTTTCTTTACTTGGCCCCATTTTCACACATCTCCTGAGCTTTTGCAGTGGATGGTCCGGAGCTTGAAGAGAGACAGTGCCTGTTTTTGCCATATCTGGGTACAGCCAGAGACTGGGGCCAAGGGACCAGATGAAAATCCCGAAGATTTTCATCTGAATGCTTTCTCTTTGGGGTAAAGTCGGTCCTCTGGTCTGGCTTTAGCTAGAAAACGGGCCGGGCAGGTACTTGGCGCCTCGGATGAGGAAGGAATGCGTTTGGACGCCTACAGTGGCGCAAGTCGGGGACAGCAGGAGCCGCGAGGGCGCTGGAAAGAGGAGTGAGAGGGAGGCAGGGATGCGCCACCGGCGGGCGGGGCGGGGCGGGGCCGCTCCCCGGGGTCAGTCAAAGGCGGCTCCAAAGCTGGACTGAGTTCTCCCTGCATAACTGTGGTCACCTTAATAGTTTGCAACGTTTGTATTCACTTTGGTTGCCAAGAAGACTCAGCTGAGCGGATTCGGGCTTAGTAGGTGACATTTTGTGAGGAAAAGAGAAGCAGTTGAGAGGGCGGGGTGGGGATGCGGTAGGAGGGACCTGGGGAGCCAGAACAGCCCGCTTTGCTAGTAACCCTTCTGGTCGCTTGACCCCCCCATCACCAGCTTGCTTTGGGAAACTTCACAGTAGAGCTGCATTGAACTAACAGAAGCTTAGTGTCCTGGTGTGAAACCAAGGCCTGACCCTTTTTGATGATGTGATCCTGGGCAAGTCACTTGACGTATCTGAGCCTAAGTTTCCTGCAAAATGGTGAAATAATGGTTAGCTGCATGATTGTTACAAGGACTATAGAGAAGGTCTGTAAGGTGCTTGGCACAGAGCTGGCACTCAATGACTTCGCTGTAATTGGATCTGATGGGTGTGAGAGTCAGTAAGGGGGTGGAAAATGCTAGGCATGCCTATGAAAGGATGAGGTTATGTTCTGGTAGAGGAAACTGAACACTCACATCTCCACTGTTGACGGGATGAAAATGACGACTGTGGGCATGACCACAGCCCTTCCACTGTCAGAGTCCTTCACAGCCAACCTCATCCTCCCTTTTCTTTCCCAGCCCAGAGAAAGCATTCTTTCTTGGTGGGAGTGAGGCTAAGCCCATCTACCTAATCAAGTGGTAAGAGAGTCGGGGCAGGTGTAAAGGTGAGCATGGAGGATTGTGCAGAAGTGTATGTGGGGTGAGAGGGAAGTGGGCACCAGAGTGAAGAGATTCTAACATGTTGCTGTGGGCTGTGTTTATGGGTTTCCTTTAATATGTTTCAAGATAGGAATAAAGATGGAATTCTTTTTTTGTGGTAAAATATATATAACATGGACTTCCTAGGTGGCGCTAGTGGTAAAGAATCTACCTGCCAATGCAGGAGATGCAGGGTCATGCCTAGATTGGGAAGATTCCCTGGAGAAGGAAATGGCAACCCATTCCAGTATTCTTGCCTGGGAAATCCCAGAGGAGCCTGGCAGGCTACAGTCTGTAGCGTCTCAAAGTGTTGGACGTGACTGAAGCGACTTAGCACGCATGCACATATAACATAAATTTTACCATTTTAACCATTTTTAGGTATACAATTCAATGGTGTTAAGGACATGCACAGTGTTGTGCAACCATCATCACAGAACTTTTTCAAGATCCCAAACAGAAACTTTGCACCCATTAAACAAAAACTCCTGAACACCCCCAGCCCCTGGTAACCTTTATTTTGCTTTTTGTCTCTATGAATTTGTCTATTCCAGGTACATTATAGAAGTGGAATCATACAATATTTGCCCCCGTGTCAGTCTTATTTCACTTAACATAATGTTTTCAAGGTTCATCCATGTGTTATAGTCTACATTTTGTTTATTCATTTACCTGACGATGGGTATTTGGGCTGTTTCTACTTTTTGGCTATTGTGGATTGTGCTGCTATCAACATCGGTGTACAGGTATCTGGCTGAGTTCCTGCTTTCAATCTTTGGGCATTTATCTAGAAATGGAATTGCCATATTTGACAGTTATATGATGATTCTAGTGTTTAACTTTGGAATGCCACTTTAAGTGCCTCTTTGTTCTTATTTTGTTTCTCAAATCCTCTTTTTCTGTTATAGTCCCTCCCCTTCTTTATTTATGACATTTTGTTGTTGTTGTTGGAGCAACTGGATTTCTTGTCTTTAAAGAATGATTCACATTTTAGATTTATGTATTCCGTCCTTGCAGTGCTATTATTTTGCTCCTCCATCCCTGTATTTCCTGTAAACTGAAAGTTAAATATAGAGTCTTGATTAGATTCTGGATCATTTTCCACAGGAACATTTCATAGAGGTGCTTTACATTTCCCATTTGATCATATCAGGAGGCACAGATTCTATTTCTTCAATATAAATATACTCTGACAAACAGCATATCTTAAAGGTGATATATGGAATCTAGAAAAATGGTACTGATGAACCAATTTGCAGGGCAGGAATAGAGATGCAGACATAGAGAACAGATTTGTGGACATACAGGGGAAGGAGAGGGTGGGATGATTTGAGAGAGTAGCATTGAAACATATACTTTACCATATGTGGAATAGAGATGATTGTGTGCTGTGTGCCAAGTCGCTTCAGTCAAGTCCAACTCTTTGTGACCCTATGTCTCCTCTGTCCATGGAATTCTCCAGGCAAGAATACTGGAGTGGGCTAGTGGTAGAGAACCTGCACTACCAATGCAGGAGACGTGAGTTTGATCCCTGGGTTGGGAAGATCCCCTGGAGGAGGAAATGGCAACCCCCTCCAGTATTTTTGACTGGTGAACCCCATGTACAAAGGAGCCTGGTGGGTTACAGTTCATGGGGTTGCAAAGAGTTGGACTCCACTGGGCAACTGAGCACTCAGGTAAAACAGGTAACTAGTGGGAAGTTCCATATAACACAGGAATCTCAACCTGGTCCTCTGTGACAACCTAGAGGGGTGGGATGGAGCAGAGATGGGAGAGAGGTGCAAGAGGGAGGGGACATACGTATACTTATGACTGATTCATGTTGTATGGCAGAAACCAGCACAATATTTTAAAGCTTTATCCTCCAATTAAAAATAAAAAATACTCTGAGAAGGAACAAGCCAGGCATCTGGTTTATTAGAACTAGAGTTCTTAGAGCCACATTTCATAGGAAAGGAGTGGGGTTAGGACGTAATGGTCAGCAGCTGCAGCACTTCTTCATAGCATTCCTGGAAAGTGTCCCCTCTCCCGCCCCTTTAACCTCAGATCTTTTCGTTCTAGGAGGAGGTGATTTTGAAGTATTCAGGAGCTGCCTCCCAGGCACCTTGATCTCACTACTGCCTCTGACCCTCACACCGTGGTGTGGAGTCTGGCCCACTTCCTCTTTCAGGGTGATTACTTTTCTGGGTTTCAGGTGCCGCTTGTGTTATGAGTCTCCTTTGGACCTTCTCACCATCCACCCAACTGGT
The DNA here is from genome assembly GCF_000754665.1 of Bison bison bison. NCBI lineage: Eukaryota > Metazoa > Chordata > Mammalia > Artiodactyla > Bovidae > Bison > Bison bison. The sequence goes on from NW_011494939.1 coordinate 5,897,687, forward strand.
ATTACCTCTGTCTGTACACGTGTGAACCTCAAACGTGATTAGAGTTCAAGTTATTTTCCGTGGGTACAGAACACTACTTTAATGTCTCCAAATGTTTTGTGACAGCTTCAGTGGCATAAGGGTACCTGCAGGATGGTGTCATTCAACTCCATAGGCCAAAATATGTGTGTGTGTGTCTACGGTCAATAACAACAATCCCTGAGTGTCAAGATTCTTACTGAAAAACACTTATTTTTCTTTACAATTTCTGCTACATCAGGTATTTAGTACTTACATAATAAAAGTAAAATTAATATAATGTGAAGAAAAATTTTAAAGCATATAAAAAAGCAAAACTAAAATAATCTGTCACCTCAATACCGAGAAATACCTACTATGAAGATTTTGGTACAACCACCGAGACTTTTTCTTGTGCTTATGTATACACATGATTGGGGTCGTCTTGCTTTTCTGGTCACATGTAACAGAAATCATCCTCAGGAAGACTAACCAAAAAGGGAGAAATGTGTTTGGAGGTGCATGGCCTTTTGTGGCTGGAGCTGGGCACTGCTCTCTGCTCTGAACAGCTCTGTGGTCAGTGGACTTCTGGATGGCTCACCATACTTGCTCTGGGGGCCTCCTCCTCCAGCCCTCACCCCTGGTGCATGCAGATGTTCAGGGGAGAGCGTCCATCACCTTTGTTGGCTACCTCTTCCCTCAGGGCTGATGTGTGGTTCAAAATCATTTAGTCTTCTCTGGGCAGAGCTGTGAGCATGAGGGGAGGAATTCTTATTTCCCTGGCATTAAAAAAAATTTTTTTTAATGAAGTATAGCTGATTTTTAATGTTGTGTTCATTTCTTTCCCAGCATTTCTAAAGTCCTCTATACCTAGGATGGGAAAGAAGTAGATCGAGTTGAGTCAAGAAGTGCAGAGAAGGACAAAGCTCTGTCACACGGACACAGCACTCTTGCATTCGGCAGCTCCTGATCAGAGCCGTCCCTCTTTGCTCAAGCGGCTTTGATCTGGAATTCTGTCACTCATTTCTAAATGAGACTGACCAGTATCTCTGATTGTGACTCACCCGCTGCAGTTCCCCGTTTTGGACACTGGTCTTTGCTGCCTTTCCAAGTACAAAGTGGTCTGTACTGTTGGGGCTGGGGGTTTGGATTATAGATCCTCAGTCTCAGCTGTGTTCAGAGAGTTCCCTGGCTGTGATCGAGCCCTACATCCCTGGAGAGGGAATTTAGCCAGAGAATGGAGTCACACAGGAGAATTGTGGCTGCCTGGGTCCCACCTGTGTGGGGGTGTGGGTAGGTAGTTTGGCAGAGGAATTCCCAGACAGAGAGAACCACTGAGAGCCAGGCAGGCACCCTGAGGCATTTCCTAGGGGCCAAAGTACGCTTGTGCGATGATCCATTCTTTTGTGGGCAGCAGTGGTACTGGCGCTACTGAGAACTTGGTTTCTGTTGCTCTGCAAATGCAAGGACTGCCTTTTACTGTGGGCTCCTCCCGTCTGTCTCCTCCTCCGGACCCTCGTGTTTCTTTCCTGGCTCCTCCTCCCCATCCTCTGCTCTAATTAATCAACGCCCTGCCCGGTGGAGACCTTGCCCTCCAGGTCACCGTCTGGTATGGAGACCTGACGTGCATGAACTCCAGTGACACTGAGCCGGGAGTGATGAGAACAATGCCTGAGTCCAGCAGAGACCTGGTGACAGACGTGCTCCCAGCTGGGGTGACAGAGTGGACCTCACAGAGGAGGTGGTATTTGAGCCTGGCTGTGGAGGATCCCTAAGATGTACACGATGCCCTAGGAGGGAAGACCCCAGGTCCTAAGGTGGGGGATTTCAAAGTGAGAGTGTGGGTTCAGTGGAATGGGAGAAGAAATATGAGGTGTGGGGGGATGAGGTTGGACAGAGCCTGGAGAAGGTCTTGGATATCATATGTATCTGTACCGAACAGCCAAGGGCCCCCAAAGTTCAGGGTTGAGAGGATGGCTCGGAGGTAAACTGTGTCCCTGGGCCAGTATAGTCCTTAGATGTAGGCAAGCAGGACTCTGCCCCAGGCAGGGCCTCAGAAGTCTCAGTGCTTCCGACCGCCTGCCTGTGAGTATTCGGAAAACCCACTTGGATGTCTGGGATGGGCTGGGCCGGGTGCCCAGAGCCTAAACTGGTCTTGTGAGGGTTATGGGCTCTAGAAGCCTGTTCCTCAAAATTTTCCGAGTCCCACTTGGATGACTGAGAGCCGGGCTACCTTCCCAGCAGAGCCCGTAGCCAGTCCCAGGACCCACGCGGGCCCCAGGCCCTGGCCCTCCTCTACGCTGACTCTCCGCTCTGGGTATCGGGTGAACCAGATGCCCTGAGGAGTTCTGGAACTCCTACCAATGGTGCCGTCCTGGGGCTTGTGCTGGGACCCCACTTCCTGGAGGGCTGCCTGTGAGTGGATTGCTCCTGCTGGCCGGCACTGTATGTTTGTGTGGGATCACATGAGTTTGAGTCACCCGGGACTCAGGACAAACTCAAGGCTCTGGGCTGCTGCCAGCCCTGGAGCCTGCCTGTGTGTGTCCACGGTCTGGCCTGGCGGGGCTCTAACCACGGGCTGCCTTGGGGCCACAGCGCCCGAGACGGGCGGGGGTGGCAGCGAGTATTCCCTGTGCCCCCTCCCCACCCTGATGGGGGCCTCTACACACCTGTGGGGCATTCTCTGTGGTGGCCCACCCATCTCCTCCCAGGGCTTTCAGACCTGCTTAGCCACAAGGGACCTTTCCCGTGGGGGTCTGCACTTGCTGTGAGGTGATGGGGGACATGAACGAGACTGTTCCTTTTGCTCTGGCCGTGGGCATCTTCACCTTTTCTTCCATGGAGTGTGGAAGGCAGGGCTGTGGCCAACAGGGAAAGAGGTCACATTCTAAAAATACCACGATTATGGGCTAAAGTGTTCCAGAGGGGTCATGGTTGGAAGATGTGCTGTTCTATGTTCACACTGTAAAGTCCCCAGTGGCATATTTAACATAATAGAAAAATAAATAATTGCTTTCCTGCCACCTCCCCAATACTTTGAGTAAGACTTGCATTTGTGATCATTATCAAGGAACCACCTTACAAGCTTTGCGAGAGTCACCAGAAGCCAACACGCAGGGCCGCATTGCAGATGATGCAGTGATGGAGCTTACATTAAATAAATAATATTAGAGAACCAGAGAGGCAGGGTGGTCTCTACTGTTTCAGTATAAATGGGTTCTGAAAAGCCACTGCACTCTGAGTAAACGGTAGCCTTGCTACCGTTTCCTCCCTGTGAGATTTATGAAGTTAGCTAAGAATGACAACCTTGGCCATAAACAATGTGAAGAGATGGTTCCTGTATATTACAGAGAGTCTTCAGTGCTCTAACTGGACAATAAAGAAATACTGAAGTATCTCTTCAATCCATCTGTGTGGCTCCTGTGGGCCCATGAATTTTTGCAGTACATTATCAAATCAAATGGTTGATGTTGATGGGGCTCCACCCAAAATATTTGCCCGAGGTCTGCATTCCTGAGGGGAGGCCCTGCCATGGGCAGCGCTTGAGAGATTTCAGGCCCCAACCCCTCACCCCTTTGGACAGCACCATCCATCCTGGTCTTGAGGGAATGGTCATTCCCCTCCCTTGGGACCAAGGCCTGCATCCTAGGCCTGAGAGCCTGCCTGGTCCTATGCACTGGGTGGACCCAGGAGACAAGAGATGTGTGATGATGGCATAAGAGACCTGGAGCAGGGGGGGAAAAGGTCACAGGCCAAGAGGAGGAAGTTCGTAACAGAAGGCACATGGATCTGTCTCTTTTGGTACCAGGTGAACAGAAGCCAGGCCTCCTCTGAATGCTGCCCTCTCTCACCCTCTGTGGGGGTCACCGGGTCCGGCCAGTTTGCTGCAAGCTGTGTGGCAGGATGGGCTGGGTGGGGCGGGGCTGCTTCACAGGGACTGTGACTCTCAGGATCTTTGGAGTGTTCTTCTTGGGCTGCTTGGACTCTTTCAGGTGGCTCTTCCAGTGTCGTGGCTGGGGGTGAGAACCCTGTCTGCTGGTGTTGGGGGAGCAGACAGATGAGGAGGCTGTGGATGGGTCATTGCTCAGTATTCAAATGTAACCCTGCATTTGACCCCATTTTCAGTGTGGGGCCCTGCCCTCACTCTGCTGGCATGCCAGTCCAGGGACACTCAATTTTACCCTTTCATATAAAAATGCCTCTGGTGTCGGAATAAGGGGAAGCAGGAGATAGGGTGGGGCAGGAAGCGATCTTCAGTTCTCCTGCTCTTGACTCCACCTTCACCGGCATTCTCCCCCTCTCTCCACTTTCACAGGGACCTGGTGCCCCTGATTAGTGAGCCATTGGGCAGCTCTGGGGTATAAAAAGGATTTTTTCTTTACTGCCCCACAGCTCAGGACTGAACTTGCTTGGTTCTGCTTTATTGGTTACCATTTGTCTAACTGCTTTCCAGCTTCCAAAATGTTGCTTTTGACATGTCTCCTGTTCTCTTTACTTATGGGTTTTAATATTAAAAACTTAAAAAAAAGAATTTCAGAAAGCAGTGGAGATGATTGCGTGGGCCCACTCCACTGCCATTAAGCTACCAGAGTGATTCTTCTAACATCTAAATGTGATGATATCTCCCTTCTGTTCAAAAACACTTCCATGGCTCCTGATTGGCAGCAGGGTAAGAAATAGAAATTGAGTACATGGTGTTTTTAAGGCTCTGCCCCAAGTCAGGGTTTACTCCTTTCATGGACCAGACTGCACTTGATTCTATTAATTTTAATGAAACAATTTTAGGATACATAGAGAAAGAAAGAGTTAAAAGTTCACTTTTGGTTCTCTGTTCAATGCCAATGCTAAAACAGTGCGTGGCAGTTACTTGCATAACTTTTTCTTGGGGAAACTTTAATTGCTGAGTGGTACTGGGTCTTGAGCTGACTGGGGTTGGGGGTCAGTGATGGTAGAGTGGTGTGTGTGTGTGTGTTCACACCTGTGGCCTGCAGCCCTGAGTTGGTGCCGGGAATTTCCGGTTTATGTTGCCAGCAATGAGAAGGCAAACTTTTTTTTTTTGGTATTCTTTCCAGGGCATAAATTGCAGCTGGTGATAAAATTTGTTCAATCCACCTCACTCTTAAATCACATCAGACCACACAAATGCTGAGCCTACCTTATCCTATTAGACCTACACCAAAGGGCCAGACTTTCCTCTATATGGCTTGAGAGTTATAACTCCACAGGTGAGTTGGCAGGATCATCTAAGAAACGGCAATCTCCCTTTGGAAGCTGGTGCTCAAAGACAGTGTCAATTTATTTACCTATTACCTTATCAAAGAAAAATACCATCATAAATGTGGCGTCAACAGAGTATAGGACCCCATGGTGACTTTGCTAAGCATCTCTTTAAAAAGGCAATAAAGCCTCTCCTCCCTCTTCCTCAAAACAAGGCTGCACGACCCGGCCAAGCAAGACGGCTGTTCTCTTGCTCTCTGTGTATCTCTGCTCTATCAGCGCCTGTTTCACCAACACCCTACTCTCACCACAGAGCATCCTGCATACTTGCCCCTGCCCTAGTGAATGATCAAAACATCTCCACCAGCTTATCAAAGGAGTGGTGCGAGGTGTGCCCTTCTCCTGGTTTCCCTGGTAACTGATGGGTCAACCTGATCATCAGTTTCCCCATAACTGGTAACCTTTGCCTGCCCTCGGGAGTGAAGCTACCATATCAAGCCTTCCATCAGCTGCACACGGCGGAGTGTTGCTCCAGACCTTGCTTTAAACAAGTAAGCTCCCCATCCACTAGACCATTGATGTTTCTGTCTCTGACTCCAGGCTCTTTCTTTGGTCTTGAAACTGGGCAAGCACAGAGCTCATAGGCCTGGCAGTGCAGCCCAGCAAAGACACATTGGTTTTCCTGTTCAACCACATAGAACTACCCATGCTTGCCAGGCAAGGGCCTACTTTCTTTTTCATTACTTAGTTATTATTTTTAAAAATTAGAATATAAGTGCCTTACAATATTGGTTTCTGCTGTACAACATTAATCAGCTATATGTATACATAAATCCCCTCCCTCTTGAGCCCCACTCCCACCCCATCCTTACCTCTAGGTCATCACAGAGCACTGAGCTGAGTTCCCTGTGCCATACAGCGTCTTCCCCCCAGCTATTTTACACATGGTGGTGTATATTTGTCAATCTTACTCTCTCAATTTGTCCTGCCCTCTCCTTCCTCTCTGGGTCTACAAGTCTGTTCTCTGCATCTCTATTCCTGCCCTGCAAATAGGTTAGTTCATCAGGTTCTACTTTATTTTACATGAGGTTTTGTTCAAGTCTTTTCCCCTCTGTCTGGAATACCTACTCTGATTCTTTTCTATTCCTGCTAGGTTGGCCTACTTGTTGCTTTCTAACACTCTTGTCATCTCACCTCAGAGCCTTGGCACTGGCTATTTATCTGCCTGGACTGTTCCTCCCCCATGTCTCCATGTGGCTTGCCCCTCATTTCATTGTCTCCACTAAAATCCTACCTCTTGGTCATCATTGTAACACCCTCCACCCAAAGACCACCAAGAACCCACCTGCAGTGGAGTCAGTTAGGTTTATTGCTCATTGCAGTAGAGGAGAACACACGCCATGGGGAGCTGCCAGGTCTCAGTACTCGCGGTGGGGGGGCATCAGAAAGGCCTTCCAAGGTTGGGGCTTGTTTCTATCTAGATCCATCTTGGTCACAGAGTGGCCTTGTCTGAAGTTGATGTTCTGTGGGATTGTTTATATTCTGCAGGAGAGTGCCAGAGTCCAGCTGTGAATGCTGGGCCAAGACCTGGACGGCTGTAATTGCTGTTCTCTTTAGCATCATGGAATCCCCAGCACACAGGAGATGGTGGAGGAGAGGGTGGCAGACGGTGAAAAAAAATTTGTTGAACAAATGGATGAAGTTTGTCCTTGGCACATTCTTACTCCACATTCAAGGAACCTCTCTTCTGGAAAGTGTACCTGGTGGTCCTAGGCTGGCCCTGATCTGAGCCTCTCCTGTGCACTGCACCTCTCCTTACAGCAGTCATCTGAGTTCAGTTGAGAGGGTCTGCAGTCAGGCTTCCCACCCTGCTGGGAACTCCTTGAGGGCAGGGGTTGCCTTCCCCTTAGGACCTCAGTGCAAGCACAGAGCAGGTGCCTCATAAGTCACTGACTGACCAGCTGAAAGCCCAGGTTGACTGCACTTGAATTGAAGGCGTGAGTTGCACACTTTGGCAGTGTGTGTTCTGAGAGTATAGTCTGCAGGCCACTGGATGGGAAATAGTTAAATAGGAACCACCGGGGCGCCAGCAGCCAGAGGGTGTGTTTGTGAATTTGTGATTCTCAAGAACAGCTTTAGACTGGAGGACTTTGGCCCTCCTGTGGGGCCTCTGCTGTAACTCCATCTGAGTTTGGTTCTTCCTCAAAAAAATCCTCCCATCTCAGCTACCCAAGACCCAGAAGAGGCTGACTGAAGCCTATAGGTCCCAGAAACAGGATAGGAAGGGGCTATGAGAGCCTAGTCATGTCTAAAACAGGGACCATGTACACAGGAGATGGAGTTATCTGATTATCTGGTTCTATTCTCCTTTGTTGTTGCTGTTCAGTTTCTAAGTCATGTCTGACTCTGAGACACCATGGACTACAGCACTCCAGGCTTCCCTGTCCCTTACTATCTTCTGGAGTTTGCTCAAACTCATGTCCATTGAGCCGGTGATGTTAATCTATCTCATCCTCTGCTGCCCCTTTCTCCTTTTGCCTTCCATCTTTCCCAGCATCAGGGTCTTTTCTAATGAGCTGGCTCTTCGTATCAAGTGGCCAAAATATTGGAACTTCAGCTTCAGCATCAGTCCTTCCAATGAATATTCAGGGTTGATTTCCTTTAGGATTGACTGGTTTGATCTCCTTGAAGTTCAAGGGACTTTCAAAAGCTTTCTCCAGCACCATAGTTTGAAAGCATCAATTCTTTGGCTTCAGCCTTCTTTTGGGTCCAGCTCTCACATCCATACTTTGACTATATGGGCTTTTGCTGGCAAAGTGATTTCTCTGCTTTTTAGTACATTGCCTGGGTTTGTCATAGGTTTTCTTCCAAGGAGCAAGTGTCTTTTAATTTCATGGCTGCAGTCACTGTCTGCAGTGATTTTGGAGCCCAAGAAAAGAAAATCTGTTATTGTTTCCTCTTTTTCCCCATCTATTTGCCATGAAATGATGGGACCAGATGCCATGATCTTCATTTTTTGAATGTTGAGTTTTAAGCTTTTTCCACTCTCTTTTACCCTCATCAAGAGGCTTTTTAGTTTCTCTTCACTTTCTGTCTTTAGAGTGGTTATCACCTGCATATCTGAGGTTGTTAATATTTCTCCCACCAATCTTGATTCCAGCCTGTAGTTCACCCAGCTTGGCATTTCACATGATGTACTCTGCGTATAAGTTAAATAAGCAGGGTGACAATGTTCAGCCTTCTCGTACTTCTTTCCCAGTTTTGAACAAGGTGGGACTAGTGGTAAAGAATCCATTCTCATAGCAACTCATTAAAGTAAGAAAGTCTTACCATTATTTATAGATGAAGAAGCAGTGGCACAGAGGTTTGGTAACCTACCCAGAGACACACAACTAGTGAGTGACAGAGGTGGGATTCAGACTCATGTCTGTCTAATCTCCAAACCCATGTTCTGGACGCCTGCATAGACTGTCTTCCCACAGGCCTTTGTGTGGTCTCAATGAAAGGTGGGGGTCCTCTGACATTTGAATTAAGGAACCCATTCAAATAGCTCTCTGGACCAAGAAGTCCCTAGAAGCAAGGTTCTGATGCTCAGAAGTGCCAGGCAGGAAGTAGCTGCTGTCACAGAACTGGTACAGGTTGGGTGGACTAGGTCTGGCAAAGCAGAAGAGACAGCAGAGAGGACTCCATCCTGAGGCCTGGTGAGAACTTCAGGCTGCCTGTGCCATCTCCACAGGCCCTAGGTCATCCAGGATTGGATGTGCATGAAAGTGAAAGTGAAAGTCGCTCAGTTGTGTCTGACTCTGTGACAAAACCTTAACTCTGGTGGGCATTTCCTTGTCTGTGGGTGCTGCAGCTTCCTCTTGTGGCCACTATGGTCCCAGGCCCCCTTCCTGCTCTTATGCTCAGGCCTTGTTCTATTCTGAGAGAGGATTGGGTGCTACACTAAGATCATGGCATCTGGTCCCATCACTTCATGGCAAATAGATGGGGAAACAGTGGAAACAGTGTCAGACTTTATTTTTGGGGGCTCCAAAATCACTGCAGATGGTGACTGCAGCCATGAAATTAAAAGATGCTTACTCCTTGGAAGGAAAGTTATGACCAACCTAGATAGCATATTCAAAAGCAGAGACATTACTTTGCCAACAAAGGTCCATCTAGTCAATGCTATGGTTTTCTCAGTGGTCATGTATGGAGGTGAAAGTTGGACTGTGAAGAAAGCTGAGCGCCGAAGAATTGATGGTTTTGAACTGTGGTGTTGAAGACTCTTGAGAGTCCCTTGGACTGCAAGGAGATCCAACCAGTCCATTCTAAAGGAGATCAGTCCTGCGTGTTCATTGTAAGGACTGATGCTAAAGCTGAAGCTCCAATACTTGGGCCACCTCATGCGAAGGGTTGACTTGAAAAAGACTCTGATGCTGGGAGGGATTGGGGGCAGGAGAAGAAGGGGACGACAGAGGATGAGATGGCTGGATGACATCACTGACTCGATGGACATGAGTTTGGGTGAACTCTGGGAGTTGGTAATGGACAGGGAGGCCTGGCATGCTGCAATTCATGGGGTCACAAAGAGTCAGACACAACTGAGCGACTAAACTGAATTGAACTGAACTGAAGGCCTTTTCTGCCTGTGGCCTCCCCTTTCAAAGAACAGCTCACAGTATTCCTAGCAAAACCCATGTATAAAAGCCTGCTGAAGTTTTAGAAAATGATCCCCTTTCACATTTAATAAAAGGAAACATGGGTCTTCTTTATAGGTATGGCAACCACACAATTCTGTTCCCAACTTATAGCTGAGATGGCATAGTGAGTTCATGCTGTGGCCTACGCCCTCTGTTCCAAATACAGAGCAATAATAAATAAAATAGAGAAAATGATAAACAAAAGGACATAGTTGGGCCCTAAACCAAGATAGATATCTTTGTGTACCAGAAATGCAATGTGATGAGTAGGGCTGAGGGCCTGGTGGCCTCGGGGTCTAAAAGCAGCAGTAGCTGCCAAAGGCTTAGCTCCTGGTTACAAGCTCTGTGTAGGACAGGGGACAACAGCCAGGCTCCTTGAAGCCAGGGGTGGGGTGAAGCTCCCTATGCTTGTGAAAAGAAGCAAGGAAAAAAATAAAGCCAATTGTCCATGTACAGCCTGGGGCTTAAAATGTGGAAAGATGAAGACAGACTCTTGACTAGGAGCTGAGCCAAGCCACCCTCTGGCTACATGCCTGGGTCTGTGATATCCTCATACCACAGCAGAGTGGGAGCCCTAAAGTGCTATTCTAGAACCTGGTTTTCAACTGGGTCTGGGGGTCCCAGCTCAGGACAGAGACAAAGTGAAAAACAGATATTAAAACAAAATTTTAGAAATTCTCCAACTCACTGAGATTCAAATCAAAATACAAGAAAAATACTTAACGGTAAGAAAAACAGTCACAGAATCAATATTTGGAATTTGAATTTATTCCAGATTAATTTTCTGAAAATCTTGTAAAGAATTAAAAATAGTGTTTTGAATGCCTAAAGAGGCAAATTAAAGTTTAACATTAACAAGAAATGATTGGAGGCAGATAGAAATGAAATGAGAACAAGGAGATACAAAAAGAATTAATTAGAGCTCTTGGAAACAAAAACTTTGATCATTAAAAAATGTAGTAGACAGAATAAATGTAGACTAGATACAAAGAGAGAATTAGTGAATTAGAAGACATTACTTAGGAATGAACACTAATATAGTACGTGGTGACAAAGATTAAAAAATGTGAGAGCAGTTATGAGATGTGAAGGATAGATTGTATGAAGGACAATGTATGTCCAGTAAGAATTTTGGAAGAAAAAAGTGAATAGAGCCACAGTGAAGTAATAAATGAGGGAGTAGTAGCAGAGAATATTTGGGGAGAAATTGCAGATGATCAGATGCAAAGAGAAAAAGACCTTATAGTAGACCCAAAAAGAGAGTATTTACAAAGGAACTTCTGGCCTCAGCAAAAGCCAAGACCAGAGATGGTGGAGTAGAAGCTTCAAAGTCCAACTGGACTTTTATACCAAGTTAACTTGCAGTTAAAATGAAAATAAAAAGAGGCATTTCCATATATACTCTCATTGAAAGAATTGTTATCGGATGTACTTTGAGAAGATAAGATGAACCCAGAAAGAAATGGAAGGGTACAAGAAACAATGTTAACCAAAGAAAGTGATAAAGATACGTTGATAAAGCTAAATGAGCATTGACTATAAGCAAAATTTTAAAATTCTTATTTTTGTTAAAAGTAATACATATTTTTAAAAGTCGCTTAATTCTCAAAGGTTCTAAAGTTGGTCCCCGATGATCCTTGCCTTTTAGTCATACACTTGTGTTGTAACCCCCACAATGAACAGAGCTGACTTGCGCAACCAGTAGGATGTTGCAGAACGTAATGGTGTAGGACATCTGAGGTTACACGATGAAAGACATTCCAGCTTCCACCAGGTTTCCTCTAGGCTTCCTTCTTCTGGGGGAAGGAGACTGCCATGTGGTGAAGACACTCAAGTGGACCCAAGGAAAGGTCTGTGTGGCAAGGAACTGAGGCTTTGTGCTAGTGATCAGCACTGATTGCCAGGCATGCCAGTGGATCAAGGGGAAAGGGGGTCTTCAGTCTTAGCCAAGCTTTCAGATGATTATGGCCCTGGCTGGGCTCTTGACTATGATCTCATGAGAGATTCTCTCATCTCCACCTAGCTAAACTCCTGAATTTCTGACTTACATATATGAAATGAAGTAACAAACATTTATTGTTATTTTAAATTGATTAGTTTTGGGTGATTTGTTATACAATAGATAATTAATACAGGTGTACCTCATTTTATTGCATTTTGCTTTATTGTGCTTCACGGATACTGTGTTTCTTTGTTTTTGTTTTTTACAAATCAAAGGTTTGTGGCAATCCTGCATTGAAAAGTCTATCAGCGTCATTTTCCCAGCAGCATTTGCTCATTTTGTGTCTTTCTGTCACATTTTGGTTATTCTAGCAATATTTTAAGTTTTTTTCATTATTAAGATATCTGTCATGGTGATCTGTGATCAGTGATCTTTGATGTTACTATTGCTAAAAATTACAACTTCTTGAAGTTTCAGATGATAATATTTTTTGTGATCAAGTATTTTAAATTATGGATACATTATTTTTTTATATATAGTGCCATTGCATGCTTAATAGACTACAGTACAGTATAAGCATAACTTTTTTTTTTTTAAGCATAACTTTTATATGTACTAGGAAGCCAGAAATTCATGTGACTTGCTTTATTGCAATGTTTGTTCTCCTGAGGTAGTCTGGAACCAAACCTGCACTATCTCCAAGGTACACCTATATAATTTAAATGAAAATCTGCAGCCCCTTGTTCCCTCTTACTCCATCCCAGTTCCCATCCACTAAAGGCAAACACTTTCAAGGCCCTTTAGCTAGTGTGTTCTTGTTATTTGCCTCCATATTTTTACATGCCTTGTTTATATTTTTCTTATTTTTCATTAAGTATTATATACTGATTTCCTGTTTTGGAAAATGATGCTATTTTTCTCCTTCCCAAATTCTCCAGCATTTCCCTTTCAAAGTAATTATATCATATTTTCTGGTTATTTAGTGCTAATATTAGTATTACCACGTCAGTACTATTCACAGCAAACTTTGAATTGTGAGATGACTACATTTCCTTTCTTCTATCACTTTCTGTTTTCTCTGGTGATAAAAATGGTCTATCTTTTTTTGTTTGATTAGATTTCCATTCCTAGGAGTGACTCTTTCTCAATATGTCTGAATGTGTTAGGTAATCTATTAATTTCATATTTTTCTTGGGGACATCGCCTCCTAGAACCCTTAGTCCCCCTCTTTCTGAACAGGGTGGCTGCACCCAGGCCTGCTGTCCAGCTGTCTTCCTGAGACATTCCTTCTCTGTCACCCTGGGGATTCCCTTTGCCTATAGCCTGTGTCTTATATCTTCCTCTTTCTTGATTTATTCCTTCATTTTGATGGAGTATATTCTCCAGCAGCTTCCTATGCAAGGGTATGTAACACCTAGGCTCAATATTTTTTTAGCATTTTCACCCCTGAAAATGTATATTCTACCATCTCATTTGAATGATAGTTAGGCTGTACAAGTAATTCTGAGTGAGAAATAATTTTCCCTCAGAATTTGAAGGCACTACTCTCTTACATTTTAGCTTCCAGTGTTACTCTTCAGAAGTTCATTGATATTTTGATTTCAGATCCTATATAAGCGTTCTTTCTTCTCCTGGAAAACTCTTGGCCTCTTTTATCCTTATTGTTCTGATATTTAATGATTATATGTTTTGGTGGGATCTTTTTAAAATTATTGTCCTGAGAATGTGGAGATTCTCTTACTCTAGGAAGCTCATGTCCTTTATTAGAAGTCTTTCTTAAATTATTTTTTGATACTTTTCTCTCTCCGTTTTCTCTTTGTAGATTTTTTTATTATTTGAATGTTGGTCTTTCTGGGTTGATCACTTAAAGGTCTTACTTTTCTCAGCTATTTTTAATCTCTCTCAAGTTCAGATTCCTTGGTTTTATTTCTAAACCTTATTCTAAAGTTCCATTTCTCTACTCATATTTTTATTATTCACATATTTCTACTTATCTCTCTGAGGATACTAATTACAGATTTTTAAAGCAATTTTTTTTCCTGTTCTCAAATTGCCTTTATTTCCTAAAAATTCCTTCTTATTTACTTGTTTATTTTTGTTTCTCCACACAGGAAATTCAAATGATTGATGATGTTTGTTTGTTAATATTTAGTATAAAATATAAAAAGCTGTCTGTCAGCTCTGTGTAGATCAGTGGGGTTTGGCCAAGGTAGATTTCACTGTTGGACTGACTAGCTGACCATTTTCTCATGGGTTCACAAATAGGATTTCTGAGACTTAGAATGAACAAAAGAATGTAAACACAAGGAACAGTTATGAAATATTAATTGCATATTAGATGAAAAAGGATGTCAGTCAACACCATGCAAATTGTATTCTCTGACCACAAAACTCATAAATTGAAAATTAACAATAAAAATCACATTAAATCTTCCACATGTTTAGAACTGTAAGGAGTCACTCCTAAATAAACAAGTTACAAAAGTTATCACAGTGGAAATTACCAACTATTTAGAATGGAATGATAACAAAAATACCATATATCACAACTTGTAGGATGAAGCCAAAACAAATCTGATTTTTTGGGCACTTATTACAAACAAGACAGGATTAAAATTAATTAAACAATCAATACAAAGAGCTAGAAAAAGCATAACAGAGCACACCCAAATAAACTGTTGTTGTTACTGTTCAGTTGCTAAGTTGTGTCTGGCTCTTTGTGATGCCATGGACTGCACTACGCCAGCCTTCCCTGGCCTTCACTATCTCCCAGAGTTTCCTCAAATTCATGTCCATTGTGTTGGTATGGTATGTAACCACCTCATCCTCCGCCACTCCCTTCTCCTTTTGCCTTCAATCTTTCCTAGCATCAGGGTCTTTTCCAATAAGTAAACTCTTTGCATCAGGTATCCAAAATTATTAGAGCTTCAGTTTCAACATCAGTCCTCCCAATGTATATTCAGAGTTGATTTCCTTTAGGATTGACTATTTTCATCTCCTTGCTATCCAAGGGACTCTGAAGAGTCTTCTCTAGCACCACAGTTCAAAAGCATCAGTTCTTTGACACTCAGCCTTCTTTATGGTCCAATTCTCACATCTGTCCATGACTACTGGAAAAACCATAGCTTTGGCTATACAGACCTTTGATGGCAAAGTGAAAGTGAAAGTCACTCAGTCATGTCCAAATGTTTGCAACTCCTTGGACTATAGAGTCCATGGAATTCTCCAGGCCAGAATACTGGAATGGGTAGCCTTTCCCTTCTCCAGAGGATCTTCCCAACCCAGGAATTGAACCCAGGTCTCCCGCATTGCGGGAGCTGAGGCACAAGGGAAGCTGGCAAAGTGAGGTCTCTGCTTTTTAATACACTGTCTATGTTTGTCATAGCTTTTCTTCCGAGGAGCAAGTGTCTTTTAATTTCATGGCTGCACTCACCATTTGCAGTGATTTTGGAGCCCAAGAAAAGAAAATCTGTCACTGCTTCCACTTTTTCCCCTTCTGTTTGCCATGTAGTGATGGGAATGGATGCCATGATCTTAGTTTTTCGAATGTTGAATTTTAAGCCAGCTTTTTCATTCTCCTCTTTCACCTTCATCTAGATGTTATTTAGCTCCTCTTTGCTTTCAGCCACTAGGGTGGTATCATCTGCATATCTGAGGTTGTTGATATTTCTCCCAACAATCTTGACTACAGCCTGTGATTCATCCAGCCTGGCATTTTGCATGTACTCTGCATATAAAGTAAGTAGGGGAGGAGATTAGTAAAAATAGTGAGGTTAGCAAAGTAGGACACAAAGAAAGAAAATGCAAAAGCAGTTTAGTGAAAAAACACAATACACAAGCTTTTATTTTTTATTTATTTTAAAAATTAATTTTTTATTTACAGTTGTGCTGATTCTTTGTTATTGTGCATGGGCTTTATCTAGTTGTGGCAAGCGGGGGCTATTCTCTAGTTGTGGTGTGTGGGCTTCTCATTGAGGTGGCATCTCTTGTGGAACACAGGCTCAGGGGTACTCAGACTTCATTAGCTGCAGCTCATGGGCTCCAGTTGGAGAAGGAAATGGCAACCCACTCCAGTGTTCTTGCCTGGAGAATCCCAGGGACAGAGGAGCCTGGTAGGAGGCTGTCTATGGGGTCACACAGAGTCGGACACGACTGAAGCGACTTAGCAGCAGCAGCAGCAGCATGGGCTCCAGTAGTTGTGGCACACGGGCTTAGTTGCCTCAAGGCATGTGGGATCCAGGTCAGGGTTTGAACCTGTGTCTCCTGCATTGGCAAGTGGATTCTTAACTACTGGACCACCAGGGAAGTCCACAACACACAAACTTTCAGCAAGATTCATCAAGAAAAAAAAAAAAAGTCACGAATAAGCAGTATTCAGTTCAGTTCAGTTCAGTCGCTCAGTCGTGTCCGACTCTGCGACCCCATGAATCGAAGCACGCGAGGCCTCCCTGTCCATCACCAACTCCCAGAGTTCACTCAGACTCACGTCCATCGAGTCAGTGATGCCATCCAGCCATCTCATCCTCTGCCGTCCCCTTCTCCTCCTGCCCCCAATCCCTCCCAGCATCACAGTCTTTTCCAATGAGTCAACTCTTCGCATCAGGTGGCCAAAGTATTGGAGTTTCAGCTTTAGCATCATTCCTTCCAAAGAAATCCCAGGGCTGATCTCCTTCAAAATGGACTGGTTGGATCTCCTTGCAGTCCAAGGGACTTTCAGGAGTCTTCTCCAACACCACAGTTTAAAAGTATACATTCTTTGGTGCTCAGCTTTCTTCACAGTCCAACTCTCACATCCATACATGACCACTGGAAAAACCATAGCCTTGACTATGCACCTTTGTTGGCAAAGTAATGTCTCTGCTTCTTTAATATGCTGTCTAGGTTGATCATAGCTTTTCTTCCAAGGAGCCAGCGTCTTTTAATTCCATAGCTGCAGTCACCATCTGCAGTGATTTTGGAGCCCCCAAAAATTAAGTCTGACACTCTTTCCACTGTTTCCCCATCTATTTGCCATGAAGTGATGGGACCAGATGCCATGGTCTTCGTTTTCTGAATGTTGAGCTTTAAGCCAACTTTTTCACTCTCCAGATAGACTATTCAAGTATTTAATTCAATTCAGCTATATTTCAGGACACAAGGTCAACACAGAAAAAATTACTAGTTTTCCTACTCATCAATCATGACCAGTTAGGAAATGTAATAGGAAAAATAAAGATCTCGTTCATAATGGCAAGATAAAGTGTGACGTGCCCAGTGATTAACCTAACAGAAGATAGGAAAAATTTTATGGAGAAGAAGATGACAAAGCATGGTGGGAAGAATACAAAAAAAGATTTGAAAATGAATGAAGAGACATATGTTCATGGATCAGAAGACTCAATGTTCATGCCAGTTTCTCCCAAATCATCTATAAATTTACTTAAACTTCAATGAAAATTGCAATGAAGTTTTTTTGATGGAATTTGACAAAATGATTTAAAAACTCATAGGGAGGAGCAAGAGCTAGATAATTTTGGAAAAGAACACAAGGAGGTAGGATGGAAGGAAGACTTAACCTACAAGATAAGAAGACTTAGTGGCGTTGTAAAGGAATAGTAATTAGAGAGTAGGGTAGTGATACAGAACAGAGAGCCCAGGAAGAGACCCACGCACATATGGAAAAGATACACAACAGCTGATATTTCAAATCAGTAAGGGAAACAAATTAATTTTAAAAATAAATGATGCTTGAAAAATTGGTTATCCACATGGAAGAATATCAAATTAGGCTGCTAGTTCCATACTCCAAAATAAAGAACTAAAAAGCTAATCTTTAAAGCTTTTAGAATAAATATAGAGAGAAGACTTTTGGGCAAGTAATGATTTCTTAAACAGAACACAAAAATAGATCATAAAAGGAATGAATGACATCTTACTTGTTTTAAATGAACAGCTTCTGTTCAAAAAAGACATCTTAAAGAAACTTGAAGATGAAACTCAGACTAGGGGAAGGTATTTGCTACTTAGAGAACTGACAAAAGATTAATATCTACAATTTGTAAAAAAAATTCTACAAAAGAAATAGGAAAGAGATAAATAATACAATAGAAAAATATGAAAGGGTGATTAAGACAAAAAGAAATCTGAAAGAGCAACTACTTTAATAATCAAGGAAAAAATTTAGACTATATGAGATACCATTTCACATCCATCATATTGGTGAAGTAATTAAAAAGGGCTACTACCAAGTATTTATAAGGATGTAGAGTAGATAACCAGGCAGCTGGTGGGAAAATAAATTGGTACAATCACTTTGAAGAGCAATCTGGCAAGGTCTGATAAACCTCAGATGTGCATGTCCTTCAACTCTGCAGTTGACTTCTGGAGAAATCCTCGCACGAGCACTAGACGGTACACGTCATCAAATTCCACTCGAAAGCAGTCCTGCTACCAGAAGATTAGACAATGAATAAAGTTCTGTGACAATCATAAAAAAAAGAGTCCAATATAACATTGCTTATAATAGGGGAAAACTGGAAATTATCTACATATCCACCAACAAGAGAATGAATAAATAAATAGAATACTATAACACAGTGAAAATGTGTATATATAAATACGGATAAATCTCAAAAGCATAATGTTGAGAAAAAATCACTTTGTGAAATGATATGTAGAGTGTGATACATTTTGCATGAAATTTGAAAACATGAATATTATATATAGTTACATATATATATATGTATGCAGGATAGAGTGTAAACACACCGGGGAAAGATAAATACCAAAATCCCCAGAGCAGGGTGTTGGGTATTTAGATGTAAGGTAGTGAGCATCTTTGCTTGTTTGTTTGAAATGTTGTAGTCAAAATCATCATAACCCAGATCTACATAACTGTTAGCTCAGACAGGACTCCTGAGATCCCTGTGTGTCCATATGTCATGACACTGGGGTTGATGGTGGCCTCTCCCAGTGAATCCTGAGCTCCCTCAGGGGCATGGTCTTTTTGCTTGCCACATTCCTAGAGTTTGGCAGAGTGTTCAACCCATCCTTGTTGGTTGACTGACTGGCTGACGAAGTGGAAAAAGAGGGAAATGTGAAAGGAGCAAAATCAGGAGGAGGAAGGAGAGACCGAGACAGGCCTCCAGTGTCTGCCTCTGACAGGGACTGTGGAGAGACGTAGATAGGCTTGAGCAAAGCTAGAGAGATGAGCTGTGCTGGCGGAGCTGTGATTAGAGGGAGACGCCTAGGAGGTTCGCTGAGCCTCTCACTGGGTGATGGTAATGGTGGAGTTGCCACCTGACATTTTATCTCTTTAGGTAAGAGCCCTGAAGGGCATGTAGGTCGAAGAAGTCGATGAGTTTAATTTTTTTAATGTTATATGTTCTTTTAAAGAGTATTTATCTATTATTTATTTATTTATCTATTTATTTTTGGCTGTGCTGAATCTTCGTTGCTGTGCAGGCTTTCTCTGACTGTGATGAGCAGGGGCTACTCTTGAGTTGTGGTGTGCGGGTTTCTCATTGTGGTGGTTTCTCTTGCTGTGGACTGCAGGCTCTAGGGTGCAAAGGCTTCAGTCACTGTGGCTCCTGGGCTCTTGAGCACATACCCAGTAGTTGTGGCTCATGGGCTTGGTTGCTCCTTGGCATGTGGGAGCTTCCCAGACCAGGGATTGGACCATGTCCCCTGCATTGGTAGGGGGATTCTTTACCACTGAGCCACTGGGTTTAATTTCAGACAGTGATGTGAGCCCTCCAGGTGTGAGTATCCAGTGTGTACTAGGACATGTGGTCTAGAGCGTAGGGGAAATGCCAGAGCTAGGAGTATAGATGTGGTTGTTTCAGGAGAAGGATATGAGTGTTGAGTCTGTGATGAGCTTTCCCAGGGAGGCGGGTGGCTATAGACAGGCCCTGGGGAATATCAGTGTTTAAGGAAGGAGGACAGAGAAAGGACCCAGGCAAAGAGGCCGCGTCCAGAGGAGGAGGCAAACAGGAACAGCAAGATAAAGTTTCAGGAAAGAGTCCCTTTTGGTGAGGTCGGATAAGGAAGAAAGGTCCAGAAAGATAAAAACTGAATAGTGTCCTTTGAGTTTGGCAGAGGAAGGCTATTTATGATCTTCGCTGAAGGAGTCTCATTGGAGAGGTGAGGAGGAAGAAGATTGTGTTGTGTCATGGGCAATGGGGAGCTGCATATGAGCACACGTGGAAGAGTGAATCTCCAAATCTGCTTTTTTCAGATTCTTGGACTTGAAGGGTAGACACAGATAGGTCAGTAATATTGCGGTGTGAATTTAGGGGGTGGGACATAGTTGACTCTGAAGAAAGTAAGGGAAGGAAATTTGAAGTCTCCCATATAAAATATGGGAGACAGGGAGAGATAACTAATGAGTCAAGGTTTTGGCAGAAATGGAGGAATGCAGTAATATTCACAATGCTAATCAGTACTGCCACCGCCGCCGCCAAGTCGCTTCAGTCGTGCCCGACTCTGTGCGACCCCAGAGACGGCAGCCCACCAGGCTTCCCCGTCCCTGGGATTCTCCAGGCAAGAACACTGGAGTGGGTTGCCATTTCCTTCTCCAATGCGTGAAAATGAAAAGTGAAAGTGAAGTCGCTCAGTCGTGTCCGACTCTAGCGACCCCATGGACTACAGCCCACCAGGCTCCTCCGTCCAAGGGATTTTCCAGGCAAAAGTACTGGAGTGGGGTGCCATTGCCTTCTCCGTAATCAGTACTAGTAACACTATTACTAGCACACACTAATAGAGCCCTCACTATGTACAAGTGCTCTTCTAAGTGCTTAACAAATATTTAACACTTTTAATCCTTACAACAAACCTATGAGGTCGGTACTCTACCCCCTTTTACAGATGAGGTAAACTGAAGTACTGAGTCAAAACAATGATCATCATTATCATTTATTGGGCTCGTACTTACTTATTTAATTTATTGGCTGCACTGGGTCTTTGTTGCTGCATGGGCTTTTTCTCTATTTGTGGACAGTGGGGGCTATTCTCTAGTTGCGGTGAGCGGGCTTCTCATTGTGGTGGCTTCCCGTTGTGGAGCACCAGCCCTAGGACATGTGGACTCAGTAGCTGTGGTGCACAGGCTTAACTGCTCCTCGGCATGTGGAATCCTCCCAGACTAGGCATTAAATCCGAGTTCCCTGCATTGACAGATGAATTCTCAACCCCTGGACTACCAGTTCAGTTCAGTTCAGTTCAGTTGAATCACTCAGTCGTGTCCAACTCTTTGTGACTCCATGAATTGCAGCACGCCAGGTCTCCCTGTCCATCACCAACTCCCGGAGTTCACCCAAACTTATGTCCATCGAGTCGGTGATGCCCTCCAGCCATCTCATCCTCTGTCATCCCCTTCTCCTGCCCCTAATCCCTCCCAGCATCAGAGTCTTTTCCAATGAGTCATCTCTTCGCATGAGGTGGCCAAAGTATTGGAATTGCAGCTTCGGCATCGGTCCTTCCAATGAACACCCAGGACTGATCTCCTTCAGAATGGACTGTTTGGATCTCCTTGCAGTTCAAGGGACTCTCTAGAGCTCTTTTTATTTATCAGGAGTATGATTCTTGACAATACCTCTATAATGTGTTAATAGATCAGTTTTACATATTAGGCATAGTAAGAAGACAGTCAGAGGCAGTCAGGACACAGAAAGAAAGTCTACCTTGGTCTCTAGTTTTGGAGGGAAGGATGAATGTGGACATAGAGGTGGGTACAGAAATAAGGAAGGGGTGGAGAGAAGACTGACTTTGAGGCAGTTCAAGACAATGGCTTTGGCTTCTATGGCAAATAGAGAAGGAACATTTATTATGGAAAACACAGGTAACAATAAAAGAAAATAAGAATAATTCTAAGCCTTTGCCATAATCACTTTTTACATCTTGTGTTTCCTTCCAGAGTTTTCTGTCAGCATACATATACAGGTATTTATACATACATAACATGAGAAGTCAGTCCTTTGTTCTGGTTGAAAGAATAAGAACAAATAAATCCAATAGAATCTACATCTTGCAATTTTGGAGCTACAAGCAGAACAGTTCTAAGTGTCAGGAGATAGCGCCCCCTTGTTCTGAGCAATCTCCCTCCCTCTATAGTTGTGCAAACCCTGCAAAGACCCTCTGCTGGCACACAGAGGTTTGAGGCGCTGTGACCTGGAGAAGCCAGACTGCTTTGCACAACATATTGAAAGATCACCTTTGTAGTGGGGCAGTGGAGTTGCCTCTCCAACAGACTGTTCTTGAAGAAGTGTTTCAGACCTACGTATGAATTTAGCTCAATCCTAGAGGCAGAAAATATACTTACTATGAACCAATTACATATAAGAACAAAACAACATTTATATGTGTGTTTGTGTTTTTGTTGCAAGGGAGATTGTCCTAGATTAAATGTGGGGGTGTATATGTGTGTTCTTCACTGAAAAGTGCCAAAAATACATTCTGGCCTCAGGGATGCAGCCCCCATCAGAAATTGGGGGTAGGATTGGGTGAAGCTTCCTGGAATCATTGAAGGGTTCATTCAACAGATGGGTTCCCAATGAGTGGCCCAGTTGTCTGGGGAAGTGACATGGGGGTATGACAACTCCCTTGGTTTACAGAGGGTGTAGAACACCAGCAAGCAGATACCTGAGAGGGGCTGTAGGAGAGATGGAGGTGAGTGGCTCTGACCATAGGAAGTGGAAGGGACTGGACCCTGCACTGACCCCAAGCCTTTGGCTGCAACCTAAGGATAGATAAGGAATTCATTTGAAGAGATGTTATCTCAGGACCCACAGTGATCAATGGAGCCAAGAACTCAGACAGCACCTTTTAGGCTTGTCTTCTAGGAAAACTTGTTCAAGCAACAGCACTGCTTTTGTAAATATAGAATTCTGTTTCACATGAAGAAAGTGAAAGTTAGTCGTGTCTGGCTCTTTGCAACCCCATGGACTGTAGTCTGCTAGGCTCCTCTGTCCGTGGGATTTCTCAGGCAAGAGTACTGGAGTGGGTTGCCCTTCCCTTCTCCAGGGGATCCTCCTGACCTAGGGATTGAACCCAAGTCTTCTGCATTGCAGGCAGATTCTTTCCACATAGTTTTTATTAAACAATATTGTAAATATCTCTTCATGTAATTAAGCGTTCTATGCTATGATGTTCAGTGGTCACTGCATTGTGAATAGAACATGGCTTTTTTTTTTTTTTATTAGAGGATAATTGCTTTATTGTGTTGGTTTCTGCCGTTCAGCAACTCGAATTAGTCATGACTATGTGTATGTGTTCAGTCACTCAGTTGTGTCTGACTCTGAAGCCCCATGGACTGTAGCCCGCTTGGTTCATCTGTCAATGGAATTTTCCAGGCAAGACTACTAGAGTGGGTTGTCATTTCCTATTCCAGGGGATCTTCCTAACACATGGATCAAACTCAAGTCTCTTGAGTCTCCTGCATTGGCAGGCAGATTCTTTACCACTAGTGCCACCTGGGAAGCCCCCCAGTCATAATTATTTATATGTATATATATATCGCCTCCCTCCCGTACCTCCTCCCTGTCTCCCATCCCACCTGGAACATGGCTTAATAACTACTGCGTTGGAACTGTCCACCGGACTGGACCTCATCAGCGACAAAACTAAGCCCCTCTTGCTGTCTGGCCAGTGCCATATGCTTGCCCTCTTCTAAGGACCAGGTAAGTCAGTTCCTCCATCTCTCACCTCTCAGCAGCTTCCTGCGGTAGTTGTGGATCACCTGCTGAAGTCCCAGCATGCCTTGTTCCCAAGCTCACGGAAGTCATGGAGAAAAGAAGGCCCAAATACATCGAGGAAATACTGAGGCAAAGACATGGCTGGGATCCCAGCACAGATTCCCCGTCCTCCTGCAGTTATAGTCTTGGCTGAGCTGAGCCCTTTCCTCACAGTGTTTGGATTGGATATTGGACTAGGTGAGTCAGGCCTCTTGGCACCCTCCTCTGAGTTGAAAGTCACATTGAGATGGGGTTGTTGGCAGATCAGTAGAATAATCGGTCCTGTGCACAACCCAAGTCCTCCCATCTCTCTCTCTGAAACTAGGTCCCACTGTGTCTTGTGAGGGTGTAGGCTGGACCGAGTCATAGGAGCTGACCTACATCAGCCCTGTAGTAGCCCAGAGCCTCTTGTGGTGACCTGGGTCCTGGGTCCCAAATGAAGGAGGCACTTCCCTCTGGGCCTTCAGCTTCTTTCTGTAGCCAGTGAGCTCACCCCTCCCAGGCAACCCTAGACAGACCTGGTTGGAATCCCAGCTCCATCACTGACTGGTTGGGTGACCTTGGCTTCACCTCTGTGTTGGGATCCCTGCCATGGCTTTGCCTCAGTGTTTCCTCAGTACGTTTGGGCCTCCATGCTTCTATGAGCTTGGGAACAAGTCCTCAGAGATGAGTTTTCCTCATCCTTAAAAATGAAAAAAATGTTATCTGTTCCTATGAATGTAAAAAGTGTCAATGCATATAAATGTAACAGGACCTTAAAACTAGATTTTCCACCAGGCATTAACATGTATTATAGATGTGAAAATCCAAAGTGCGATGCCAAGTCACTTTCTGGAGATTTTCTAAGGAAATGCCAACATCTGTTCCAAGACTTTTGAAACCCCTTGCCCCCTTTGAGACTCTGAAAAAGTAGAAATAGAGGAGGCAGAAGGATATTGTGAGGAAGATTTCTTTGAAGAAATCTGTGCTGTGAGTCCTGTCTTGGGGCTGGGGTGAGTGCCTGCTCCCTCACCTCAGACCTAGTGAGAGTGAGTATCTGGGGGTGGAGAGGGCTACTCCAAGTGCTTAACATATGAACCCTGGATCTGGGACCTGGGGGCCTGGCTCTCACCCACTTAGGGAGTCTGGAAGATAAGAGAAGAGCTCACTAGCTGCTCTTGTTGGGGGGGCTGCCATCATCCTGGGACCACCTTCTTCTCCCAGAGTTTTTTGGGATACAAGAAGCATGGGAGTTTCTGCTGGTCAGATGTGGACCTCACAGCAGAGAGCCTATGAGGGCTCCATGTCTTGGGTCCTGTGTGGAGGGACCCCGCTAGCTAAAGGTTAGTGCTGAGGAACCCCCAGATGACCAGCTGAAACGAGACTGGACTTGAGATACAACCACAGGTTAGGGAGAACTTGGGAAGAAAGGGGCTGAGTGGGAAGCCTGTGGAGAGGATATTAAAGCACTCCATGAGAAAGAGGCAGAATTCAACATCTGCCTGGCAAGGAAGCTTGAAGTCAACTGCCAGCTGTTGCTGCCCCTTCACTGCCTGCTCCCGTGGAGTAGCAGAGTTGTAGCCATGGCAACTGGCTGGGGAGACCCAGTGGAAAACCATAGAAGAAGCCAAGTTCTCTCCACTGTCCCCACTGCGGGGTCCAGCTGGGCAGGCCAGGCCGGAGGAAAAGAGAGGATTTAAGGTAAAAAGAAGTCCTGAGTTTTGATGAAAGCCTTGTATTTGCATTCCAAGTACTGAATCCAGACTGTGTGTGCAACCCCAAGAGACTGCAGACCCTATTCTAAAAATGAGCAGAAAATCTCGGGCCTGCTAAGGATGCATCCAGGCCTGGAGGCTTTCCTCCTGGAATACTGTAGGTGCAGGGAAACAGCATATGGTTGCTTAGGGTTCTGAACAGAGCATTTAGCAGCTGCAAAACATACAGCAATCATTTTTTCTTCCCTGCCCACCTGATCATCTCTGATATATAGTCCGCGCTTGCTCTGACACATGTTCCTCCAGTTCATATGTTATACCTGAAGCATGTTGTCTGTCTGAATGCCAAGGCCAAGGTTTGTGGGCAAAAGCCCTTTTTTTGTGTGTGCCCCTGATTATCTTGAGCCTAATCTCCCTAGAGGGAGAAGGCAATAGCACCCCACTCCAGTACTCTTGCCTGGAAAATCCCATGGGCGGAGGAGCCTGGTAGGCTGCAATCCATGGGGTCGCTAAGAGTCGGACACGACTGAGCGACTTCACTTTCACTTTTCACTTTCATGCATTGGAGGAGCAAATGGCAACCCACTCCAGTGTTCTTGCCTAGAGAATCCCAGGGACGGCGGGGCCTGGTGGGCTGCTGTCTATGGGGTCGCACAGAGTCGGACACGACTGAAGTGACTTAGCAGCAGCAGCAGCAGCAGCAGCAATCTCCCTAGAAGACAGATGAGCTCTATGACAGGCACGATCTTCCTGTGGGGAGAGGGGATCATGCAGTGTGTTTCCCATTTCTCAGATGGAGGAAGCACTACCCAAATCAGGCAGGGAGATGGAGCCAGGCAGACTACCCCCTCCCCACCATTTAGCCGTCTTAAAGCCCCCGTCCGTGGTCTTAAGCTTCCTGCCCCACTGGCTGCTCCTCTGTTATTAAAAAAAAAAGTTGATAATAATAGGGCAAATCTCACAGAGGTAAGACTATGAAATGAAATCATGTATGAGGTTGAATTCTAGGAAACTGCCAGTATTCAATGGTCTTTTCACTCTCAGAAATGGCAATTTAAGATGGTTTAGCCTAATGTGTAAACAATGCTTTGTGAACTCTAAATTGTTAGTTATTGTGTTAAAAAACCAAAATAACAGTAACAACAAAATCCTTCCATCCATGCTCCCTAATGAGTCTCCAGAATTCTGTTTGCAGGAATGTCCCGAGGCACTGAGGATTTGTAAAGTGGCTACACAGGACAGCCTGAGACCAGAGTGTTCGAGACCTCAGTTCTGTGCTTGTTTCTCCCAGGACCTAGACAGCTCCCCCTCTCTCTTCCGGTTCCATTGCAAACACTTGCACAAATGACAATTCTCCCCCACCACAAATGTCTGAAGTTTCATTACTTTGGGTCTAGATGGGCATCTGTTATGTTCACTCTGCTTGACAGTATTCTCTCAATTCTGAGGACTCAAATTTTTTAGGTTCAAGAAATACTCATTGAAGTAAGTCAGACAGAGAAGGAAAAAGATCATATGACATCCCTTATATACAAAATCTGAAAATAAATGATACAAATGAACTTATTTATGACATAGAAACAGACTTACAGACTTAGAGAATTAACTTATGGTTGCCAGCAGGGAAGAATGGGGTAAAGAGACAGTTAGGGAATTTAGGATCGACATGTTCATGTATATTTAAAACAGATAACCAACAAGGTCCTACTGTAGGTCCTTCTGTTTAATATTATGTGGCAGCCTGGATTCAAGGGGAGTTTGGGAGAGAATGGATACATGTATATGTATGACTGAGCCTCTTTGCTGTCCACCTGAAACTATCATAACATTGTTAATCAGCTATACTCCAATATAAAACAAAACAGAAAAATAAAATAAAAAACTGCCTTAAAAACTCTTTCAGTTTTGGAACTATAAAAAAAGAAATACTCATTCTTTAAAAAGATATATCTCCCACCAGAGGATAAATTTGACTGTAAAAATTTAAAACATTTATATGATAAAATACTATAAATGCAACTGAAAAAAGGATTCAGGAGGTGGAGGGGCTGAGTGAAGTGGGTGAAGGGGGTCAAAAGTATAAACTTCCAGTCATTAGATAAATAATTCCTGGGGATATAATGTATAGCTAGTGACCATACTTAATACTGTATTGTACATTTGAAAGTTGCTAAGATAGTAGATCTTAAAAATACCCAACAAAAGAAAAATTATATAGTTAATGTGTGTGGATGAATATTAACTAGACTTTTTGTGGTGATCATTTTGCAATATATTGAATCATTATGCTATACACCTGAAACGAATATAATGTTATATGTCAATTATATCAATTTTAAAAACGGCAAAGAGACAATTCACAGGAAAGGAATCCCAAATGGCCAGTAAACTATGAAAGGGTGATCAAACTGACTAGAAATCAAGGTCATATGAATAAAAATTATAATGAGGTAAAATTTCTTATCCATCGGTCTGGCAAAATTAAAAAGTATGAAAATATTAAGTCTTGGTGAAGTTGAGGAAAAGCGGGGACAGGTATATACTACTTGTTGGAGTATAAATTGAAGAGCAGTTTTCCAGAATATAGTAAAATTGGACATGTGGATATCCTATCACTCTGCAACTCTACTTTTAGATATGTACTTGGAAAAGCTTCACCCAATTGCCTAAAGCACATATTTTTATATTGTTTCATTGTTCATGATGGTAAAAAAAATTGAACTGTTGCATAAATCCATCTATAGATAAAGTACTATATACAAATGTGGTATAGTCAGTAATACAATGAGACGTTCTATAGCAGTCCAGAAAAATTAACTGATTTACTCTCTGTAAATGTGGAGAAAGCTAAAACTTACACTCTGATGTGAAAACCCCAAGTTATAACAACATATGTGCAGTATATTACTGCTTAAGTAAACTTTAAAGCTACATGCAACGGCATTGTATTTGTTCAATTGTTTAGTTGCTAAGTCGTGTTTGACTCTTTGTGACCCCATGAACAGTAGCTCGCCAGGCTCCTCTGCCCATGGGATTTCCCAGGCAAGAATACTGGAGTGGGTTGTCATTTTTTACTCCAGGGGATCTTCCTGAACCAGGGATCGAACCCGCATCTCCTGCTCGCAGGCAGATTCTTTACCGCTGAGCCACTGGGGAAGCCCATTTATTGTACAGTACACATGTGTATTATGTAACAAATGGGCTTCCCCATATATATGTGTGTGTGTATATATATAAAATGGACTTGGAAAGATCCACAAATTCATTATAGTGGTATTGCCTCAGAAGAACCATTAGTTTTATCTGTAGTTTTCTTTCTTTAAAAATATTACTTGAAGCACATCCAGTAAAACATTATAAATTATTAGTACTGATTAGTGGGAACACATTACATTATTTTCTATTCTAATTTTTTAGTTTTAACATTTCTTTAAAAATTCCCTCTCTGTTCTATTTTTCTTTTTCTGGAACACCTGTTAGAAGGAGATTGGAACTTTAGACTTTATTTTCCACATCTCTTAAATTAATTCGTATTTTCCTCTTCCTGTGCTGCATTCCAGAAGAATCCTTCAGCTCAATTTTCCAACTCAGTAATTCTTACAAACTGTCGTTACTTTGTTATCAGCTCATCAGCTTAATTTTTAAATTTCCTTTATGGTATTTTTTATTTTCAAGCGTTCTCATTGGTTCTTTTTTGGCACGGCCTGCTTCTTGTTTCTTGGATGCCAGACCCTCACTTACCAGTCTGAGCATTTGGATTCTGTTTAGGTCTTGCTGAGAATAAACTTTGCCTCTGACCGCTCCTTTTTGTTGTCTGCTCCACTTTTTCATGGTGTTAGCATAACGCAAGAGTGTGCTGACTGTTGACTGTGCTCATCACTGGAGCTGAGTGGTGCTCTCTAGTATCTGCTTCTGCGACTTGCTCAGGAAAACAGCGGGAAGGGGGTGAGTGGGGAAGGAGAGGGTGGGCAGGTGGGAGCAGGGGGGTGGCCCTGGCTGGTCTTGTGGCATGGATGCTCCAGTTTCTGGTGTGTACCGCAGCCTGCCTTATCTCTCTGAAGATAAGGCAGGGTGCCTTATCTAGGCAGGTTGTGGGTTGTTCCAGCCCACAACCACCCTGTTGCCAGGAGGGAGATGTCCCAGTCGCTTCTGACTGGCTGGTGTCTGAGTGTGGGCAGGGGTTGGTTTTTGGAGACCAAACACTGCTCCCCTTGGCGGTTCTCTGTTTGGGTTGCCTTGGTCCCCCTCCAGCTCCTGGGCACTCCTTCCTCTGGGCCTGGTGCTGTCCCGTCCACATTTTGGATTGTGTTATTGTGTTTTCTTCAACCCAATACCCATCAGCGTTTCACCAGCATTTCATCTTTAGAAGTTCTTTGTGGTTGCTAATCCATCAAGGGACCCCTTCATAATTTTGAGTTGCAGATTTAAAAAATATCTTTTTTTTTTTCATTTGTTAGTGATCTTTCTTATTTATAGGCTACCATCTGTGAATCTCAAGCTTGGAGAAAGAGCTTAGGGCTAGCCACATAGATTTGGAAGTCATTTGAATAAAATAAAACCTGAAGCACGGAAGGGTAAAAGAAAGTCAGAGAGAGCCTGTGCACGGAGAGAGGAAAAGCAAACCAAGGATGGAAATTAGGAAATTACCCGTGCTTAACAGGTTGGGATAAAACGAGGAGCCAGTGGGCAGGAGTGTGGGAGAAGCAACAGGAGACTTGCAGAAAAGCGGGAGAGAGAGGAAGGGCACACACAGAGACATCAGAAAAGGCCAGGAGGGCAACACTGAGGTTGCTGGGAGCCCTTCGGAGTTGCCTCACCTGAGCGCTGGGTTCAAAGCCAAACAGTGAAGAGTTAAGCGCCGGGTGTGATGAGAAGAAAGCTGAGGCAGGCATTGTCCTGCTATGACCTGGTGTAGAAGTGGAGGGGGCCTTGGAGGCAAAACGCCAGCCAGGATGGGGTTCTGGGAGACCCTGGCCAAATCCCCTCCATTTATTTGAGGCTTCCTGACACCCACATGTAAGGAAGTTTTCCTTGGTATAGGAAGCAGATAGAATTAACAGCTTTGATTATTGTTTCTGTTTGTAATATATAGAGCAAGAGGTATTTTAGAAACACTTGTGATTCCCCGTTATAAATCCATCTTTGTTAAGAAGCCTTCTTAACTTTCTTTTCATGATCCATAACTGTCTAGACCAGAGAAGAATTTGGATCTTTGGCAAATGGCCAAATCAGTGGGGTAAATATCTGTGAGTTGCTTGGCACCAGAGAGGAAATATGATGTAGGTTAATGCTGTGAATGGACTCTGATTAGTTGAGCCCTGATGCTTCCATCATGAGGTGGGAAAGACAGGGCTGGGTCCAAGGACAGCCTCCTCATGTATAGGCATTGGGCAGAAGGCAAAGCCACCTCCTTCTTTTGCACTTAATGAAGCCATGATGCATGGAGGAATGGCATCTAAAACAGAAACTTTTTAGCATCCGAGCAAGAAATGCTGACCATGAAAACCATGAAAGTGAAAATATTAGTCACTCTGTCATGTCTGACTCTTTGTGACCCCATGGACTGTAGACTGCCAGGCTCCTCTGTCCATGGAATTCTCCAGGCAAGAATACTGGAGTGGGTAGCCATTTCCTTCTCCAGGGAATCTTCCAGACCCAGGGATCCAATCCAGGTTTCTGGCATCGCAGGCAGATTCTTTACCATCTGAGCCACCATGGAGCATGTGCAATAAAAATGCGTAAGTTGCTGATGACCCTGTGTGACCTTCCACATGTGGCACTGAACTAGTGAGGGCAAATTTAAGAGAAAACAGTACTTAGAGTGCATGTCCAGTGGCTTCAGGAGACAGATGCATGGGACCAGAAGCTGACCTGGTTGCAAGCTGGGTTGCAATCTGGTGCAACCCAGGCCACAACTCAACCCTCTCCTCGGTGAATATTCCACCCTTAATCAAAAAGACCCCCACCTATTTAAAGGGCCAAAAGTAAGATAAAATGGGTAGCAAAAATCTCTGCGGTGTGCCCCTCACTCTCAAGGATGCCAGCACCCTTCTCTGCATGTGTCCTCTGCTTTTGCCTCAGTAAACTGCTTCTTTGCAGCACAGGAGTGAGCCCTCTAATAAAGGAGTTTCTAAAGGAGAGGTGGAGGGTCTACCCTCCTCTCTCCTCACAGACACCGGCCTTTCTTAGTAAGTGTGCACAGCTCTCCTCTTCCTGCTGCTCTCCGGAGGTGGAGAAGTCCCAGCACCCTGGGCACATCTGCTCTCTCCGTGCCCATGATCACCTCTCTAAAACACCACAGGATGCCATTTTTGTGGCCTCCAAATCTTTGGTGTTTCCCCTCAACCCTCTCTCCATGCTCTGACCCTTTTTTTCCACTCTCAATCACTCCACACTTTTCGGTGGAGCCTCTGAGAAGAGCTGGGCACTGTGTCGGGTGTTGACAAGTGTAAAAATGAGCTGATAGCTTGCGGCCTGGCAGTGGGGCGCTGGGGTCTCCTTGGAGCACATGGTGCAATAGTTCCAGCATTGAGACTTGTTCCAGAGCCACACAGCACCTAAGGAGGGAGAGTGTACTGGATACAGATGATCCAAAAAAACGTTTTCAGGAAAATTGGGGAGGGCATCCTGGACAGGGGGACCAGCATGTGTGACGACCCAGAAAGACGCTGTGGTACGTTTGGTAAAGGCGGGTGGTTTTGTTGCCTAGACTCTGGAGAAGGAGGGGGTGACATGGAGGGAAAGGTGGCCTGTGAAGGGCTTTGTACCAGCGCTTGGTGGAGAGGCAGCAGGCAGGTGGAGGTTTTAGGGTGACCACCCCTACATTCTCTGGAGCTGGCTCTGGGACCTGTGCCGGGTGTATTCGGAAGGGAACACTGTGGTGGGGGCAGGAGGACCGTTTAGGAGACTTGTACTGGCCAGACAGGTGGCGCTGAGGGACTAGGCTCTGTCAGCAGTGGGGGAGCTAGAGAGATGGTTCCCACTCTAGAAGGTGAAGGGTGGTGAGGGGCAAGGGTGTGGCTGGCATTTCTGTACGGAATTCCTGGTCAGGTGATGGGGACTGGAAATGTGAGCTGGGGAGCGGAGTAGGGGAGGTTGCTGGAGTCTCATCCTCCATCCTACTCCCAGGGCCCAAGATCCCAGCAGCGTACTTTCCAGCCCCACAGACGGGTCTCTGTCTCTAACACACCTCGTCTGGTCAAGCCTTTGCTAATGGTGTTCTTTCTGCCTGACGCGTCCTCACTGTTCACCTGTCTTCACCCGGTAAATAGTAATCATGGCTCATAACATAAACATAATTAGAATCACTTTTGAGCCCTTACCTTGAGTCCAGGTAGGATGCTGACCTCTCTGTCTTTAACCTGTAAATACTCACAACAAACCTACGAGATAGGCATCGTTACTGAAGTTGCAAGATGAAGAAATTGAAGCCAAGAAGTGGTTAGGTTGTTGATAATCACAGTAAGTGGCAGAGCCAAGATTCGACTTTATGCTCTTAAAAACTAGTCCCTCATGCTAGAGGGACTCCAAGGTCCAGCTTCTGTAACACCTTCCACATGGAACTAGCCTGTACCCAGCCTCTTCTCCACCAAGTGGGATTCCCCTCTTTGGGGCTCCCTGTTGCCTCTCTGGGGCTCCCAAGCTCTGTGCTGATGACTCTGGGCTCTGACCCTAGGCACTTGTGAAATTGGGGGATGCTAGGACCAATTCCTACCAGTCCCAGGAAACTGGAGCTCAGAAAGGGCAAGTAATTTTCATACTGACACAGTTAGAAAGTAGCAAGACCTGATAGGAGAATGAGAAAAGACTGCTTGAAGTACTGGACTGTAGTGAAATAGGCAGGACATGAGCACAGATCCTGAGAAGGTCCCAACACCTTTGATCAGCCACTTCCACCCATCACAGATAACCAAACGCTCCCCAGGGTTCAGTGGTCATGCTCAAAGATTTTTGAAGAGCATCATTGCTTATGAAACCTTCTAATGATCTGATTGGGTGGGGTGTGGGGGTGAGCGTGAAGGGTCATAGGTTCAGAATGATGTTTTCCCGAGAAAAAGAAGCAAGAAGGAAGAAGCCCAGACCCAGAAGGATGTGTTCAGGGTGGAGACACTGCCGGAGAGGGAGGGAACCACAGCAGCTGATAACATCCACCTTTCTTCTTTAGAGGAGGGTCAGAATCTTTGGGGCTTGCTAAGACAATGGCATCTCTTTCGTAGGAGCTTTAAAGAGCAGCCTGGGCTGCCCAATCTCTGGAGTGGAGGGGCTTACAGCTCTGGTTCTGGGCACAGACCATTGCTGCTTCTCTCTGGCTCCTGCCTGATCCCCCTGGGGGTTTTAGCCTCTCTCACGCCTCTACGTTTGACACAAATACAGAGCCTCAGCTCCCTTTGAGTCTGACGCAAGGTGGCCCATCTCTCTGAGACTTGATTCTGGGCATTTAGGACATATTACTTGGGTCCAACTCTCTCAGTAGTAACATGTTGCCTGGAGAGTCCAGGGTCATCCAGACAGGGCAGCACCTGGGTTTTTCTGAAGGCCTTTTCCTGCAAAAGGGGAAATGGTAGCCTCCAGTACTTTCTCAAAACCCTGACCATAATGGGGTTTATGAGAGAGAGAATCAGGAGAAGAGAAGCAGGATTCCCTAGTGTGAATACTATGTGGGTTGACAATTGACACAGAAGGAGAGAAATGTGACACAGAAGGATGATTCTGGGTGTATGACTGTGGGAGATTTGTCTTGTCTCTACTTTTCCATATGCTGTAGATTTTCTAAAATGAACAAATATTACTTTTTTAAGAAAAGAAATGATTGAGAAAATGTTTATCTGAAAGCTTGCAACCAATAATAAGAATGTTAACATATATTTAAAAGATTGGAAGGAAAATGTTCTCAAAATTCTCTTTGCTTCTTTCTGGGTAGAATGTCATCTGATCCTCTAAATATGAAGTTCCTACCGCGCCCACCCCCAGTCTCCCTGCTCTCCTTGCCCTGTTTATTCTTCATGCTGTTTATTATGACCTGATGTATTTTATGCTTGTTGAATTGTCTCTTTTCTGCTTTCCCCACTAGCATGGAAACAACACAAGAGCAAGCAGTCTGTCAGTTCTGTTCGTCTCTGCTGCCCAACGCAGACCTGGCATTAAGAAGGTCTGAGCCAGTATGTGTTTGTTGACTGAATGAATGGTCAGCCTTGTGAGCGATTTTAATTTTCTTCTTCATACATTTCTGAGATTCCTGCTGTTTTCCAATGAACTTTTATTACTTTATGAGCAGAAAAAAATGAATCAATATTATTTTTTCCTCCATGGAAATAGCACAATGGAGTGACATCTCAATTATGATATCTGAGAGTAAGCTCCTTTTATAAGGAAGCTGGCATTCTTTTAAGTCTCAAAAACACTTGAGCAATCTGTGGGTGTGAGTCATATGTCTGCCTGGCCGGACTCCTGCTGAGCTGGGTGAGAGCACAGATGTGTAGAGAAAGCTGCTCATTGTCGGCAGGGCCCCCAAAGGTACACAGGGCCAACTGTGAGAATTTGCTTTGCAGGAGGCTAGCTGGAAGCCTGTGCTCCGTGTATCTTTCCTCATCTGCTCAACCTTGGATCTTTGGTTAGAAGGTGTAGCGACATGTTTGCCAACAGGGCTCTTGAAATTTGATCTAGTCTGCCTGAATTAGATCTCCAGAATTAGATGCCTGCTCTCTCCTCAGTGGGATCCCTGCTTCCCTGGGAAGATAAGCGGGGGCTGGTCTGGTTCCAGCTGTTGAAGCTTCTGGGGAGGAATGAGGCATCTTTTGTCCTCAGGCATCTGGGGCCTGTCCTCCAGGATGGGTGTGCCAGGCTCTTCCTGTTCCCTGTTCCTTCCCTTGCTGCCCTTCTTCCTCTAACTTAATTATTTGCCATGCAGTTCCCGAGGCCTGTTTTCTATGCTCAGGGACATGGCTTCTTCTGTTTTGTTTGTTTTTTTTTAGCTGCACCGTGCTGATTGTGGGATCTTAGTTCCCCAACCAGGGATCGAACTTGGGCCCACAGCAGTGAAAGTGCTGAGTCCTAACCACTGGATGGCCAGGGAATTCTCAAGAACACGGCTTCTTTAGATGATGTTCAGTGATAACCTCAAACCGCAGCTCAACTTTCCTGCCCTCTTGGAAAACCTCTCTATGCTCTTTGAAGATTTCCAGCCTCTGATGACAGCATTTCTGACCACACAATCCATCATGGAATTGCAGCATTCTCACTGGTGGGATTTCAATTTGCAATCCTCTCTGCAATCCTTTTTGCATGCCTTTCTACGATGGAAATGTTCTCCTTTCTCTCTGTCTCTCCAGACTTCCAAATGTTGTGTTTATACAACACATGCAAGGAGGTTCATTCCAGTAGAAGCAGCGACCTCCTAGTTGGGCTAAGGGATACTTATTTCTATAGAGCTTGCTTGAGCTGTATTTCATTTCATCTACATAATGTGTCAGTTGACATCCTGGTTTATTTGCACCTCCTCTCCTCATTTTGAGAGAAGTCCCAGGCTCTGAAAATTCCTGTGGACTCTAGGGTGCTGACACTCTGAGGTACCCTTTAGTGCTGAGTCCCTTCCTGCATCTTTGTTACCACTGAGATCGTTTGCATCCCACCAACTCAGATATGTGCCTTGACTTTGTTTTCCCCTAGAATCAATTACACAAAACATTTGTTTGATATATATTTATTTATTTGGCTGCACCAGGTCTTATTTGCAGCACGCAGCATCTTCAGTCTTCCTTGCGGCATGTGGATCTTTTAGTTACGGCAAGTGGGATCTAGCTCCTTGAGCAAGAATCAAACCCAGGTCCCCTGCATTGGGAACGTGGAGTCTTAACCCCTGGGCCACCAGGGAAGTCCCCAAAACATTTATTTGAGAAGCTGACTTTATTGAAAAGGTAGATTAAAAATATTTTTATTCATAACTCACCTCAAAAATTGCTGTACAATCATAACTTTGATCCCTGTTTGGCTAACATCTGTTGAAGAAGATAAATCTAGATTTTTAACAACTTCTCCCATTAATTCTGAAAAGGCTGGATTTTTTACGTCACAGGACAAACGGTTTTAGCATTAGTTATTAGATATCCCTGCCCACTACCAGTTTTAAGAACTGCAAAATCTTGGTAACCTACCTCTCCCTGTGTTCCCATCATCTTTCACATTTCTTTAGCTGCCTTACTGATGGAAAAACCATCCAGCATAAACAACCATCATAAAAGAAAAAACATCCTGGTAGCTGGAACTCCTCACAGATCCCTCCCTCCCCAGGCTCAGCCTCCACTAAGTGCCTGGGTCCCCTTCTCGTCTCCAGAATCTGCTGCCAGTTATGCCAGCCCTGCCCCCTTTCCCCTCAGAGCAGAAGGGAATACAGTCACTTTTGTTTTTAAACAAGTTCTCCAGCCTCCTATAATTAACACAGAACACAAAAACAAAAAGAACAGAAGAATGAAGGCATCTGAAATCCTCACAATATACAAATGTGGAGGAGAGCCACTATTACCATCTCTCTCTCTCTCTCACATTCAGCTCTCCAGCCTCAGGCACAAATGCACACAGGATTTCCCACCCAAGAGACAACTTCATGCCTACTTCTATCCATAGCTTTAAATGGATCTTCAATGGATTAATTATGACCTTGGATCACGACAAACTCTCATGTTGATCCATGATTGGTCTTTCACTTTATTTACCTATTGATATACTCATGAACCTGCTGCTAGTTTTAAGACCACCACATTTATTCTGTTGCCTCCTTTGTTCTCCACCCTTGAGAGGTTTATCTTCTTGAGTTTTGTGTTTATTATTACCAAACATCAAAAAGTAGCTGTATCCCAAATTTTGAGAAAAGTCAAGGAGAGACAATCTACTTTTTAAGAAGAACAGCAAGAAAGGGAGACTTTCCTATCAGATATCAGTGATGTAATGGGGCTGGGAAGACTGGGTTAGCCATCCAATTCACGTTCATCTCCCACCTTCCAATCCCTTAGCCCTCCTGGATTCTAGAAGCAACTAGAGAAGAAGTCCTGGAGTCCCCACAGAGAGGCCTGGAAACCATACTCACACAGTAGGCCAGACAGAGAGGCTGATAGACTGACAGCATTAAAAAGCCATCCCGGTAGCTGGCAGGTTTATCTGGGGACAAGGAACATGGCTTCTGAGATAGGAAGATACACTGTGGATCCCAAGACCTTGCAGTGTCACTCACCCTTACACGGTTTTATAGGGACAAGGCAAGTACAGCTGGGGACAGGACAATCTTTAGATTAGATGACTTCATCCTGCAGCACGGCCTCTGCTCTGAACTGCCCAAGCTCCTCACTGTCCTCGCCTAGAGGGCACGCCTGGTCCTCAGCACCTGGGACCCTTTTCCAGGAGGAGAAGCGATGGTGCCAGAGGCTGCAGAGGCCATAGACAGTGGCCAGTATGACAACCCCCAAGCCCAGGAGCCAGCAGAAGAAGGTGGTGACAAAGGCGAGGTCCACAGGGCTGTCTGCCTGCCAGGCCTGCAAGGAGAGTGGGGCATGCAGCATCAAGGTCACCACTAGCAGCCAGGAGCCAGACACCAGCATCAGCCAGGCCTTGAGCACCCAGAATGGGGGCTGGTCAGGGGCCCAGACCTTGATGGTGAGCACCAGGGCCAGGAGGAAGGAAGGCAGCATCAGCATGGTGTGCACTCGGAACTCCAGGGCGTTCCTGTTCTCAATGAGGGCCACCGTTTCCAGCACTATCACAGCAAGGGCCAAGGCTGTGGCCGCCCACTCCAGCTTCATGCTCTGCTGTGCCAGCCACGTCTGGCTCATGAGATCCACCAGGGCACTGAGCAGGAAGAACGCGATGGTGGCATACTGCCACGCATTGTGATGCTGGAAAGGCCTCCGAGGGTCCTCCCAGTCTATTGGGAGAAAATGATTGGTTCCAAGCGGGAAGAAGAACTCTCCCAAGATCAGTGTCATGCCGGCTCCCATCTTCACCACTGCCTCTGCATGCACTCGTTGCCCCACCTCTGGCCTTGCTTGTCCTTTGTGGGGAGTGGGAGGAAGAGGAGCTTCTGCCCCTGTGAGAGGGCCCGGGACACCATCGCTGCACAGCAGAGCCCAGTGGAATAGATAAGCAGGGCCGGAGTCAGGTGACCCAAGAGAGTGCCCATGCCTCGGCCAGCAGGCTGCTGGAGGGCCAGGGCTTGTGAGTGACTCTCCCCATCTCTTAACTCTCAAAAGAGGCCCTGTGGCCCCACCTCTGTTGCCCACACAGGGGGAAGGCACAGGCCCCATGTGGGCCCAAGTCATCTTCAGGTAACTGAGCGCTGGCCGGGCTCCTCCCTGATGGCCGGGTTCTAGAACAGGGCGTTACTGTTACAACAGACAGGAATCTGCTCCCTTCCTCAGCCCAGAGCTTGCATCCCACTGTTAGAAGAATGCATGTGAAGTACTTGGCACCTTGGCAGTACAATAGATGGCACTTATTATCATTTATTACTACATCAACTGGGATGCCCTGGGTTTCACCAGCCAGTGAATATAAACCCAGGCTCACCACCGTTGATGGCCAAGTTCCCCACCCTCACCTGAACCCCTGTGTCCTGCCCTTCCCCAGGTCTTTCTGTGGCTATAAGGGAAGGGCTGTGACTCAGGTTCTGGATGTTGCTTTCTGCTGCACCCTTGCACTGGTGGTGTTTCCGAGCTTTGATGCTACAGCCGCAGGCCCTGACTGGGCTGCCCTGATGGAGCCACTGACACTCGGTTCCTCCTGCCCTGAGAGGCCAGGACCACGTCTGCCTCTTGTCCTGGTCACCAGGTCTTGGCTCTGCCTTCTTCCTCCTTCTCTGGATAAACCCCTTACCCCTACTCTGCACAGGGCCCTGCCTGGAGCAGGCACTGTCTTTGGATTCTTGACATGTAGCAAAGGATACATAGAAGTGTTTAAAATCTCACAATGGAGGTCTTAAATGGAGTGTAGAGGACAACACCAAGGCCAGTGGAGACAGGGGCAGACAGACTTCCACATGGGGGAATCGGGCAGGAGGTGGCAGTTGAATCTGGTCTTGAAGGTTTAGGCATTGGAAGTGGAGGGCCCTGTGGTTAGAGATCACAAGAGGAAACTCTAGACTCAGGGACTGAAGTAGGAGGATGAGGGCGAGGCAGAAGGGAAGAAGAGGCAGGTCTGGGCAGCCAAGTAATGGGATAGGGAGTGGGGGACTTAACTATTGGACCACCCATTTCTATTGTACCAAGAGCCCCAGAGCCTGGGGCTGAGAGATGACCTGGGCAGGGGCTGTATCAAGTGAGCTGTCCCTGGAAAATGCCTGGTAGCCTCTTCTGGGATCTATTCCTGAACTGTCTGCTGTTCATATGC
This sequence comes from Bison bison bison, assembly GCF_000754665.1. Lineage (NCBI taxonomy): Eukaryota > Metazoa > Chordata > Mammalia > Artiodactyla > Bovidae > Bison > Bison bison. Next base: position 5,937,297 of record NW_011494939.1, read on the forward strand.
CTCAGGTAGACAGGAGGATAAGCAATGTCCAGTGGTATGAGGAACATGGGGTGGGGAGAAGAGACCACAGGTCAAGGGGAAGAGAAGACTGGGGCAGAAGGAGAGAGTATATGGACTGGTCTCTTTTGGGAGCAGGTGAACAACCAACTGCAGAGTGCATCATGCGAAATGCTGGGCTGGATGAAGCACAAGCTGGAATCTAGATTGCTGGGATAAATATCAATAACCTCAGATATGCAGATGACACTACCCTCAGGCAAAAAGCAAAGAAGAACTGAAGAACCTCTTGATGAAAGTGAAAGAGGTGAGTGAAAAAGCTGGCTTAAAACTCAACATTCAAAAAACTGAGATCGTGGCATCTGTTCCCATCACTTCATGGCAAATAGATGGGGAAACAGTGGAAACAGTGAGAGACATTATTTTCTTGGGCTTCAAAATCACTGCCGATGGTGACTGCAGCCATGAAATTAAAAGACGTTTGTTCCTTGGAAGTAAAGCTATGACCAACCTAGACAGTGTATTAAAAAGCAGAGACATACTTTGTCAACAAAGGTCCATCTAGTCAAAGCTATGTTTTTCCAGTAGTCTTGTATGGATGTGAGAGTTGGACCATAAAGAAAGCTGAGTGCCAAAGAATTACTGCTTTTGAACTGTGGTGATGGAGAAGACTCTTGCAAGTCCCTTGGACTGCAAGGAGATCAAACCAGTTAATCCTAAAGGAAATTAGTCCTGAATATTAATTGGAAGGACTGATGCTGAAGCTGAAGCTCCAAAACTTTGGCCACATGATGCGAACAACTGACTCACTGGAAAAGACTCTGATGCTGGGAAAGATTGAAGGCGGGAGGAGAAGGGGACGACAGAGGATGAGATGGTTGGATGGCATCACCAACTCGATGGACATGACTTTGAACAAGCTCTGGGAGGTGGTGATGGACAGGGAAGTCTGGCTTGCTGCAGAGCACGGGGTCATGAAGAGTTGACTGAGCGACTGAACTGAATTCTGAACAACCAACTGTATGCCCAAGCCAGAAACCAGGCCATTGTCCTGGGCTCTTCCCTTCCTCCACGCCCACAACCAGTCCCTTACCACATCCAGCCAGTTCTTCCTCCTGCAGAGGCAGACTTTCCTTTTCCTCTGACCACCCCATCTCAGCTCTCTGCTGGCCCATGAAAGCATCCTCCTGACCCTCACTGGCCTCTCCACCTCCTGGTTTCTCTTTCCCATATAGCTGCTAGAGAGGGCCTGCTAGTATTCATAGCTGACGGTGCCATTGCCCTAATGAACATTCTTCAAGTGCCTTGTGTTGGCTGCAGGCTGGAGTTACACGGCCGGGCAAACAAGATCCTGTGTGGTCTATCCCCTTCTATCACTCATACCTGCATTCCCCCACCTACCAACATTATGCTTCAGCTCCTCTGAATTCTCTGTATTTTTCTAGAATATCCCCATGCTTTTCATTGCCTTGGTCTTTTGCCAATTGATTCTCTCTGTCTGCAAAATCCCCTCCTACTTTATCTTTTTGGTAATCTTCTACCCAACACCACTTGATTAACCAGAGAAGTGACTCTATGTTTTGACTGTACTCTGCCCAGGCTCACACAAATCCAGTTCTCCATGTGTCGTATCATCTCTGCTGCACTCTGGAGCTGCTCTTCTCAGATACCTCTTCCAGAAAGGACTTGCTGCCCAGCTGCCAAGCTTTGGTGAGCTGACAGCTTCAGGGTCTCCTTCAGGGTCAACCTCAGTTTTCCAGCTGACAGCGCATCCTTTCAGGGTTACCTCCAGCCAGCTGCCCAATTAGGTGGTGTCATAAGAGCCCAGCCACTTCCCCCTTGGCTGTTACTGCTCACTGAGGGACTCTGAACAGGAAACCCTGGACATCTTTGTTCCAGAGCTCCCGTGGGGTTGGCAGAAACTGACGTGTCTGAGTCGTGACATTGGTCCATCCCCAGTCCATTTGCCTCCCCTTTCTTTCCTGGCATTACTTACCAGCGGATTTTGTGCCCTCTCAGCTCAGTCAGCCTCTGCTTCTCAGAGAACACCACTGGCACAATCTGTGTGGCATCCTCTGCTCTGCTCTTCGAGGGCACCTGTGATTGTGGTCTGACCCAATGGCCAGCTGAGCGCCCAGCATGGCTGTCAGTACTGTGCTTTGTGACTGTGCCAGGGGCACTGGGATTCTGCATGTGTTCTCAGAGAATGTATGGCCTGGGTAAACCATTTGGGGTGCAAAGAATTAAATAAGCAGCCTGAGGGTACCTTCATGAGATTATGACCCCCAGGGACAGCTGTAGGTCGGAGGAGGGTGGCCACCAGTTCCCTCAGTCCCTCTGCAGTGTGGACTCCATCTGGGCCCTATTTCCCTGAGGGCCGGGCAAGAAAAGAGAGATTCTGGGTTAGGTGCCAAAGACTGGGACAAGAAGAGGCCAGGAGAGCTGCAGCGCCTTCCAAATAAGAGCTGCAATTCAGAGAGCAGCTGGTGCCACAGAGGGACTGAGTGCTGGAGGCAGAGGGATCCTCTGCGGTCTGGCTGATGAAGTTTCTAAATAACTTTAATTGAGGTATAATTGACATGTAAAGTTATATTAGCTTCAGGTGTACAACATAATGATCAACATAACGATTCAATATCTATACATATTGCAAAACGATCACAATGCCTTGTTAATATTCATCACCACACAGAGTTTTCTCGTGATGAGAACTCTGAAGATCTACTCTTAGCAACTTTCAAATATACAATACAGTATTATTAACTGAAGTCACCATGCTGTACATTGCATCCCCATGACTTATTTATTTTCTATCAGAGACCTTTATGGTTACAGAGCAGGACTCCCCAAAGGAGCAGAGAGATAGGAATCCAATTGCCTCCCTCAACCCCTCCAGGCAAAGCACGATACACCATGAGAGGTACTGGGGTCTCTACCAATTACCTACACTCCAGTTACCCTATGTAATTATTGTCATCATATGTTCTATTGGGGGGAATCATGTGAAACTGCCATTTTTATAGATCAAAAAACAGTTAAATACTGGCAATTTTATTTGGTCTAATTTCATATAGAGAGTTGAATTGAACTTGTGTGCTTAGTCGCTCAGTCGTGTTAGACTCTTCAAAATCCTTTGGACTGTAGCCTGGCCAGGTTCCTCTGTCCATGGGATTTCCCAGGCAAGAATACTGGAGTGAGTTGTCATTTCCTCCTCCAGGGGATTTTCCTGACCCAGGGATCAAATCCACATCTCTTGCATTGGCAGGTGGATTTTCTACCATTGAGAAGAAGTTAGAGATATACATATATTCATTCCCAGAGTAGATGTCTACTTATGGACCTTCCCATAACCACTGTTCCTAGAGCACTTCCTACTGACCAGGCATCAGACAGAAGTATTTCTGTGCATTCTATACTCACAGCAGCCCAAAGAATATGTACAATTATTATCCCAATCTTTCAGATGAAGAAGGAGGGATGAGTGACTACATCTGCCTGACCTACAAACCCATGTTCTTGACCCCTGCACAGACTGCCCTCCCGAAGCCCTTTGTGGCCTCCAGGGGCTGAAGTGGGGTTGGGGACTGCATATTTGAGTTAAAGAACTGTTCAGAGAGCTCTACAACAAGTGGTGACTATGTGACAGTCAGAGTCAGATATGTATAGAGTTTGTGTGGCCTAAAGCTTAAAAGGGATTCCCAGGTGGTGCTAGTGGTAAAGAACCCTGTTAATGCAGAAGTCATAAGAGACGCAAGTTTGATCCTTGGGTCAGGAAGTTCCCTTGGAGAAGGGAATGGCAATCCACTCCAGTATTCTTGCCTGGAGAATTCCATGGACAGAGGAGCCTGGTGGGCTACAATCCATGGGGTCGCAAAGAGTCGGACATGACTGAAGCGACTTAGCATACAAAGCTAAAGAAGCTCGTGAGACCCTCTTTTTGGAAAAATAATACCCCCCAAAATCTTACTGTTGCAGATTTTGCATAAATGTGTCCGTGTGAACATCTTGCTAAGGGCGCTCCCCTGGCCTTAGAAGGAACTTGTGCAAAGGAAGGGTGCTGTAGATAAGCTTCATTATCAAGACCTC
>NW_011494939.1:5941479-5952832 GCF_000754665.1 Bison bison bison
TATCAAGACCTCTGATAGGTCAGTTGGTAAAGAATCTGCCTGCAATGCGGGAGACTTGGGTTTGATCTCTGAGTTGGGAAGATCCCCTGGAGAAGGGAAAGGCTACCCACTCCAGTATTCTGGCCTGGAGAATTCCATGGACTATATAGTCCATGGGGTCACAAAGAGTCTGACATGACTGATCGACTTTCACTTTCACTTCACTTCACTTCATCAAGGCCCCAGAGGGGCTTGTTTGGAAGCTGCTTTCACAGAGCAGGCCTGGGCAGAGGTCTCTGGTACAGCCAAGGGAAGTCTAGTAACCCTGTAAGTTCCACCTTGGACCCGGGTTGTATAAACCCAGACTCCAGGTGGCCTGTGCCTGTTCCACAGGCCAGACTCTGAAAAGGGGGTCCAGTGTCTTCAGCGTGGGGGTGGGGTGGGGTGGAGTGTGTGTGTGGAAAGCCTTACACTTTCCCGTTGGCATTTCCTTGGCTGAGAGCTCAGCAGCTCCCACTTGTGGCCACTAGGGGGAGATGCTCCTCTGGGAACTGTGTGAAGAGCCTCATCCTCTCCGTCTGCCTACCCGGACACCTAGAGTCCCTGAGTCGCTCCCGCTGTCATCGTCAGGCCCAGTTCTGCTGATGAGGCCTCATCTGCATCTTGTGGCCTCCTGTTTCAAGGGACAACTCACACGGGGAGGGGGTACAGCAGATGGAGGGAACTTGTGGATTCTCCCTGGGGGTTATGAAGGAGCAACCTTTTCTTTCTCCAGGAGACCCTGATCCTCTACAAAATTCCATGAGTAAAAACTTGCTAAAAGTTTAAATTAGAAAAATAGAAAATTCAATTCACGTTTGTTTTGTTGTTGTTCAGTTGCTAAGTCACATCTGACTCTTTGTGATCCACCCTGGACCGCTAAGTCTCCTCTGTCCTACACTATCTCTTAGAGATAGCTCAAACTCATGTCCTGAGTCAATGATGCTATTTAACCATCTCATCCTCTGTCACCCCCTTCTCCTTTTGCCTTCAATCTTTCCCAGCATCAGGGTCTTGTCCAATGAGTCGGCTCTTCGCATCAGGTGGCCAAAGTATTGGAGCTTCAGCTTCAGCACCGGTCCTTCCAATGAATATTCAGGGTTGATTTCCTTTAAGATTGACTGGTTTGATCTCCTTGAAGTCTTCTCCAGCACCACAATCAGAAAGTATCAATTCTTCAGTGCTCAGCTTTCTTTATGATCCAACTCTCACACCCATACATAACTACTGGAAAAGCCATGGCTTTGACATTTGTTGGCAAAGTGATGTCTCTGCTTTCTAATACACTGTTTAGGTTTGTCATAGCTTTTCTTCCAAGGAGCAAGCGTCTTTTAATTTCATGGCTGCAGTCACAGTCCAGAGTGATTTTGGAGCTCAAGAATGTCTATCACAGTGTCCACTTTTTCCCCTTCAATTTGCCATGAAGTGATGGGACCAGATGCCATGATCTTAGTTTTTGCCAGCTTTTTCACTCTCCTCTTTAACCTTCATCAAAATATTCTTTAAGATGTTCATCAAGTTCCTCTTCGCTTTCTGCCATTAAGGTGGTGTCATCTGCATATCTAAGGTTGTTGATATTTCTCCCAGCAATCTTGATTCCAACTTGTGATTCATTCAACCCAACATTTCACATGACGTACTCTGCATAAAAGTTAAATAAGCAGGGTAACAGTATACAGCCTTGACGTATTCCTTTCCCAATTTTGAACCAGTCCATTGTTCTATGTCCAGTTCTAACTATTGCTTCTTGACCAACATACAGGTTTCTTAGGAGACAGGTAAGATGATTTGGTATTCCTATCTCTTTAAGAATATTCCACAGTTTGTTGTGATCCACACAGTCCAAGGTTTTTTAGCATACTCAATGAAACAGAAGTAGATGTTTTCCTGAAATTCCCTTTTTTTCTCTATGATCCAATGAATGTTGGCAATTTGATCTCTGGTTCCTCTGCCTTTTCAAAACCCAGCTTGGACACTGGAGGTTCTCAGTTCACATACTGCTGAAGCCTAGCCTAATGTTTAACTTAAGTTTAAGAATAGAGAGTGTTGAAACTTCCCTGGAGTTCAGTGGTTAAGATTCTGAGCTTCCAAGGCAAAGGGCACAGGTTTGATCCCTGACCAGGAAACTAAAATCCCCCATGCAGTGCGGCATGGCCAACAATAAATAAATTTATTGTTTATTAAGAAAAGCTAATTTCTTAAAAAAAAAAAAAAAGGAATAGGGAGCATTAAACTATTGTGGAGTACACCTAGATTCTGTTCTGTAATTTGGGGAGGAAGATTGCCAGGCTCCAGGACTGCTGTATCCCTACAGGGTCTGTCTCCTCATGGCTGTGAGTTCCTGGAACCTGTGACTGGTCTTTGTTCATCTGATAGCCCCTGACCCAGCACACTGGATCTCCATCAGCATTTCCAGGATGAACAAATGAGCAGAGAAGGAAGGGGACAGAAAAGGGGAGAGAAGGAAGTAATGAGAGGGATAGAGAGACAAAGACTGACTATAACTTATTCAAAAGAACTATATGTATTCTTTGCAAGACTTTAGACATAAAGAAGAGAGGGGGCTATAAAGGTGGATAAGTTGGTGTTCCTTGCACTGCAGTGATTCACTTTCTTGTGAAAAAGAAAGATGTGCCACTAACAATGGTGTTGGGGTCCCAGGCAGCGCTAGAGGCAAAGAACACACCTGCCAGTGCAGCGGACATAAGAAACTGTGGTTTGAATCCTGGGTGGAGAAGATCCCCTGGAGGAGGACATGGCAACCCACTCCAGTGTTCTTGCCTAGAGAATCCCATGGACAGAGGAGCCTAGCGGGCTACAGACCTTCGGGTCTCAGAGTAGGACAGGCCTGAAGCTATTTAGCACAGAGCACACCTGGGCCCTCCACAGGGAGAGTTCTCGCACAAGGTGTGCTCCGTCCAGGGCTGTGAGCATTAAGCTATCTGTCAAAATGTTCAGAAACTTACTTGACTCTTGGCTCTTTGTAGGTGACTTGTTAGTGTGTTTGTTTATATCTCTGGAATCTTTTAACAATCTCTGTATCCCGAGTATCTTGAACCTCCACGAAAATGATGGAAGTATGCCGTGTGTGTGTGTGTGTTAGTCACTCAGTCATGTCCAGCTCTTTGGGACACCATGGACTGTAGCCCTCCAGGATCCTCTTTCTGTGGGATTCTCCAGGCGAGAATACTGGAGTGGGTAGTCATTCCCTTCTCCAGGGGGTCTTCCTGACCCAGGGATTGAACCCTGGTCTCCTGCACTGCAGACAGATTATCATCTGAGCCACCAGAGAAGCCCAAGTATGCCTCGGTGGAGTTATTTCTCATTCATTGTTCTGTGATCTTGGATGGAAGTCAAATGTTTTTTAGCTCTAGGAAAATTTCTTGTTTTCTATTTTGAAAATACCCACCCCCCATATGTTTCTGTTTCCAGTTACTAGGGCTATTTTTAGTCATATGTTGCAATCCTGGACTGATATCTATAGCTCTCCTCTTTTCTCTCACGTTTCCTATTTTGTCATTTTTTAAAAATTTATTTTCTCATCTACTGGTCCTATTGAAAATTTTTTTACTGATCAATTTTTAATTTCTAAGAGTGCTATCTTATTTACTGAATTATCTAGTTTTAGAGTATTCCGTTCTTCTTTATGGAGAAGGCAATCTTTTTTATGCTTTTAATAGCCTTTCAAGTTTCCCTGATGATACTGTATGTATATTTTTAAGTTTTCTCTTGTTCCCCGAGTTAGCCTTGTTGTCTCCAAGGTAATTTTTCCTGTTTTTTTTTTTCTTTCAACTTTTTATTTAAAAAATGTTCAAACTTACACAAAGTTGAAAGAATAGTGCACTGAACACTCATATATCCTTTCCCTAATCATCAGTCATTAGTATTTTGCCACATTTACAAACTATTTTGATTTTCTGAATCATTTGTAGACATCATCATTTTAGTCCTAAGTACTTCAGCATATGTTTCTTTTAAGAATAAGGACATTTTTCTACATACCCCAAGATCATTACTACACTCCAAACACATATCACTAATTGAATAATATCTTCTGATATTCAGTTCATACTTAAATTTTACTGGGAATTCCCTGGTGGTTCACTGGTTAGGACTCCAAGATTTCACTGCATGGGGCCTGGGTTACATCCCTGACTGGATCCTGCAAGCCTTGCTGTTCAGTTCAGTTCAGTCACTCACTCGTGTCCGACTCTTTGTGACCCCATGAATCGCAGCACGCCAGGCCTCCCTGTCCATCACTAACTCCCAGAGTTCACTCAGACTCACATCCATTGAGTCGGTGATGCCATCCAGCCATCTCATCCTCTGTCGTCCCCTTCTCCTCCTGCCCCCAATCCCTCCCAGCATCACAGTCTTTTCCAATGAGTCAACTCTTCGCATGAGGTGGCCAAAGTACTGGAGTTTCAGTTTTAGCATCATTCCTTCCAAAGAAATCCCAGGGCTGATCTCCTTCAGAATGGACTGGTTGGATCTCCTTACACCTGTTAGACTGCCTAATATTGTTCTATAGGTCACTAAGGTGCTGATCAATTTTTGCTTTTTTCTCCCTGTGATTCACTTTGGTAAGTCTATTGCCTTGCCTTCAAGTTAACTGATTTTTTTTCCTGCAGCATCTAATCTGTTCTTTGACACATTTGGCAAATTTTTATTTCTGATATTGTTTTCAATTCTAAAATTTCCATTTGATGCTTTTTAATAGTTTGCCTTTATCTACCGAATTTCTCCAATTGTTCACTCACTATGTTTAGTTTTCCCCTTTAAATCCTTGATCAATTTTATAATGGCTTTTTAAAAGTCTGTGTCAATTCCAACACCTCTTACCCTGTTTGAGTTTTTTTAAACTGTTTTTTCTCTTGATTTTTAATCACATCTTACTACTACTTTACCTGTCTAATGATTTGACCATCAAGCTGTCCATTGTACATGCTACGTGATGGGATTTATGCGGCTTTCCTTTAAAGGTTGTTGAGGTTTGTTTTAGCAGGCAATTGATTTACTGGTGAATCAGTTTGGTTTTTTTCTTCAAGGCTTGTTTTAAGCTTTATTAGGACTGGTCTGGAGGAGTCCTTCCTTAAGGCTAGACTAGCTCTACTCCTAAGGCGTGGCCTTTCTGAGGCCTTAATTGAATTGCATGTTTTTAGCCTCTCTGACTGGTTGGAACTGCTACGTCTCCCAGTCCGGTGAGACTTCTGGAATGTCTGTGCAGCTCCCAACTTCTCAATAGCTGTTCTCTGCCAGGCTTTGCAGACTCTCATTTCCCTATGCTCAGCTGAGTACTCAGTCAAACCCTTGAGGGGACCCCTACCCAGATTTCCAAAGCTCCTTCTCTTACAGCTCTCTCCTGTTCAGTACCCGGTCTCACAGATTTCAGCTGTTTAAACAGCCCTAGACTCTAATTTCTGCCTCCTCAGCTTAGTGACCCATCTTTCTTTCCTGGGCTCTACCTCTCTGTCCTGCGGTCTAGAAACTGTCTCCAGAAAGAAAGCCAGGTGATTGTGGAGCTCACATGGGCCTTTCTTCTCTTAGGAACCACTGTTCTGTATCACTGGTTGTCCCAATATCTGAAAAAGATTTCTTTATCCTTTTTGTCTAGTTTTGTAATGACTTATGGCAGGAGGGCTAGTCCAGTGCTAGCTACCCTGTCATAGCCAGAACTGTTGGAAAGTTTTAAACGCCAAATACATTCTTTTTAAAAATGCCACAAATTTTTACTTTCTTCTTTTCACTCTGGTAAATTGGATGAACAAACCTGTTTTATATTCCCTTTTTTCTTCCTTTTTGGGTACTTTTGGATTAATAAAATATTTTCTATAATTTCCTTTTCTTTCTGTTAAATTGTCAGTTATGCATTCTTTCACTATTTTAGTTTTGTAATAGTGATTATCCAATAGGATGACAACTTGATTTTTCTTTGTATTTGATTTGGAAAATTTGCCAACAGAATTTTTTTCTTTACTTCTATTATAGTTTTACCTTGATATGTCTCAGACTTGACTATTCTGGTCAGTTTTCCTATGTACACACACAGACACGTTTGACATGTAGATTTAGGTCATTTTTATTTCCAGAAAGTATTCTGGGATTATAACTTTTGGGTTAAACATGTCATATTTATTTAATTTATAATATACTTTGTATTGGTATAATTTATATAAAATAAAATTCACTTTCAAGTGTATGGTTTCATGAGTTTTGACAAGTAATACACAGTTGTGTCGGAGAAGGCAATGGCACCCACTCCAGTGCTCTTGCCTGGAGAATCCCATGGGCGGAGGAGCCTGGTAGGCTGCAGTCCATGGAGTCGCACAGAGTCAGACACGACTGAGCGACTTCACTCTCAGTTTTCACTTTCCTGCATTGGAGAAGGAAATGGCAACCCACTCCAGTGTTCTTGTCTGGAGAATCCCAGGGACGGGGGAGCCTGGTGGGCTGCCGGCTCTGGGGTCGCACAGAGTCGGACAAGACTGAAGTGACTTAGCAGCAGCAGCAGCACACAGTTGTGTAATCATTACTATAGTCATTACTAGACTACAGTTTTTAGTATTATTTCCATTCCATTGTTTTGTTTTGCTTCTTCAGCAAATCCAGTTATGTGTATGTGTGTGAGTGCTCGGTCGCTTCAATCATGTCCAACTCTTTGCAACCCTATGGACTGCCAGGCTCCTCTGTCCATGGGATTCTCCAGGTAAGATAGCTGGAGTGGGTTGCCATGCCTCCTCCAGGGGATCTTCCCAACCCAGTGATCAAATCTGAATCTGAGCCACCTGCGTCTTCTGTATTGCAGGTGGATTCTGTAACCACTGAGCCACTGGGGAAGCCCAGATATATGTATATGCCTTTTTTGCCTGTTCTCTACAGTGATCACATTTTCTCTGATCATTTTATCCCTTTATTCACTTTTTTTCTCTTGGCTATATCCCTTATTATATTTTTAGTTGAAGTTGCATCTATTCTCCTTTGGGCATCTTGTGATTTAATCTTTATTTCTGTAATTTTTAAATTGAAAAACAATTAAAGATTTTATTGAGGTATAATTGACTCATAACATTATATTAGCTTCAGATGTGCAACACATTGAGTTAATGTCTATACATAACTTTTATTTTTTTTCCTTCTATCTCTTTTCTGAGTTTGATTAGCTCATTTCACGTCTTGATTTTTGTCTATTTCCCATCCAGAAAATTTGAATTTTGGTGTTTTATATTTTCAAGTGCCTATTTAGTAATATTTAATGTTGAATATTGTGTCACAATTTTCATCTGTTTGTGGTTTGGAGGTGAATAAAATCATCATCTGAAGGTATTGCACTCTCACTTATTATTTTCTTCTCATAGTGGCTCAGTGTACTGCTACCTGTGATTTGTTTATACAACAGTGTGTTGAATTTTCCTGGTTTGCTAATGACAGGTGTTTGTTTTGGGGGAGAAGTAAAGGACTTGGTGGTTTACTAAGATTCTTAGTTCTGGAATGCCCTTTTCTATAGATAAGTGGAGTGAGATTTCTTTAATAGTTTGTGCTGTTGTGAGGGAGAGGTTGGTGTGTCTTCTGATTCTGTGATTTTCTTTCGTTTCTGTAGGGCTCCTCTTGTCCACCATTTTCTTTCATTTCCTCGTCTCCAAGTAATGCCTCCCACTTTTAAGCTGGCTACCTCTCCCCAGGAGGGGAGCCTTTCAAAGACTGTTACTTTTGGTCCTGTGCCTTTTTGAGTCTCTCCTAGAGTCCTCAGTAGCCAATGCCCTGGCCTGCCAGCTGGCAGGCCTGTTCTCAGTCTTTCTCTCTCCCTCCTCCCTCCTTTCTTTCTTTCTCTCTCTCTCCCCCACCCCCTTCCTTTCTGTGTGTCTGCCTGCAGGTTTCTTCAACACTAAACAATCTCTTCCAACTTTACTGAGATGGCCTACCACATCCATGGCCAAACACACCTTTTAATTGGAATTCAGTTGCTGACTCAGCCTGGCCACGGGGCTCCTGTAGGCACCAGAGGGCATAGCAGTTGGTCTGTAGGCATCTCTGTCAGCTTCCCATCGTGTGAATCTTGCCGGTTTTCTCCCTCCAGACTTTTGGGCTACGGCCAGTCTCAGGATAGCTGCAGTGCAGGGTGGTAGGCATGTCTCAGGGGGCTGCTACTGCTGCTAAGTCACCTCAGTAGTGTCCGACTCTGTGCAACCCCACAGACGGCATCCCACCAGGCTCCCCCATCCCTGGGATTCTCCAGGCAAGAACACTGGAGTGGGTTGCCATTTCCTTCTCCAATGCAGGACAGTGAAAAGTGAAAGTGAAGTCACTCAGTCGTATCCGACTCTTAGCGACCCCATGGACTGCAGCCTACCAGGCTCCTCCATCCATGGGATTTTCCAGGCAAAAGTACTGGAGTGGGGTGCCATTGCCTTCTCCTTCTCAGGGGGCAGATAGAGGTAATCATAGAAATACCTTATACCTTGCTGGTAAGGTACCAGATTTGTCTCCAGGCTAACTGTCCCTTCCTGTAGGCTGGTGATGTGAGACTTCAAGGTCTTCATCACGTGAAGACTAGGCACATTCTTTTCTGCCAGCTTGGGGTGTTTAGGCCTGTGGACATCCTACTTGGCACCACCAAGCCCCTCCCTAAAAAGGAGTTCATAGATGGCAAGCAGGTCTTTCTTGGGCACGAACATTTTCAGTGGCTCAAGCGTCTGTGGCCAGAGCTGGAGAATCATTCTCAGCATTCTTCTGCTCAAGATGAGACCCTGTCTTTTCAAAATGGTGACTTTTATCCATGTTCTCCCACTGCTAGGATTCCCCCCAACCCCATCCTTCTTCCCTTCAGTCTTCACCTGATTTTCTGCTCTGAAGTGAGCTCTGGAGCCAGCTTTGCTGATATCATATGTCTAATTATCTTTTTACATGTAAATTAAAGTTTGTGTAATCTCTGCGTTGTAGTCACGGTCTAGATATAGATTTTATGTGATTTGAGTTGCTCTCCTTGTTAATTTGTATGGGTTTTGGTGGTTGTGTGAAGAGATCTGGATGTAAGAATCTATCATTATCCCATGTGAACTCTGTAGAGTCATTTTTTAAATCCTGATTTTATTTATTTTGGAAGCATTCCTCAGTTTTCCAGTGATTCTCAATTTAAGAGCATGAGACAAAAAAGCTATGAGGAGCCCTGAGTAAATGTTGAATTGGGGATGGGCTTTCCTTTGGGGTGATTGTGTGGGAGCCAGCCATTATGCTGGGGGCCTCTAATGCCATAATGTGCAATTCTATTTTCTGGGCTGCTTATTTCTCTAGGGAAGGAAATTCTATTCTCCTCCCTGAAGGGTGGAAGTCTGTTTTGACCAGAGGGGAAATGGGGGAAGGGCAGAATGGAGGGGCTGTTTAAATTCTACATAGACTTTTAATTAGCCACCCTGTTTTCAACCCTATTTGCCCTCTGCTGTACTACTCTACTTGATTCCTTAGAGAACTGAACTTCTCTGACATTCTGTAGGGCGACACAGCTCTTTTCGGTATTTTTTCTCTGTGCCAATATTCAAATCTGCAGCTTCCTTTATTCTGGACTTCAGTTGTCACTCCTTCTTCTGCTTCCTGTCTTCCAGAATTTTGTCAAAATCTCTTATTGGCTGATGGACCTTCCTTCTCATTCTCTTGTAGCTGTAGGTTTATCCATTTTAAAAAAATCCTTCACTTTAATTTTAGAAAGGATGTGGGAGGGAATGGAAATAAACAGAGATGTTTAATCTGCTAATTTTAATTAGAAATCTCTTCTGTTAGAGTTGTAAATGTTTAAAAGAAAAGGAGCCTCCTTGGGAAAGGAAAGAAGATGGTTGGTCTATGGTTACAGGAGCCGTCAGAAGGTTGATGTGACCCTGACCATTACTCCTGGCCCAGATGCAGCCTGAGGTGGTTGGGTCTTAGGACTGAAGGAGCATCTGCCTATGGTTCGAAGCAGGACTTCTGGGTGAGGCCACAACCGAAGATCCTGCCCCCACCCCAGAGCTCAAGTGTCACATCCTACATAATGTAATGTTGAAAATGTAGTTACCTGTTATGTGGGACATCTTGCCCTGTCTTTACATGTTTGTGTGCGAAGTGATACCACATATGGTGGTATCCATTCATTTGTTGATGGACCCTCAGTTTGCTTCCATATCTTGGCTACTGTAAATGATGGTGCTGTGAACACTGGGGTGCATGTATCTTTTCAGATTAGAGTTTTCACCGTTTCAGGATACATGGCCAGGATCGGGATTGCTGGATCATGTGGTAGCTCTAGTTTTGGTTTTGTAAGGAACCTCCATACTGTTTTCCACAATGGCTTCCTCTATTTACATTCCCACCCACACTGCAAGAATGTTCCCTTTTCTTCACATACGTTTTAGCGTTTATTATCTATAGACTTTTTAATGATGGCCTTTCTGACTGGTGTGAGGTATTACCTCATTGTGGTTTTCATTTGCATTTCTCTAGCAATTAGTGATGTTGAGCATCACTAATTTCATGTGCCTCTTGATCATCTGTTTGTCTTCTTTGGAGAGATGTCTATTTAGGTCTTCTGTCCATTTTTTGAGCGAGTTTTTTTTTTTTATATTAAGTTGTATGAGCTGTTTGTATGTTTTGAATGTTAACCCCTTGTCAGTTGCATCATTTGGAAATATTTTGTTTCATTCTGTAGGCCTTTTTTCCCATTTTGTTGATGGTTTCTTTTGCTGTGCAAAAGCTTTTAAGTTTGATAAGGTATCACTTGTTTATTTTTGCCTTTATTTCTTCTGCCTTGGAAAACCAATCTAAGAAAATATTGGTATGATTTATGTCAGAGAATGTTCAGCCTATGTTCTCTTCTAGGAGTTTTATGGTGTCATGTATTACATTTAGGTCTTTAAACATTTTGAATTTATTTTTGTTGATGGTGTGAGGGTGTGTTCTAACTTCATTGACTTACATGTAGCTGTCTAGCTTTCCCAACAGCCCTTGCTGAAGAGACTGTCTTTTCTCCATTGTACATTCTTACCTCCTTTGTTGAAGATTAATTGACCCTACATACATCAGTTTCAGAGAAGGCAATGGCACCCCATCCAGTACTCTTGCTTGGAAAATCCCATGGACGGAGGAACCTGTTAGGCTGCAATCCATGGGGTCGCTAAGAGTCGGACACGACTGAGCGACTTCACTTTCACTTTTCACTTTCATGCATTGGAGAAGGAAATGGCAACCCACTGCATTGTTCTTGCCTGGAGAGTCCCAGGGACGGGGGAGCCTGGTGGGCTGCCGTCTATGGGGTCGCACAGAGTCGGACACGACTGAAGTGACTTAGCATAGCATGTAGGTTTATTTCTGG
>NW_011494939.1:5952932-5972906 GCF_000754665.1 Bison bison bison
ACCATAGATGTGGGTTTATTTCTGGGCTTGCTATTCTGTTCCATTGGTCCTTTTGTCTGTTTTTGTGTCAATATCCTGCTCTTTGATTGCTAGAGTTTTGTAATATTGTCCTCAGTCTGGGATAATTAGGCCTTCAGCTTTGTTCTTTTTCCTCAGGATTCCTTTTGACACTGGGTCTTTTGTGGTTCCACATAAATTTTAGAATTTTTCGTTTTAGTTCTGTGGAAAATGTTATGGATATTATGGTAGGGATCTCATTAAACCTGTAGATTGCTTTGGATAGTATGGCCATTTTAACAGTGTCAACAGATGATTAGATTAAGAAGATGTGGTATATATATATACAATGGAATATTACTCAACCTTAAAAAGCATAAGGACTTCCCTGGGGTGCAGTAGATAAGAATCCGCCTGCCAGTGCAAGGGACGTGGGTTCCTTCCCTGGTCCAGGGAGATTCTACATGCCTTGGAGCAACTAAGCCCCTGTGCCACAGCTCCTGAACCCATGCTTGAGAGCCTGCAAGCTGCACTACTGAAGCCTACACACTCGCCCTTGAGTCATAGCTAATGAGCCCCCTCGTGCCACAACTACTGAAGCCTGTGCTCCACGACAAGAGAAGCCACCGCAATGAGAAACCCACACACTAAAACTAGAGAGGAGCCCCTGCTCTCCGCAACTAGAGAAAGCCTTCATGCAGCAACGAAGACTCAGTGCAGCCAAAAATAAATAAATTTTAAAAAGAATGAAAAATTGCCATCTGCAGCAATGTGGATGGACCTAGAGAATATCATACTAAGTGAAGAAAGTCAGACAAAGACAAATATTACATGATATCTAAAAATAATGCAGATGAATTGATATACAAAACAGAAACGGACTCACAGACATAGAAAACAAACTTGTGGTTACCAAATGGGAAAGGGAGGGAGAAAAGGATAAATTAGGAGCATGGGATTAACAGATGTAAAGTACTTTACATAAAATAGACAAGCAACAAGTATTTTCTATATAGCACAGGGAACCGTAGTCCATATCCTATAATAATATATAATGGAAAATCATCTGGAAAAAAATCTGAATCACTTTGCTGTAAACCTGAAACTAACACAATATTAGTAAGTCAACTATATTTCAATTTTTAAGAAATGTTGACTGTTTAAAAAAAGATATTTAACACTATAACATTAGATGAGATTGCCAAGGGAGTTCTATAGAAAGAGAAGTGAAAGAGTGCCCTGGAGTGCTCCAAAGTAAAGATGTACAAGTTGAAGAACCAGGAGGCTGAGAAGGAGTAGCTGGTGAGGAAGAAGGAAAACTCAGCGATTGTGGTGTGTTATTAGAGAGTATTTCCAGGATGGGGAACACATGTATACCTGTGGTGGATTCATTTTGATATTTGGCAAGACTAATACAATTATGTAAAGTTTAAAAATAAAATAAAATTAAAAAAAAAAAAAAGGAGGAAGAGGCAATGGTCTTGCAACAAGGAAGTCACTGGTGATATTGTTCCAAGACCTTCGAAAAGACCAAAGCCTGATTGAAGTGGACTCAGTAGAGAACTGGAGACAGTGAGTACAAGGGTACTTTCAAGGGGCTTTTTTTTTCTTTTTAAGGAAGGGGAGCAGAGAAATGGAATGGTAGCTAGAAGGGAAGGAAGGGCCAAGAGTTTTTCTTCAAAAATAGGAGAAATAATAGTATGATTGTATGTTTATGGGAAAGAGTAGAGAGGGAAAATCTGATGTTGTGAGAGAGAAAGAGGTAGGCTTACTGGGGAGATGTCCTTGAGGTGAGGGATTGGCTTTTCTCAGGACCACGGAAGGTTTATCCATAGTCAAGGAGGTAAGACAGAATATGCCAGCTCAGATGCAGTAGGCGGAAGTTCAAGAGGGTTCTTTTCGGACAGATTTCATTTCCTCAGTAAAACAGGAAGCAAGGTTGCAGGTAAAGAGTGAAGACAGAGAAAGTGTTGGAGGTCTGAGGGGAAAACAGGTGAATAAATCATTCAAACCGATAGGAGAGTGAAAGGATTATAGGGTGTATCAGATGATTGTCTGGCTACAGACAGTTGAGGTGTGCTTGAGGTTTGTGGTCATGAGTTTAAAGAGAAATCAGTCGGCAGTTTAATACCTTTTCCTCCAGTCAGGTTCAGGTGCATGAAGACAGGTGTGGAGGGGGTGTAGTGCTGGGTTTAACTTGGTTTCTCATTTTTCTAATTGGGCATCATGAAGTGAAAGAGGGGCAGGGGAATTAGATTGTGGTCAAGAGAGAAACTGTAAAAATTGGCTGAGGAAATTAAATTTGGCAGGGAGGGAAGAGGGGACGGGAGGGAAGAGGGGACATCTGGGGAAAGAGGGACTGAGAAAAATGGACTTTAGGTCCTCGTGGGGGAAAGTATTACTGGAGTCTGGTTAATAAGGGAACGAGCTAGAAATATGGAAGATGAGGGCAGGAATTGGAATTCACAACCAAGATTGTTGGCTTTAATTACTGGTAAGTGCATATCTGTAGATTTATTGTGAAGCATGTGGTGGAGGCAAGGTGGAGGACAGAATCAGGCACTGAGAATTTGGGCGTGGTAGTGGCATGGGGGAGGGATGCTCACTAACTCCTCTTGCTCAGAATCCCAGGAGTGTGTCGTGTTGTGTGTGTGTGTGCTTTGCTTAATCATTATAGTAAAAATAGAAAACACTTTAAATATGTAGAGCCCACAACTTTCATACAGCAAAAGAACAGTCATTCTTTGGCAAGAACTACCTGAGTGTGAAATATTGATTGGCTTTCTTTGTCCAAGTTCCTAGACAGCTGTTGAAAATGATATGGGAGTAGAGTTGGAGAGCTGGGAAGTAGCTTAATAAAAGTAAAGATTGAAGCAATGTGAGTGACAAGACTGTCTGGAGAGAATGTGTACATCAAGAAGCAAACCCAAGTGTGGACTCTGGGGACAACCTATATTTACTGGGCTGTGCTGTGCTTAGTCACTCAGTCTTGTCCGACTGTTTGCGACCCCATGGATTGTAGCCCACCAGGCTCCTCTGTCTATGGGGATTCTCCAGGCAAGAATACCAGAATGGGTTGCCATGCCGGCCTCCAGGGGATCTTGCCAATCCAGGGCCAAGTATTCCACATTGCAGGCGGATTCTTTACCTTCTGAGCCACCAGAAGTCAGGACGAACCAAAAGAGCTACATAGGACTCTGCATAACTGGGTTATCGAAGTATTGATTATCTGCGTGAGACGTCATCGGCCTGATTGGGTTATCAACATGACCGGGTCATCCCATGATGACGTGACCCTCGTGATTGGATGGATATATATATTTCTGGCAGCCAGTGCTCCAGGCACAGAAGGTGCTGCCTTCAGCTTGGAGTAGCTTGTTTGGACTAGGCTTGCTGGAGAGTTTCTATTCCGATTTAGGAGTCTGCGCTGGTGCAGACGTGGCACGGGAGGCTTCCGAGGCTGACCCAGCGCTGCCTCCAGATAGCTTTTCTCAGGATCAACGGTACCCTGCCTGGACTTGGGGTCCTTGATCGAGACCAGAGACCTGATCCCTTGAGGGTGGCTTCCAGAGACCGGAGGACGCAGACCCCAGGAGGAAGAGAAAAGGACGAGGTTCCGACTGGACCCTGACCATCGCCCATGGTGGCCCTCGGCCCCAGGGTCAGGATGTCACTGAGTATGTCATCCGAGTTCCCATAAACTCGATAAAGTCAACCTCGCTACTTGGAATCAGGCCCAGCTAGAATGCGACCTGAGCAACAAAAAAATTTACCAAGAGGAGGAGATGCCCAAGTTGGGAGCTGGCAGGGGTTTCCGCTGCAAGCTCGGGGAAAAGGCGCCAAGAAAGAAATATGGCATGATAGAGCACACATCCTGTTACATCTTCACCAGTGCCTGATGGAGCCTTTGAGGCCTTCCCTGTGAACAACTGGTACAACTTCATGCCGCTGGCCAAAGGCCGCATGCTGACAGCCGAGGAGGAGTGGGAGAGAAGAAACCCAGTCCGGAACCATTTATGAATCAAGCAGCAGCCTAGGTGGAAGGACCAGGAGGAGGATGAGAAAGAGAAGCCAGGCTGCAAGAAAGCCACTGAGCTGCACATCCGTGACCTGGAGGGTGACCTGGAGATGTCCTCCGACAACAGCAAGGCCAGCGGAGAGGACCGTGGCTAGGGCACCAAGGTCAAAAAGCAGGGGCCACCCAGCAAGGGGGTTTGGAAGAAGAAGAAGGGATCAGACGATGAGGCCTTTGAGGTCAGTGATAATGGTGACTTCAAGGGCCAGGAGGTGGACAACATGTCCGCCAGCCGCAGCAACTCCCAGGAGGAGCTGGAGGGCAAGCCCAAGGTCACCCAGCAGGAGGAGAGCCCCAAGGGCATGGACAAGCAGAGCATGAGCTGTAATGAGCGCCAGAAGGAGACACTGCCCCAGGAGGACAAGAAGGTGCCCATGCCGCGGGAGAAGAAGCAGAGGAAACACAGCAGCGAGGAGAGTGACATCAACAGAGAAACCTCCTTGGTGCACTTTATGTGAAGAAGATGCCCCCCAAGAGGGAGCAGAAACAGTTGGGAGGCAACAGCTGGCTGGGCACACCCAGCACCGAGGCTGACAGCATTTCCTCCACCCTTCAGGCAGCTGCCAGCAAGCTGGAGCAGGGGAAGCAGACCATCGAAATGACGGTGGCCGAAGGACTGAGACTGGACACTGGGCCCCAGAGCCTGTCAGGGAAGTCAACCCCCAGCAATGGTGACATGCAAGTGACCAAGGATGCTGGGCCCTGATAACTGAGGCGGAAGCCCATGACCCCCAAGGGCCAGCTGAGAAATTTCCAGACCAAGAAGACAGGGCTGTGTGGTGAGCAGACACCTGCTGGCTCAGATGCTCAAGTTCATGAATCCCGAGTGCAAGATGATCAATGATAAGATGCCTTGTTCCCTTGGGAATCATGCTCTGTGCAAATAAACATACTCTATTTTTAATAATAATAATAAAAATCTAATAAGAAGAATGGGAAGAAATGTAGGAGAAGGGTCCAGAAGACACAGGGAAGAAGGACTTTTCAGAGTAAGGGAGTAAGGGCCCAAAGTAAGGCACAGTCAGGTTGCTCAGGCCGAGAACGGAAGGTTGTGCAAAACGGGTTGCCAAAGCTGTGGCTGGCGTCAGAGTTGTGACCAAGAAGATCTGTGCACAAGAAGGCTCCTGCATCACTCCAACCTGTTCCTGCCTTCCATCAGGTCCACATCCTTCCACAGAGACCCCATCAAGAAAGTGGTCAGCTACAATCTCTGCAAGAACATAATACAAGAGTGTTAGTGTAACAAACAGGATCTTCCCAACCCAGGGATCCAACCTGAGTCTCCTGTCTCCTGCAGCAGCAAGTGGGTTCTTTACTGCTGCACCATCTGGATATACTCCTACTATCAGCTTAATCTGAGGGTAGAGACAGGGTGTAGGTCTTACCAGTCTCTCTCCAGTGTCCACTACCAAGAAAGCTTAGCATTTGGCCAGGTAGCAAAGGAGAAATATTTTAAGGTCCAGATCAGTTATCACTGAGCTATATATACACTTGGAGCTGAAAGGCAATAACTTGATAACTGGCAGATAGAACAGAGAACCTGGAGTCCTCTGATTAAGAGTATTTTAATTCCATTTGGTAGCTCTTGGCTTCAGATGGAACTTCCAGAGAGGAAAATCTCCAGGGTCAGGAAGGAGGGAAAGGGACCCAGGAATTCCAGAAGACAGATCAGCAAGGGGAAACCCTACACGCCATCAGGAAATGCTGTTGGGAAAGGGAGGAACCCATAATAAATGTTTCTGGATACTACTCAAGAAAATTTTGCAAGTATATCAACCCATGTGACCACCCCCAGATCAAGAAATAACATTTCTAGCACCCCAGAAAGCTCTCTGGTTCCAGTCCCAGTCAACATAGAAACTCTGCTATTCTGACTCCTATTATGATAGATTGGTTTTTTAATTTCACTTATATGGAGTTATGCAGCACTTGCTCTTTGGTGTCTGCTTTCTTTCTCATTGTCTCTGTGAAATTCATCTATGTTGTGAAAGTGAAGTGAAAATGAAAGTCGCTCAGTCGTGTCCGACTCTTTATGACCTCATAGACTATACAGTACATGGAATTCTCCAGGCCAGAATACTGGAGTGGGTAGCCTTTCCCTTCTCCAGTGGATCTTCCCAACAGGGATCGAACCCAGGTCTCCCACATTGCAGGCAGATTCTTTACCAGCTGAGCCACAGGGGAAACCCATCTATGTTGTGGTGAGTAGTAAAACCAGAAAAATATTTAAGCCAGAAAAGAAACAGAGAATTCAGCCATGATGCTTACGAGACTGTTACAAAAATGTCTAATTACAAGCATATCTACATACCTGCTCTCCATGATGCAGACTTGTGGATATCTTTCTAGATCATCAGGCAATCACCACTTTGTTGGTTGTGCTATGTTCCATTTTGCTGGCCCAGCAAGCCTGGGTATATACATAAGCCTCTGAACTGAGAGATATCATCCAGTGGGTAAGGCAGGGCAGGGCAGGGCAGGGCAGGGCAGGCAGGGCAGGTTTTGCACCATCTGTGTCTCTGCTGAGTTCAGAGTCTGGAACTGGCAAAGTGAGCATGGAAAGGAGTACCCCAGGGAGTGGATCTGGATAGGACTTAGCTAGACTAAAGTGGACTGGGGTCCACAGTGGGGCTAGACTTGGGGCATTTCTGGAGGGGCTATAAGGTAGAGCACAGCACCTCGGGTAAGGCCCTGTTTTAGCAAAGAATCTGCTAAGTCAGTGTACTGAGAATATTGCTATCCTTGATATTTGATCACTATGGCCCGCCTTTATCAAGAATCCTTTGACTTCTAGGACTTCTCGGTGGTCTGGTCCAGTGGCTAAGACTCTGAGCTCCCAATGCGGGGGCCCAGGTTTGTTCCCTGGCCAAGAAACTATATCCCACATGCCGAAACTAAAGATCCTGTTTGCCACAACTAAGACCCAGTGCAGCTGTTTAAAAATTAAAAAAAGAATTCTTCTACTTCTCATATCTAATCAAATTATTCTTAGTAATTTTTTATCCACTGACCTCCTCACTGTGCTCATTGACTAGCAGTCCTCAACTATCTTTGCGGTATTTGGAGTCTGAGTACTTCCTGGAATTATGTGCAAAATTATGTATAATTTTGTGTTATGAATATTTCTTTCACCAGCGAAGGAGATCTATACAGTTCATTACATTCTCCAAATGTACTAGTTCAGTTCAGTCACTCAGTCATGTCCGACTCTTTGCAACCCCATGAATCGCAGCACCCCAGGCCTCCCTGTCCATCACCAACTCCCGAAGTTTACTCAGACTCACATCCATTGAGTCAGTGATACCATCCAGCCATCTCATCCTCTGTCGTCCCCTTCTCCTCCTGCCCACAATCCCTCCCAGCATCACAGTCTTTTCCAATGAGTCAACTCTTCGCATCAGGTGGCCAAAGTACTGGAGTTTCAGCTTTAGCATCATTCCTTGCAAAGAAATCCCAGGGCTGATCTCCTTTAAAATGGACTGGTTGGATCTCCTTGCAATCCAAGGGACTCTCAAGAGTCTTCTCCAACACCACAGTTCAAAAGTATAAATTCTTTGGTGTTCAGCTTTCTTCACAGTCCAACTCTCACATCCATACATGACCACTGGAAAAACCATAGCCTTGACTATGTGGACCTTTGTTGGCAAAGTAATGTCTCTGCTTTTGAATATGCTATCTAGGTTGGTCATAACTTTCCTTCCAAGGAGTAAGCGTCTTTTAATTTCATGGCTGTAGTCACCATCTGCAGTGATTTTGGAGCCCCCAAAAACAAAGTCTGACACTGTTTCCACTGTTTCCCCATCTATTTCCCATGAAGTGATGGGACCAGATGCCATGATCTTCGTTTTCTGAATGTTGAGCTTTAAGCCAACTTTTTCACTGTCCTCTTTCACTTTCATCAAGAGGCTTTTTAGTTCCTCTTCACTTTCTGCCATAAGGGTGGTGTCATCTGCATATCTGAGGTTATTGATATTTCTCCCAGCAATCTTGATTCCAGCTTGTACTTCTTCCAGCCCGGCGTTTCTCATGATGTACTCTGCATATAAGTTAAATAAGCAGGGTGACAATATACAGCCTTGACGTACTCCTTTTCCTATTTGGAACCAGTCTGTTGTTCCATGTCTAGTTCTAACTGTTGCTTCCTCACCTGCATACAAATTTCTCAAGAGGCAGGTCAGTACCTTTAAAAATATTATAAACCTCACTATACTTACTTTCACGTAGAATACGTCTATCTTCATGGTTTCAAGTTGATAGTTCCAAAATATATTCATCATATGCAAATTCTCTTCTATTTCTATGTCTGCCACATTAAGATTCAAACTTCACTCCCCTAAATCCTTTATCTCTATTGCCCCAACACCTATCTAAGTTTGGTTTCTAAAGAGGAAGATATTTTTCCTCCTTGGAATAGAATTTTGAAGGTTTTCTCTATCCTTTGTAGCAGTTATGCAATTAAATGCCAGAAGTGTTTCTCTGAAAATGCTGTTTAGTCAAATTGTTTTCTAGTCTCATTTTGGAGCATCTTCACTTTGTGCTGAAATTTCTATGACAGCCTCTTAACTCTCTTAACTGCTAACTTTTTTATTTTTTCAGAGTTAGACCGTCCTTTATGGCACTGGTATCTCTTATCTCAATACCATATCATTTACTGAAGTGTCTGTGACTCAGAGATGAGCAGGTAACAGGTCCTCAGAAAGTTCACTTTAGTGCCACAACCTGCCAGATCAGGATGGGGTGGGAGGGTTGGGACTAATGAGCCAATCCCTTTTCTCCTGCCCCTGGGCTGCAGTGGGTCTCAGCAGGTGATGCAGGGAACTTCAGTGGGAAGAAGGGAGCGTGTTGGAAGGATACTGGCAGATTTCATGAGGCCTGAGGATTGACCTCAGGAGAGTTTGGGAACCAAGTTCCTCTCCCCTGTTTTTGTGCACATGCGCTCTCTCTATCTGGCTATACGAAGGGTCTCTTATTTGCTTCTCTCTGCCTGCATCCCCACTTCCTTGCTTCTCTCTGCTCTCTCTACTTGACCACTTGCCCAATAAAATTTGGCTATTTCAGCCTCAGTCTCTGAGGCCTCCAGGTGAAGGGCCAGTGGAGTCTTGAGAGAAGGGAACCAGTTGGTAATATCTGCTCCCCATGCTTTGGATCCTCAGGGATCCAGGTCACCAAGGTGAGGGGGAATTTGGTGCAGTCATGGCCTCTGGGGTTGTGGGGAGGAGGGATCTCTAAGAAGGATGGTCAGGAGAAGTGATGGGTGATTTTAGTGCCAGGAAAAGAGGAGCAGGTGAGGTCCGGCATTGAGAAAATCCTCCTCCGGAGTTCCCCATCCAGAACACCCTCTGCAGTTGGCTGTGCCCTAACAAGAGTCTGGGCCTCACTGGCTCTGGAATGGAAGGGCAGTGGCTGTAAGGAAAGAACTTCCTTACAAGAGAAAGCAAGAGATGCTGATGGGAACTGGGTGGCGGGACGTTAGGAAACCTGCTGACATTCCGTATACCAAGGAAGGACTGTTTCACAAAAGGACAGGAAAGCCCCATGGAAACTAAACAGAATGAAGGACAGAGGTTTTGGAGCCCTAAGGACCAGGAACTGAATTCTCACTTCTGTCATTTCTTAGGCAATGTGAACACTGAGTGAGGACTTTTAGTCCCTCTCATGACAGTTTCCTCTTCCATAAATTGAGATAATAACACTTATCCTAAAGTGTTAGTCACTCAATCATGTCTGACTCTTTGTGACCCCATGGACTGTAGTAACCAGGCTCCTCTTCCCTTGAGATTTCCCAGGCTAGAATACTTCATTGGGTTGCCATTTCATTCTCCAGGGGATCTTCCCAACCCAGGATAGAACCTGGGTCTCCCGTATTGCCAGCAGATTCTTTACCGTCTGAGCCGCCAGGGAAAGGTGTGTACTAAAATTAGAGATTAGGGTTGCACGGATCATGGTGTTTTAGAAACTACACTCTAAAAACCAGGAGAGAGAAGGTGGGTGGGTCTCTCAGAAGTTGGTGTGGGTCTCTCTGATTGCAAGGAAGATCTTTTGACAGTGCAGGCTTACTACATGAGGTCTACGGGCCTTTTAGGACTTCCCTGGTGGCTCAGATGGTAAAGAATACTCCTGCAATGTGGGAGATGTGGATTTGATTCCTGGGTAGGGAAGATCCTCTGGAGATGGAAATGGCTTTCCACTCCAGTACTCTGGCCTGGAGAATTCCACGGGACAGAGGAGGCTGTCAGGCTATGGACATGACTGAATGACTTTCACTTTCACAGGCCTTTTAAGGACCTTACCATGATGTTTGAGACCTCAAATTAAATGACTGGCTCAAAACACAAAACAAAAACTCCACAACTGAAACTGACAAATATTAAGTCAACTGCAACTCAACTAACTCATAAATGATGCTATAAATTATTCTTAAATACGAACTTTACAAAAGTTACACAGGCCATAGTATGTCAACATCAGAGTGCATGGCTTTGTATTTTGGCTTCCCCACTTACATGTGTGATTTTGAACAAGTCATTGAATCTTTCTGTGCCTGTTCCTTATCTGCAAATTGGGAATAATAACTGCTTACTTCAGAGAAAGAAAGAAATTGAAGTTGCTCAGTCGTGTCTGACTGTTTGTGATCCCATGGACTGTAGCCTACCAGGCCCCTCCATCCATGGGATTTTCCAGGCAAGAGTACTGGAGTGGTTGCCATTTCCTTCTCCAGGGGATCTTCCCAACCCAGGGATTGAACCTGGGTCTCCTGCATTGCACGAAGATGCTTTACTGTCTGAGCCACCAGGGAAGTGGCCGACTTCAGAGGGTGGCTGTAAATTACTTAGAATGTGCCTGGTACATATCAGGTCTGGCTATTAGTATATTTGCTGTAGGATGAGGGTGCATTTTTAAATGCTTGCTGTAATTAAGGTAGGGCCTCCAACTTGTGGGACTGAGCCTCAAAAAGTTCTTAAAACAGCCCTGATCATGTTTGAGTGACTATATTTTTTACAAAAATTAGGTGTAACCTAGCTTGTAAACCACAGATATGTCATTGTATCTTCATAAAGATTAATGGTTCTCTGCAGGGCACTACTGCTTCCTAAAGTATTTTGGAAATTTTTATTTTTTGGTCATGACAAATAGGGGTTAAAGCTGGCATTTTGTTGGGCTGGCAAAAGATTTCTCTTGTGTCCCTCAGGACTTTTAAATAGAAGTAAAAAATTTGTTTATAATGATCCATTTCTATAATCTAACTGAACCTGGAATTATGTAGGTGAAAACCTGCTTATAATTATTTGAGCCCAGAAATAATTTCATTTTACAAATGAACACACAGTGCTTGTTTTGGGGAGTTTATTGGCAAGGTTTAGTTAAATACCAAATTTCCTGGGAAGCAACAACTGTGAATATCAAGGGAAGATTGTGCTGTGTTTTATTTAATACTTTACTAAAGAGTTCACCCTTTTAAGAAGTCACTGGTGGCAATCCTCTTGTATTATTGGAGTCACCAAACCTGTCTGCATTTTAACTGTCATTTTCATGGTGATTCTACATTTATATAGGAATATAGTGATGTAGTCTCTATGACAAAGTGTCATTTCTAAAGGAAAAGAGTCAATAATATTCAGTTGAATATTGAAGATTTGGTTTTATTGCTGCCCACAATGAATCCTTGCCAACATGCAAACCCTGCAGTTCTTTTCTAATAAACAGTGACCCCAGCAAGATAAAGTGAAGATTTTTACAAAGAAACATATTTGTAAAGTTGATAGCATAGACTTCCCTGGTGGCTTGGACGGTAAATAATCCATCTTCAATGCAGGAGACCCAGATTTGATCCCTGGATTGGGAACATCCCCCTGGAGAAGAGGATGGCTACCCACTCCAGTATTCGTGCCTGGAGAATTCCATGGACAGAGGAGCCTGGTGGGCTTCAGTCCATGGGATTGCAAAGAGTCAGACACGACTGAATAAGTAACACACACATACACACAAAGTTGATAGCATATCAGACTTCTGAAATTTAAAGGAAAAGTATGAAAATGAGAGTTTTTAAATAATTTAAAGGCTTGCAGCCTGGAGGAGGGCATGGCAACTCACTCCAGTATTCTTACTTGGAGAATCCCCATGGACAGAAGAGCCTGGTGGGCTACAGTCCAAGGGGTTGCAAAGAGTCGGACATGACTGAGTGACTAAGCACACAAAGGCTTGTAAAATAGGGTGAATAACATATTGTAGGAAAAAAACTCAAATTACCAGTGAATTATAGGTTGTATAAATGATGACAGGAAAAAAAATCCAGCTGAAATGATATTTTTATTCCACTGAATTCTGATGATACTGTTTCTAAGAAAAATCAAAGAGATGGTGAAATCTGCTGAACATCAGCTGTGTAATGAGATCAGGCTGGACATTTTTATTTCTGGTGGATGAGAGCCCCCTGGGGGATAAAAAAGCATTCTGCTCACATCGGTGAGGTTAAGGACTACAAAAAGCTGCCGCGGAAGTTTGTTTTCAAAATTGCTGACAATTGACACAGAAGCGTTGAAACCCTTAAACTCTTCAATGCTTAAGGGTTGAAACCCTTAAAAATGATTTCATAGAAACAATAATTCCCTTTTCTAATGTCATTGTATGTGCCACAGATTGAGCCTCAGCTATAATTTCTGGCAACGTAGGTTTGTGGGCCATTAAAAAAAATTAGCAACAGATGTTTAGCACAATGCAAAGAAGACTGTATTTTTATATTCATTTTGGATTCCTTGCCATTTTTCATGATTTTCACTGCTACTCTGATGCTGTCCCAAGGAGGCCACCTTTGAAGGCTAACTTCTCTAAGACCTCTTGTCTTCTCTTCCAATTGAGCCTCTATTCTTCACCACTGATGAAAGAATACCAGGCCACAGTGAAATAAATGAAGTCCAAAAGTCGTGTGTAAAATGTAGGACTGTGTTGTTTCCATGGTAATAAAACTATTTTCTGGGAGGTCTCTTATCAAAAAAAAAAAAAAGCACAAAGGTAATATATTGAAGCATGTTGTACACAACTATCCATATATCCAACTGAGTTCTGATTCAGGTATGTTCAACCTTTGTCCTCTGTTTCTCCCATGACCTCCCCTGCCCCCCAGCCTGGCCTGCACTTTCAGAAGCCTGCAACAGCATTGCCTGATTGTCCTGCAAACTCAACCACACACATTGAGTCAAGCACCTTCCATGTAATCACGGAGACTCAAGCAACCACACCTTATATCTCTCCATCTGTTCTTTTAACGTGTGTGTGTGTGTGTGTGTGTGTGTGTATGCTTGTGCACAGAGACAAAAATGATGACAAATGGCTAGCTTTTAGAGCACCATGAACTATTAATGTACATGTCCACTGAATTATCTTTTTTTGAAAATTTATTTTATTGAAGTATAGTTAATTTACAATGTTGAGTTAGCTTCTAGCATATGGACACGGATACTAGGTACAGTGCTCCTGTGCAGTCGTGTTGGACTCTTTGAGACCCTGCCAGGCTCCTCTGTCCATGACATTTCCCAGGCAAGAATACTGGAGTGGGTTGCCATCTCCTCCTCCAGAGGATCTTCCCGACCCAGGGATCTTTCAGACTTAGGAATCAAACCCACGTCTCCTGTGTCTCATGCACTGCAGGCAGATTTAGTGTATAACAAAGTGATTAAGTTTTACATATATACACTATTTTTCATATTCTTTTCCATTATAGTTTATAACAGAATGTTGAATATAATTCCCTGTGCTATACAGTAGGAATGTTGTTTATCCATTCTATATATAATAGTTTGCATCTGCTAATCCCAAACTCCCAATCCATCCTTTCTCCACCTCCTCCTTCCTCCTTGGCAACCACAAGTCTGTTTTCCATGTCTGTCTGTTTCTGTTTCATAGATCAATTCACTTATGTCCTATTTTAGATTTCACATATAAGTTATATCACATGATATTTGTCTTTGTCTGACTTACTTCACTTAGTATGATAATCTCTAGGTCTATCCAGGTTGCTGCAAATGGCATTGTTTCATTCTTTTTATGGCTGAGTAATAGTCCATTGTATATATGTACCACATCTTCTTTATCCA
Source organism: Bison bison bison (assembly GCF_000754665.1). Taxonomy (NCBI): domain Eukaryota; kingdom Metazoa; phylum Chordata; class Mammalia; order Artiodactyla; family Bovidae; genus Bison; species Bison bison. The sequence continues at coordinate 5,967,096 of NW_011494939.1, forward strand.
TTCATCTGTCAGTGGATATTTAGGTTGCTTGCATGTCTTGGCTATTGTAAACAGGGCTGCTATGACCATCGGGGTGTATGTATCTTTTCAAATTATAACTTTGTCTGGATATATGCCTGGAAGAAGGATTGCTGGGTCATATGGTAACTCTATTTTTAGTTTTTTTTTTTTCTATTAGATTTATTTTTTTTAATTTAATTTAATTTTTTAAATTTACAATATTGTATTGGTTTTCTATACTGTTTTCCATAGTGGCTGCAGCAATTTACATTCCCACCTACAGTGTAGGAGGGCTCCCTTTTCTCCACACCCTCTCCAGCATTTACTATTTGTAGACTTTTAAATGATGGTCATTCTGACCAGTGTGATATAGTATCATTATGGTTTTGATTTGCATTTCTCTAATAATTAGCAATGTTGAATATCTTTTCACACGTGCCTATCGGCCATCTCTATGTCTTCTACAGAAGAATGTTTATTCAGATCTTCTGTCCATTTTTAAAATTAGATTATTTTTTGCTATTGAGTTGTATGAATTCTTTACATATTTTGGATATTAATACCTTAGCAGATTTATGATTTGCAAATATTTTCTTCTATTCAGTTGGTTTCCTTTAACCAATCATTTTTCTGAAGTTGCAGAGTGGAATAGTTGTGCTGTATTTAGTTTCAGGAATTTGTGTGTGTGTGTGTAGTATGACACTACCTGCTCACGTAAGTGACATCCTGTGTGAAGCCTGCATTTGCACACAGGATTTATATGCAGAGAAAACAGTGTACCATGATTTACCTGTAGACAGAATCAAGTTCAGGAAATTACTATCAACTATCAAACTCAATACCCTCTTTTTATAACAAATACTTTATAAAGCCCCTGTATTATCTTGAACTGAAATTCATAGGTAATATAATTTATCTACATACATTATTGCAAAGGCTAGATAGACAGATGACACTGTAATATCTGTCAATGCCTCCCAACCAAAGATCCTCAGGAACATACTTACAGTTGAATAAGTTAAACCTATTGCTCACTGCAAGTGAGAATACACACCGCAGAGAAGGGACTTGAAGGTTTAAGTTTGTTTTATGACTTTCAGGAAGATTCATGAAAGTGGTGCTTTGCTTTGAATTGGATGCTATCAAGAAGCGGGAACTGTTCTATAGTTGGATATTTTGATAAATGTTGCCCAGAAGAAGGGCATATTAGAGCTAAAGCTATCATTGTAAAACAGTAGTCACCCATACTAGCCAACATAGGGAGACATTTAGTCATTTCGCTGGTTTGGACCACATTCACATTTGTCTGTGTTCAGACTTGATTACAGAGTGCTCTTGTTTTCATCTTGATCCATCAAGCTCTCAGAGTGGCCTTATCTGATCCTGGCGATCTGTGAAATGGTTAATGTGCCACGGGAGAACACGATGCTGAGCACTGAGTGCCAGGCTGACTCCCAGGTGTCAGGGGTGGCTTTTGTCATTTCATGTCCTAACTGAAATTAAAAGGAGACATAATAATGATCCATAATTAAGTAATGTACATTTCCATATGTAAATGCTGTAACATAATTATACTAAAACACATAATAGAGTCAAATGATTGCACTCCCTTATATAAGTCAGTTTGGATTTAAAAGTAAGAACATTGGAAATTTTTTCTTACAATAAATGCAGAAGAACGAAAGAGTGGTTCCAGCTATCATCAGAATTTAAATTGGTGTTAAAATATACAATAACATACCAGGTCATTTATATATGATAAGAGAAAGAAGGAGCAGTAGCCGTAATGGAAACAGGAATAACAAGTTAAGCAAATTATAGGCTGTCAAAGAAGAAAGTATAAAGAAGAACATATTTTCATGACACATTGGCCTTATTTATGAATAGTGAAGAAAAAAAACCCCTTTCATATGACATGGAGCAAAAGAGTGAAGAAATATCTCAGAGATCATATCTCCTGTATTGAAATTTCAATACTCATTCAGTGCATGCACGCTAGGAATTAAAAAGATCTTTACGATCATAGAGCATATACAATAAACTGAAAGATAATGTATATTTTAATACAATGAGATTCTCTCCAGGCCCCTGACCAGCACTTGTTGCTAAACCTGAGTCTCAAACTGAGGCAGACTAAAAGGATAAACTCTAATCCTACAGGGCTGGTGCTATGATTAAAGATGTCTGGTAGCTCATGCAACTCAATCACCAAAAAACAAACAACCCAATCAAAGAATGGGCAAAAGGCCTAAAGAGACATATAGATGGTCGACAACTAAATGAAAAGGTGCCGTGTCATTACTCATCAGGGAAATGCAAATCAAAACTACAGTGAGATATTACTTCACACCTATCAGAATGGCTGTCTTCCAGAAAGACAAGAAGTAACAAGTGTTAGTGAGGGTGTGCACAGATGGTGGGAATCCACACTGGTGCAGCCACTGTGGAAACAGTATGGAGGTTCCTCAAAATGTTAAAAATAAAACCACTATGTGATTCAACAATTCCACTTCTGGGTATTTATCCAAAGGAAACAAAAATACTAATTAGAAAAGATATCTGTATCACCCCATGTTCACTGTGGCGTTATTTACAAAAGCCGAGATATGGAAGCAACCTAAATGTCTATCAGTGGATGAATGGACAAAGAAAATGCTGTGTATACATGTACAATGGAATATCATTCAGCCATAAAAAAGAATGAAATCTTGTCATTTGCAACAACATGGATGAACCTGGAGGACATTATGCTAAGTGGAATAAATCAGAGAGAGACCGGTCCCATATAATCTCACCTATATGTGGAATCTAACAACAGACAACAAACAAAAACTGAACTCATGCATAGAAAGAACAGGTTGGTGGTCACCAGAGATGGGGGTAGGTGAAATGAAAGAAGAAGGTTAAAAAGTATAAACTCCAAGCTATAAATATATAAACCATGGGGTTTTACAGCTAATACTAGTGTATCAGATATTTGAAAGTTGTTATGAGTGTGGACCCTGGGATTTCTTTGGAAGGAATGATGCTGAAGCTGAAACTCCAGTACTTTGGCCACCTCATGCGAAGAGTTGACTCATTGGAAAAGACTCTGATGCTGGGAGGGATTGGGGGCAGGAGGAGAAGGGGACAACAGAGGATGAGATGGCTGGATGGCATCACTGACTCAATGGACGTGAGTCTGAGTGAACTCCAGGAGTTGGTGATGGACAGGTAGGCCTGGCGTGCTGCAATTTATGGGATCTCAAAGAGTCGGACATGACTGAGAGACTGAACTGAACTGATGAGTGTGGACCTTAAAAGCTTTCATCACAAGGAAGAAAAAAAAAAAAGAAAAGAAGAGAGACATGCCTGGGCAGGACCTGTTTGGAGTCCCTTTAGTCTGGTGGTGCTCTAGTTTTGATCCTTGGTCAATTGTTCTGCGCTTCCTGTTAACTGGACGTTTGGGGCACTATTGTCGGGTCATTAAGCCTTGTTATTTCTAATTTAGAACACTCATGAGTCCCTATCATCTGCCTTTCAAACCTGATCTATTTCTTCTAACAGATTGTCACCACATCTGGCATCTCAACCATCTTGCCAGAAACTTGAATAAGGAGTAAACCGAAGTGTTTTTATGACCTGAGGAATGAAACTGCCATCTTTTCTTACTTTTCAAATATTACTGACTAAAAAAGAGGTTGGGGGGCACTTAGGAAATTCTGAGAAGCCCCAGTGATGAAGATAAAAGATGTTTTACCAATGAAAATAAGATTTCTCTGCTTAATGTAGGCCTTGTGTTTCCCATTCTTTGGAACTCTGCATTCAGATGCTTCTATCTTTCCTTTTCTCCTTTGCTTTTCACTTCTCTTCTTTTCACAGCCATTTGTAAGGCCTCCCCAGACAGCCATTTTGCTTGTTTGCATTTCTTCTCCATGGGGATGGTCTTGATCCCTGTCTCCTGTACAATGTCATGAACCTCCGTCCATAATTCATCAGGTGCTCTATCTATCAGATCTAGTCCCTTAAATCTATTTCTCACTTCCACTGTATAATCATAAGGGATTTGATTTAGGTCATACCTGAATGGTCTAGTGGTTTTCCCTACTTCCTTCAATTTTCAGTCTGAATTTGGCAATAAGGAGTGCATGATCTGAGCCACAGTCAGCTCCCGGTCTTGTTTTTGCTGACTGTATAGAGCTTCTCCATCTTTGGCTGCAAAGAATATAATCAGTCTGATTTTGGTGTTGACCATCTGGTGATGTCCATATGTAGAGTCTTCTCTTTTGCTGTTGGGAGAGGGTGTTTGCCATGACCAATGCATTTTCTTGGCAAAACTCTATTAGTCTTTGCCCTGCTTCATTCCGTATTCCAAGGGCAAATTTGCCTGTTACTCCAGGTGTTTCTTGACTTCCTACTTTTGCATTCCAGTCCCCTATAATGCAAAGGACATCTTTTTTGGGTGTTAGTTCTAAAAGGTCTTGTAGGTCTTCAGAACAAAGCTAGTGGAGGCGATGGAATTCCAGTTGAGCTATTCCAAGTCCTGAAAGATGGTGCTGTGAAAGTGCTACACTCAATATGCCAGCACATTTGGAAAACTCAGCAGTGGCCACAGGACTGGAAAAGGTCAGTTTTCATTCCAATCCCAAAGAAAGGCAATGCCAAAGAATGCTTAAACTACCGCACAATTGCACTCATCTCACACGCTAGTAAAGTAATGCTCAAAATTCTCCAAGCCAGGCTTCAGCAATATGTGAACCGTAAACTTCCAGATGTTCAAGCTGGTTTTAGAAAAGGCAGAGGAACCAGAGACCAAATTGCAAACATCTGCTGGATCATTGAAAAAGCAAGAGAGTTCCAGAAAAACATATATTTCTGCTTTATTGACTATGCCAAAGCCTTTGACTGTGTGGATCACAACAAACTGTGGAAAATTCTTCAAGAGATAGGAATACCAGACCACCAGACTGCCTCTTGAGAAACCTATATGCAGGTCAGGAAGCAACAGTTAGAACTGGACATGGAACAACAGACTGGTTCCAAATAGAAAAAGGACTACGTCAAGGCTGTATATTGTCACCCTGCTTATTTAACTTATATACAGAGTACATCATGAGAAACGCTGGGCTGGAAGAAGTACAAGCTGGAATCAAGATTGCCAGGAGAAATTTCAATAACCTCAGATATGCAGAGGACACCACCCTTATGGCAGAAAGTGAAGAGGAACTAAAAAGCCTCTTGATGAAAGTGAAAGAGGAGAGTGAAAAAGTTGGCTTAAAGCTCAACATTCAGAAAACGAAGACATGGCATTTGGTCCCATCACTTCATGGGAAATAGATGGGGAAACAGTGGAAACAGTGTCAGACTTTGTTTTTTGGGGCTCCAAAATCACTACAGATGGTGACTACAGCCATGAAATTAAAAGACGCTTACTCCTTGGAAGAAAAGTTATGACCAACCTAGATAGCATATTGAAAAGCAGAGACATTACTTTGCCAACAAAGGTCTGTCTAGTCAAAGCTATGGTTTTTCCAGGGGTCATGTATGGATGTGAGAGTTGGACTGTGAAGAAAGCTGAGTGCCGAAGAACTGATGCTTTTGAACTGTGGTGTTGGAGAAGACTCTTGAGAGTCCCTGGGACTGCAAGGAGCTCCAACCAGTCCATTCTGAAGGAGATGAGCCCTGGGATTTCTTTGGAAGAAATGATGCTAAAGCTGAAACTCCAGTACTTTGGCCACCTCATGTGAAGAGTTAACTCACTGGAAAAGACTCTGATGCTGGGAGGGATTGTGGGCAGGAGGAGAAGGGGACCACAGAGGATGAGATGGCCTG
>NW_011494939.1:5973006-5997236 GCF_000754665.1 Bison bison bison
CATCACTGACTCAATGGATGTGAGTCTGAGTGAACTCCAGGAGTTGGTGATGGACAGGGAGGCCTGGGGTGCTGCAATTCATGGGGTCGCAAAGAGTCGGACACGACTGAGTGACTGAACTAAACTGAACTGAGCTGAACTGTTTCCCAATCGTATAGCTCTTCTGCCCCCAACCTCTCCCAATCAGCGTGCTTTTGCAACTTGCTGTCTCCCTTGGTGCACACTGGAGAGCAATTTGTCAAGGAGTTTGCTTTTAATAGCGTGTAGGAGGAGGTGGTTGTAGATGCTTAGGGCTAAACCTCAACATATGAACTAATCAGGTCAATGCTACTTCCCACTCTAGATCTGAGAGCGCGGGAAACTTTGTTTTGTTCGCTGATTCTTCTCCAGTGCTTAGAAGGAGCTAGAGAAATACTGTACGCAGAAAAGATTCTAAGAATCAGTCCACCCCTCCCTGATTCAGCCATCTCCCTCCTCATTTCCCCAGATTACGCGTGTAACCTCTGAGCACCTGGGGCCAGCCGGCCCTCGCCCGGCCCGCGTGGGAGAAGAGCGCTCAGCAGCTAGGGGGTCCCGGTGGGGCATCCATGCAGGCGGAAACCTTCTCAGCCGCGCAGTCTCTGCGTCCTGAATCTGTGTCTTGCCAGGCAGCTGACGGTACCAACGACCTGGGAGAGGCGGATACACAACCTCTTCCCTGACCTCTCCCTGGTCCAGCGGCGGCGAGGCAGGTACTCCAGCGCGATGCTGCGCGGTCGTCCCTTGGGCGCCCCCTGGGATAGTCGCGCAAAGGCGTGGCGGCGACCCCGCAGCCTCTTACCTGAAAAGAGGGGGGCTGGGGGCTGAGATACTGATCTCTGCCCCAGCCCCTAGGAGGGGAGAGGAAAGCGCACAGGAGTGAGGGGCCCTAGCACTCTGGCCATTCTCAGACCAGAACCTCTTTAACAAGAGGGTAGCCGTGGAGCAGGCACGGCCCCACGGACAGCCTGGCAGAGCTGGGCTCTGTGCATTCCTTACAGTTTACTAGGTAGTTCCGTGCCCTTAGTACAGTTTTAATTTTGGTTTCATTGAAAACAAAAAATCAGAAGTACAAAGTGAGTGAGAGTCAAGTGTCTCTTCCAATTCTGTCTCCCAGTACTCACGTTCCTAGCTCCTGTCCCAAGACATCAGGACAGGTCAATGGGCCAAGCAGTGAGGATGTTGCCACTCTGAGATTGGTTCTTGGGTTCCTGGGGAATGTGTACCTGGAGAGTGGGGTTGCCAGAAGAAGTTAAGGAACTGTTCTCAGGAGGGCAGAGGGCCTATGAGGGTGGGCAGGCAGTGCTAGGAGAAGGTGGGGAAGGACGTTTTTTCCCTGGTGAAGGGGGTGGGTGACTTGGGTCTTTAAAGAATTGCTAATTAGAGAAGAAAACCCTTTTGCTACCAAGGATGGCCATTGCCAGTGAGGGGATGCCATACTCCAGAGAGGGGTAGAGAGAGAGAGGCTTGTGAGGATGGGGAGGGATACCTCAGCCAGGGCTGAAGAGGTTGGAGAACTTGCAATATCTTTCCGGGGTCCCTTTGTACCTGCAGTCTAGTGAAGAACAAGGAAGTGTGACGGTAGGTGCTCCATAACCCGGGTGCTTCCCAGGTGGTGGGTGGTGAAGAATCCCCCTGCCAGTGCAGGAGACTCGAGATGTGGGTTCAGTTCCTGGGTTGGGAAGATCCCCTGGAGAAGGAAATAGCAACTCACTCCAGTATTTTTGCCTGGAAAATTCCATGGACAGAGTACCCTGGCAGGCTATGGTCCATGGGGTTGCAAAGAGTTGGACATGACTGAGTACAAGCAGAACGAACTAAGTAGTTAACTGTATACTGTTCAATCATCAAACCAGAATAATGCCCACTGTGGCCCTTGAATTAACTCCCAGCCCCACCTCACCAAGATACTGGTAACACCCTCAGGTGGTGTGGCTTAGGGGGACTTCCTTGTCCTAAGTGTGTGCATCTCTCCTCAGTATTTCATCATCCAGTTTTATTTATTGACAAGTACCAACACCAGCACTTTGTTGATGCAGCTTGGGCAACACTATGGGGCAATGCAGGACCAGTTCCACTAGTAACTGAAACTGGGACTAGTGACTAGTAACTGGAACTAGTAGAGTAAGTTCCCTCCCAATGTCGTTTCCTGGGGAGGATAAGGAGGAACTGGGAACAAGAGGCAAACCTTTATTTGCTACTCCCTTTATTAAGACAGCATCAATATTTGGTTTCTGTATTACAGCAAAGTCCTGGTTTTCCTCCCTCTACCCTGGCTACTCTTTATTGGTCTGCCTCACGAATGTCTGTCTTCTTTTTCTCAATTAGATAAGGTACCCCGAGTCCTGTTCCAAGCTCTCTTCCTTGTACCCTCCCCCTGGGCGATCTCATCCATCCTCATCAATGGCTTTAATGACTGTTTTTGATTTTCAGATTGCCCTCTCTATCCATCCCTTCCTCTTGAGCACCAGGCACAGTACCTCCACCTGCTTCCAGGACAGCACCTTAATTTCATGTCTCCATCCAGAATTCATCTCTTCTTCCACAGCCCCCATCATGGATTTCATTTTCTTGGTGATTACATTTACTTTCTTCTTCAGCTATATAAGCTTTGGGCTGTCCCATCCCCCAGCCCCCTCTCCTCCCCTACTGACCTCCAGCCTTGATGTCCTGGTTGCTGTTGCTGCTGCTACTAAGTCGCTTCAGTTGTGTCGGACTCTGTGCAACCCCACAGACGGCAGCCCACCAGGCTCCCCTGTCCCTGGGATTCTCCAGGCAAGAACACTGGAGTGGGTTGCCATTTCCTTCTCCAATGCATAAAAGTGAAAAGTGAAAGCGAAGTCGCTCAGTCGTGTCCGACTCTATTGACCCCATGGACTGCAGCCCACCAGGCTCCTCCGTCCATGGGATTTTCCAGGCAAGAGTACTGGAGTGGGGTGCCATTGCCTTCTCCGGATGTCCTGGTTGGGGAGGTCTAAATCAGCTCCCCAATCCACGCACTGTTCTTCTCATCCAGCCACCATCACTTGTTAGTCACCTAACTGGTTTCCCTGCTTCCAAGTTTGCCTTCCTCCAGGCCTCATCTACATGGAGCTTGAGTGATGTTTCCAAGATGGAAATCTGATCACTACTGTCAGTTTTAGGATAAATGCTAAATGTCTTCATGTGGCCTAGAAAGATTCTGACCCTTGTCTGCCTTTCTACTTTCATGGCTCGTCTTGAAGCATCCTACGTTCATGCACTTTCTGCAGTGTTTATGCAATGACCTGGGGACTTTCCTATGGCTTTTTCTCTTTTCCTGACCATTTTCCTCACTGCTCTTTCCCTTCCTCCAGGTTTCTTCCTTCAGGCCCCTGTCTCCACACTGTTCTAGTAAGCTTTCCCTGATTCTCAAGTCTGGCTTAGCCGCCCTTCATCACAGTCCTTTACAGACTGTGCTTACCTTGCTGTCTATTTGCCTTTCTTCTCCCACAGCCACGGTTGGCTTGAAGGCAGGGACCTAGGCATCTGAGTCACTTCTTTATTCTTAGATCCTAGCATGGAGTCTGGCATATAGTATATGCTCGATAACTATTAACAGCTTAAATGAATAAGTGAAAGAATTTAACATATGAAAATAGATGAAAACCAATCAAAGGAGAACAAGCAAAGGTGTTCTTTTCAGGCTTGCTACAGCAAGGGGGTCAGCTGCCATTATTTGCTTTTTGGCAAAGGCTCAGGGAGGCAGAGGAATGGGAAAGCATCATGGTGGAGGAAAAAACAGAAGCCTTCAGGGAATGCTTTGCTTGGAAGCTGTTGTCATAGGGAAGCTGTAGTCAGGCTATCTAGAAGTGGAGTCTCACGTGATTGCTTAGGGGTGCATATTTGGCTTTTTTAGGCTGGTCCTAAGCTAGAAAGTGAAGTCGCTCAGTCGTGTCTGATTCTTTGCAACCCCATGGACTGTAGCCTATGAGGTTCCTCCATCCATGGAATTTTCCAGGCAAGATTACTGGAGTGGGTTGCCACTTCCTTCTCCAGGGGATCTTCCCGACCCAGGGATCGAACCCAGGTCTCTCGAATTGCAAGCGGTTGCCGTTACCATCTGAGCCACCAGGGAAGCTCCTTAAGCTAGAAACAGGGCAAAAATTAGGGAAGCTGTTAGTTTTATCAGGTCCTGTCCATTGTGTGTCAGTTGTTATAGGGATTATTGTTTGGCTACCTGGGCTGGTTGGTAGCGAGTGACAGCTGGCCAACTTTCTACAAGTCTGATTTGTAGATCGAAGACTGACTTCCTGGGCTGGTTGCTGCAGACTGTGGGTCAGAGTTTTATTTTCAATATATGGTCTGGTCATTGCCTGCATGTGTATTCGGAATCTCTAACTAATACATATTGAGTGTCTGCTGTATGGTATACACAACACTCTGTGTTAAGCGTTGTATATGAAGAACTATGTTTATTTCCCAGAATACCTCTGTAGGGTAGATATTACCATGTCTGCTTAACCCTGATCACGTCTTCCTTTGAAGCTCATGCTAGTCACATTTTCTATCTTCTGTACTTCCTTGATGCCTTACCACACTGCCCCCTCCAGATTCACCAAGAACTGGGCTCCAGGTTCTTCTCACCAAGGTTGCCATCTTCCAGGCATGTCAGTATCCTTAGTTCTTTCTCGTAGTACTAGACTCCCAGTTCTGGACTTCCTTATCTTCAGTGACCTTTACCTGGTCATCAGGTACATCAGGCAGTATCACCAGGAATGGCCTCATCTCTGATATTAAACCCCACCTTCTCCCCTCTTGTGCATGTGTGCTCAGTCACTTCAGTCTCGTCTGACTCTGCAAGCCTGTGGGCTGTAGCCCACCTGGCTCTTTGGTCCATGGGATTCTCCAGGCAAGAATACGGGAGTGGGCTGCCATGCCCTCCTCCAGGAGATCTCTCTGATCCAGGGATCAAACTCTTGTCTCCTGCATTACAGGTAGATTCTTTACCTCTGAGCCACCTGAGAAGCCCTCTACCCTCTTAAGGTGGTTGAAATAATATCCTACCCTTTTAGCCCTGTGAGGCAGTAATTAATTCTGGGTAAGAGCATTATGGTAGATTTTCAAACACTTTAAACTATTTTTTGTTATTTTCTAAGATGCCTAGAATATGTAACCTGAAAAAGAAAAAAAAAGCCTCTTTTTTTTTAAATTAAAAAATTAAATTAAAAAAATTATTTAAAAATTTTTAAATTTAAAAATCAGTGTCACCTACCTGCACACCCATCACTCTATCATTCTCCTTCTGGAGGGTTCAGGGAAGGGAAGAAATCCATAGAACATTATATAGCTGTAGTCGCACTGCAGTCAGGTCCTATAATGATGGAGTTCATTTAAAATGAAGTTTGTTGTTGTTGTTTAGTCGCTAAGTCCTGTCCAACTCTTTTGTGACCTCGTGGACTGTTGTTGCCTGTCAGGCTCCTCTGTCCATGGGATTTCCCAGGAAAGAATGCTGGATCGGGTTGCCATTTCCTTCTCCAGGGGATTTTCCCGACCCAGGGATCGAACCTGGGTCTCCTGCATTGCAGGCAGATTCTTTACTGTCTGAGCCATCAGGAAAACCCAAAATGAAGTTATTACGACTCTTTTGGGAGGTCTCCAATACATGACAAACATGTTGACTTAAATCATATTTGAGTGGTCGTGTTCTGTTATGCTGAGTACAATGACTAATTTTTTGTGTTAACTTGGCTGGGCCATGATACCCAGTTGTTTGGTCAAGCATCAGTCTAGGTGTTGCTGTGCAGGTAATTTTTACAAATGTGATGAACATTTAAATCAGTAGGCTTAGGTAATGTGATTTGGTCTCATTTCATCAGTTGAAAGCATCAAAAGAAGAGTCCGAGGTGCCCTGAAGAAAAATAAATTTTGCCTCCAGACCACCTTCAGATTCAAGATGGCAACATCAACTCAACTCTCCCCTGGGTCTCCAGCCTGCTGGCGTGCCCTGAAGATTCTGGACTTGCTAGTCTTCACAATCTTATGAATCAGTTCCTTGAATTCTCTGTCTGCATCCCGTTGGTTCTGATTCCCTAGAGAGCCATTACTGATACTCTGGGCAAGGGCCAGATGTGCAGGACAAGAATTCTGCATACAGCACAAATGAGATAAGCAGAAACCAAATCTGTGTATTACCTCCCACCTCTGCCTCAGTGAAGAAAAGTGTTAGTGTTAGTCACTCATTCATGTCTAACTCTTTGCGACACCATGGACCGTAGCGCACCAGGCTCTTCTGTCCATGAAATTTCCCAGGCAAGAATACTGGAGTGGGTTTCCATTCCCTTCTCCAGGGGAACCTCCCAACCCAGAAATTGAACCCAGGTCTCCTGCATTGCAGGAGGATTCTTTTACCGTCTGAGTCACCAGGGAAGCCATCAGTTTTCTGCACCTTTAATTCCTGCTCCTTGCATCAGGCCCAGCATCTGATAAGATATTCACATTTGTTGACTGAGAGATTCTAATTTGGCAGGTGGTTTTTAGCCAGTGTGTGATGTCATTAACATTTTAAGCTTCTTATTTTCAAGCTAAAGGAAGAAGAGTCTTACCATTTTCCTTGAATAAAGGATGCTCTACTAACTGATGGAGAAAAATACTAATTGCCTGGGAAATTCCAAGGACAGAGGAGCCTGGTGGGCTACAGTCCATGCGGTCCCAGAAAGCTGGACATGACTGAGGGACTAACACTTTCACTCTTACTTTTCACTACTAATGGGAAGAGATGTGTTTATCATAAGTCATCCTGAAAGTAAATCTGTGCTGAGTTTTCAGGGAGGGGGCACAGCCACATTTTATGGAGAAAAAAAGAGTAAGAAAAATCTAACTTTTGCATTTTCTCAGTGATAAGTGATCATATGAACACTTGCTATGGCCCCTCTCAAGACTTTATATAAGAGATATAAAGTGGGGGGCCTTGGGAATTCCTTGGTGGTCCAGTGGTTAGGACTCGGCACTATTACTGCTTGGGCCCACAGCCTGGGAACTGAGATCCCACAAACTGAGAGATGTGCCCCCCTCCAAAAAAAAAATAAAGAATGAAGTGAGGGGAACTGAAGTTTAAGGTTTACTAGCTTTGGGGTAAAGTTGACTCTGTTTCTGGGTTTTTAGGTGGGGACACAAGGAAAGATGTTGGCCTTTCCTTAGGTTGGGGAGGAAAGCTGAGGCTGGCCTGGCTCCAGCTGGGGGAAGTCATTTCTCTTTTCTAGACCCAGAGTGTTCCTTCCCTCCAAGCTGCCCTGTGACTTGCCAGACCCCTGCCCCACTTCCATTCCTTCCCTTGTTCCCCTTCTTTGCTTTAAGCCCTATTCCACTGTTTCCAGGGCTCGTCTCCACATTCATGCACCATACTTCTTTAGGGAGTGTCCTGTGATGTTTCAGAGAACAATGTACAGCCCATCTTGCCCTCCATCTGCAAATGCATATCCTTCTCTGTGCTTCATAGAGCCTTTCTGTCTTTGAGTCCAGCACCTCTGACTGTGTGGGTGTGGCAGAATTGCAGCTGCTTCATTGTGTGGGCACTTTTCTCTGTGGTCCTTTCTCTACCACTGTGGTCAGCACCTCCTCCCTTTTTCCTGCCTCTTCAGACTTCCAAATGCTGGCTTTGTCATCTCACATAAGCAGACACGCGCTGTCAAGAGCAGTTTTCTAGTTGTACCCAGAGATAAGTATTTTTATATAGTTTGCTTTCATATATTTCACTGAGGATGTGAAGTTATTAACACCTCCTGCTTCTGGGAGGAGCTCAGTGAGTACAGTGGCTGAAAGTTCTGCAGGTTCCAGGAGCTGGCGTTCTCAGATTCCCTCTCAGCTTGGAGTCCCTGCATCTTCAGAACTGCTGAAGTCATTTGCGCCCCAAGTTTCATGGTGGTCCTTGCCTTCTGCTCCCATCAACTGAAATCTGGGCCTTTTCTTCGATCTCACCCCAGAATCACTCACACAAGACATGTTTATGTGTATCATAGACTTTATTGAAAGACTCTACATAAGCAATGGAGTTTTATGTCGTAGCAAAAACCAAACAACCTAAAATTATACAGATATAATCCTCATTTCTTACACCCACCTTTGGGAATCCCTCCCTCGCCAGACCTTGAGCCCTGCTAACCTGATTGCTGCCCTATCCCCTCATCCCTCATTCCCTCAGGCAGAAGTAGCCTCATCCACTTTAGATGAGAAAACAGTAACAACAAAACCAGCTCTTCTTCCTGCCCCACTTAGTATGCATATGAGTAAAAGACCAAACAAAAACCACCACAATATTGTAATTAGCCTTCAATTAAATTAAATTAATAATTAAAAAGAAATGAAGAAGCAGAAGCCCTCACCACAATGGAAAAACAGAGCTCTCTCCCTGGGACACATTTTACTACTTCAGCTGCAGGTCCACGCAGCTCACACACCAAGCCAGCTCTGCCCTGGACATACAGAGCCCTGCCATGTCCCCAGACACCCTCCATTTTCTTCTATTTCCTCATTTCTTCTCTTCCTCTTGGATCCCAAAAGCTGTCAGAGGAAACCATTACTCCTATTCTCACTTCATGTGAATCCATGATAAGGAACCACACTGGCTAGCAGGAGAGAGACAGGTCTGGAGAGAAGAGGGTGGTAGACAGAAGTAATCTTTGTTCATTTCAGATCAAGGAATGGGACCCCTGCAATGAAAAGCCACAATGCAGAGCCCAGGATGTTCCTGCACGAGGCACACAGCGGGCATCCTCATTACAAAGGGTGAGGTACCAAGATATATTCTATGCCTAAACACCCCCGTCTAGTTGTGGGGCCCCTGCCCTGAACTTCTCGGGCTCTTCGCTGCCCTCATGTAGGGGGCACGGCTGGTACTTGGCACCTGGGACCCTTTTCCAGGAGGAGAAGCGATGGTGCCAGAGGCTGCAGAGGCCATAGATGGCAGCCAGCAGGACAGCCCCCAAGCCCAGGTGCCAGCAGAAGAAGGTGGTGACAAAGGCGAGCTCCACAGGGTCGTCCCTGCTCCAGGGCTGTCCGGAGGGAGGCGCATACATCAGGACGCTTAGATGTAGCAGCCAGTTGCTGAGCACCAGCCCCATCCAGGCCTTGAGCACCCAGAGTGAGGGCTGGTAGGGGACCCAGACCTCGATGATAAGCACTAAGCCGACCAGGAAGACAGGCAGCATGAACAGGGCGTGCACGCGGCTCTCCAGGGTGCTCTTGTTCTCAATGTGGTTTATCAGCAGCAGCACCAGCACGCAGAAGGCCAGCGCCTCCGCCGCTCGCTCCAGCTTCATGTTCTGCCGCGCCTGGCACACCTGGCTCACGATATCCACCACTCCGCTGAAGAGGAAGAACCCGTACATGGTGATGTGCTGCCAGGTGTCCTGGAACACAAACGGCCGCTTCGGGTCCTCCCAGTCCACCATCACCATCCGGTTTGTTCCCGGTGGGTAGAAGAGCTCGGGCAAGATAACGATCAGGGAGAAGACCACCTTCACCACTGCTTCCACAGAAACCAGCTGCCACCACCGGTGCCCTCGCTTGTCTCTTGGGGGCAGAGGAGATTTGAGGAACCTCTGTCCCCGTAGCAGAGCCAAGGACACCAGCACTGAGTAGTAGAGCACTACGATGAGGAACAGCAGCCCTGCAATCAGGTGTCCCCCGAGGGTCCCCATGGTCTGGGTGTGTGCGGCAGGGACACTGGCTGGAGATGAGCAGCGACCTCACCGGCGCTTCTCAGGAGCAAGAGTGGCTGCTTTTGAGCGATGGGGAGATTCTCCTGATCTGGCCGCACCTGTGCTCCCACACAGGGGAAGGTGCCCAAAGCCTCTGAGTCACTCCTGGGTGGAAGTGGCTCTTTTGGAGGCGTGATGGTGCATGTGGGTTGCGCCTCACTCTGTTCCTTGCTTAGATTCTAGGCCTGGGATTTTAACCTTTGCCCCTCACTGTTGGCACGGGTCTGCCCTTTCTCTCCCAGCCTCTGCCCCACCGCTTCACAAGGAGAGGGGAGGGAGACAGTGGGGTGTGCCAGCCAAGAGGGATGGCGGCTGACTCCCTTTTACTGACTGTTTCTTGGTGCCAGGCATGTTACATTTTTTTTCCTCAGTTAAATCTGTCAACAATTCTTTGAGAAAGTTATTACTAAACAAACTTTACAGGTGACATGAAGGCTCAGAGTGGGGAAGGGACCCAGCAGCCAACACAGCAGATTCAGGATGGGACTGGATCCACTCGTTTATCTGCATTGTGACTGAATCGCGGCTCCAACATTTGCAACTCACAGAACGATAAGCAAGTTACTGTCTTCTGGAGCCTCAGTTTCCTGATCTGTAGAATGGGAATAATAATTCCTTTCTGGGTTTCTTATGAGGATTAAATGCAGACATATTTCATTGTGCTTTGCTTTATTGAGGTTTTGCATATATTATGTTTTTTAAACAAACGAAAGATTTATGGTAACCCTGAGTCAAGCAAATCTATTGATGTCATTTTTCCAACAACATTTGCTCCCTTCTTGCCTCTGTGTCACATTTGGGTTGTTTTCACAATATTTCAATTTTTTTGTTATTATTATATCGTTATGATGGCCTGTGATCACTGATCTCTGTAATTGTTTTTCTTAAAGTAATAAAATACTTTTTAATTAGGGTATGCGTATTGTTGTTTTAGACACAATGTTATTGCACACTTAATAGACCATAATATATAGTGTAAATATAACTTTTTTTACATGCACTGAGAAACAAACAAAAACCCATGACATTTTATTTATTGTGATGATCTGGAACTAGACCTGCAATATCTCTGAGGTATCCATGTAGAACAATGTATGTAGAGTGTCTGATCTATAGTAAATACTCAAAAATGACAGGATTATTAGTAACTTTACTAGAGTTGTTACTAATATTTCTTGCAAAATTCCCATGATGCTGAAGTTATTGGAGTATTTCTATGAATGATACCAAAGTAGGAATCATAAAGAAGAAAGTAAAAAACTTAATTATTTTTAAAAATTTGAAGGTTTTTTTAATAGAATTTCAACATCAGAATTAATAATTTATGTATTAAAATTACTGTTAGAAAACCAATTTTGAGAGGAAAAACAAACTAAAAATTTTCTCTATGTGTCACAAAGTGTTAGTCTTCTTACAATATAATAGGCTTTTATAAATCAAGAAGTTAAAAATGAATACCTTAATAGGAAAATGGGCAAAGGACATAAAGTGATTATTCATCTAAGAAAAACTATAAATTAACAAAAACTATAAATTTAACAAACCTATGAAATGCAAGAAAATGAATCTCACTGGTAAATAAGCAAATAATAATAAAAATCAACATGGTACTTGTTGTGGACTGAAAGTTTGTCTCCCACAGGATTCATGTTGATGCTCTAGTCTCCAGAGTGATAGTGTTTGGAGGCGGGGTCTTTGGGAATGATTAGGTTTAGATCAAGTCATAAGAGTGGGGCCCTTGTGATGACATTCATTTCCTTACAGAAAGAGGAAGAGAAACAAAGATCTCTCAGAAGAGTGTGAATTCTGTTGTTGTTGGGCAGAGTGTTCATATATATTTCATCTATTTGGTTTATTGTGTTGTTCAAGTCCTCTGCTTCCTTACCTATCCTGTGTCTGGTGTTTCTCTCCATATGCATGCACTGAGGAAAAGCCACATGAGCACACACCCAGCAGGTAGCTGTCTTTAAGTCAGGAAAAAAGCTTTCATCAGAACCCAACCATCTGGACTTCCCTGTCAGTCCAGTGGTTAAGACTCCCCTCCACCAAAAAAAAAAAAAAAAAGAAGAAGAAGAACCCAACCATCTTGGCACGCTGATCTCAGATTTATAGCCTATAAAACATGAAAAATGAATATTTGTGATTTAAGTCACCCAGTGAGCAGATTGGGCTAAGACAGAATTTTGGTACTGTGAGGTGAGATGCTGCTATAACACCTAAGATTGTGGAAGCAGCTTTGCCACTGGATAATTGGGAGAGTCTGGAGGTACCTGCTAGAAAATTCTAGGTCAAGAGTGCCATGAAGGGACAGTTAAAAATAATTCAGTTGATGACCTAGAAGGAAAAAAGGACAACTATAGAAAAAGTGTCCCTTTCCTTAGAGAATGTCTAAATGTCACCAACAGGATGTTGGTGGAAATATGGGCTATAAAGCCCTTTCCGGTGAGGTCTCAGATGGACATGAGAAACATGTTAGAAGACATGTTGAAAAGGTGGTACTTATAAAAGTGGCAAAGATCTCGGCTCAGTTATGTTCATGTTCTAGTGTTTTGTGGAAGGTAGAATTTGTGAGAAAAGAAATTGCCTACTTAACTGGGGAGTTGTTGTACCAAGTTGTATCTGACTGTGACCCCATGGACTGCAGAACACCAGGCTTTCCTGTCCTTTACTATCTCCCTAAGTTTGCTCAAATTCATGTGCATTGAGTCAGTGATGCCATCCAACCATCTCATCCTGTGTCGCCCTCTTCTCTTCCTGCCCTCAATGTTTCCCAGCATCAGGGTCTTTTCCAGTGAGTCAGCTCTTCACATCAGGTGGCCAAAGTATTGGAGCTTCGGCTTCAACATCAATCCTTCCAGTGAATATTCAGGGTTGATTTCCTTTAGGATTGACTGGTTTAATCTCCTTGCAGTCCAAGGGCCTCTCAGGAGTCTTTTCCAGCACCCCAGTTCAGCCTTCTTTATGGTTCAACTCTCAAATCCATACATGACAAATCCAAAGCATGAAAAACCATTGCTTTGACTATACAGACCATCACCAAAGCGATGCCTCAGCTTTTTAACACACTGTCTAGATTTGTCATAGCTTTCCTTCAAAGGAGCAAGCGTCTTTTAATTTCATGGCTGCAGTCATTGTCCATAGTGATTTTGGAACCCCAAAAAGTAAAGCCTGTCACTGCATTCACTTTTTCCCCTTCTATTTGCCGTTAAATGATGGGACTGTGAATGCGAATGTGAAAGTCACTCAGTTGTGTCCGACTCTGTGACCCCATGGACTGCAGTCCATGGAGTTCTCCAGGCCAGAATACTGAAGTGGGTAGCCTTTCCCTTCTCCATGGGACCTTCCCAACCCAGGGATTGAACTCAGGTCTCCTGCATTGCAGGCAAATTCTTTACTGCTGAGCTACCAGGAAACCCCAAATGATGGGACTGGATGCCATTAACTGAAGAGATTACTAAGCAAAGTGTTGAAAGAGAGGTTTGGTGCCTCCAAATTGATTATTGTTATTGTTTAGTCATGAAGTCGTATCCGACTCTTTGTGACTCCATGGATTGTAGCCTCCGTGGACTAGGCTCCTCTAACCACAGGATTTCCCAGGCAAGAACACTGGAGTGGGTTGCCATTTCCTTCTCCAATCACTTATAGTAAAATGCAAAAAGAGAGGAATGCATTGAAGAAGTAATTGTCAAGCAAAAAAGATCTTAAACTTAAGGATTTGAAAATTCTCAGCCTGTCCATATTGCAAAAAATGAAAGAGATGTTCTGAAGAGAACAGGAAGTTGTGGCTCAACAACCTCTTGATAACGGGATTAGCATGGGGTGAGACTACAGACCTGATTAGCCACCCCATCAGCAACACTGCCAGTTTCAACCGAAGGGAGTGGAGCTGAGACTAAATGAGGGAAGGCTATTTGGCTTCTTTGGTCCTACAGGCAGCACTGGATGGTAAAGCTCTTTGGCTGTGAACATGTGCTATTCTTCAAGACAAGGGGAAAAGGACCCTGAAGGCAATTCAGAGATCATTACGGCTGCTTCCTTGGTTTCAAAATGTGTGTGGGGGGTGGACACCACCTCAATCTCAACAGGCCAGACAGTGGTCTTCTGGAGCCTTGTGGGTGGGGCCACCTGGAGCTGTGGGGTGGTAACCTGCCAAGTAGAGCCACAGGGATGGGGTCGCCAATCCAGTGGGTCTTGAAGGCAGGACGACTGCTCCAAGGGGCTAAGGGCAGAGTATCTGACCAAAGAGAATTCTTCTCTAGCCTTAAGATGTAATGATATTGATCTTGCTAACTTTCGTACTTCCTTGGGACCATAACCCCTTCCTTTCACTTTCTCCCTTTTGGAAAGGGTACGTCTAGCCTATGCCTGTCCCATGACTGTATTTGGAACCACACAACTTGTCTGGTTTCACAGGTTCATAGCTGAGAAGGAGTTTTGCCTCAGGATGAATCATACCTTAAGTCTCATGCTTAGCTGACTTAGATACTATTTAGATAAACCTTTAGGCTTTTGATTTTAGAGTCGATGCTGGAGTGAGTTGACACTTTTGGGACTGTTGGGATGGGATGAATTTTTTGCATATCTTTATGACTTTAAGGGAGGCCAGGAGCAGAATGTTATGGACTGAATGTTTGTGTCCCCTTACAGTTCACATGTTGAAGCACTAATACCCCAGTGTGACAGTAGCTGCAGCTGAGGCTTCTAGGAGGCAATTAGGTTCAAAGGAGGTTATGGGGGTTGGGCCCCTATGGTGGGATTAATGTCCTTATAAGAAGAGAGAGATGAGAATGCTGTCTACTCTGTAAGGACACAGCGGAGAAGGTGGCCATCTGCAAGCCAGCAAGTATGTCTTCACCAAGAACTGAATTGGCTAGCTCCTTGGTTTTGGATTGCCCAGCCTCCAGAGCTGAAGAAATAAATATCTGCTCTTTCAGCCACTCAGTCTGTCATATTTTGTGATGGTGGCCCAAGCAGAGTAAAACATTGACCCATTAGTTGTTTAAGAGTGTGCTAATTTCCACAAATTTGGAGTTTTCCTTCTGTAGTTGATTTCTTTTTTGTTGTTGTTGTTTTAATTTTTTATTTATTTATTTTTTTAACTTTACAATATTGTATTGGTTTTGCCATATATCAATATGAATTCACCACAGGTATACACATGTTCCCCATTCTCCCTCCCCGTACCATCCCTCTGGGTCATCCCAGTGCACCAGCCCCAAGCATACAGTATCGTGCATCGAACCTGGACTGGCGACTCATTTCATATATGATATTACACATGTTTCAATGCCATTCTCCCAAATCATCCCACCCTCTCCCTCTCTTACAGAGTCCAAAAGACTGTTCTATACATCAGTGTCTCTTTTGCTGTCTCATATACAGGGTTATAACTTCATCCCATTGTGGTTGGAGAAGATACTTGATATGACATCTCTCTTTTAAAGTGTTCTGAATTGTGACCTAACCCATGTTCTCTCCTGGAGAAGGTCCACGTGCACTTAGAAGAATTTCTGTTCTGTTGTTGTTGGGTAGAGTGTCCACATGTGTTTGTTTTTAGGTGGAGGTCAATGTAAGAAAAGACCTTCCAACTGGCCCAGGTTGCAGTGCCAGCAGCTTTATTATTGCATAGTGGATCCAGAGGTAATAAATTTCATGGAGGCTGTGTCAAGTCCAGATATGAGAATCACAGTGAAGGCTTCATGATTCTGGAGCAAAACCATGACCGTGTTGGCAAATGGCAGAGTGACATTTTGAGAAACTGGATCTTAGCTTGCTATTGGGCTCTTCTGGAGACTCTGAACACTAGTATGGTAACCACGTTTTCTGGATATTTTCTGAATCTAAAGTCAGGCTGCATAACAATGCTCCATCATCAAATAGATATGTACAATGAGGCCAGGCTTGAGCATGACCTGAAAGCAAAAATAAGTGGTGGGAATGTGTTGCTCACATTCCTAGCATGCTTCCTCCTCCCTCTGCTCCCTTTGCCAACACCTGGTAGAGGAGAGCTCTCTCTGACTACTTGATAAGGAGGGAACAGTCAAGCTTGCTTCCAGGTGGCTCTCCCAGACAGGACGTGCCAAGCAGTGCTATAATTTTGCTCCCGATGGTCCTGAAGAACAGTGTATAAAGCAAACACTTCTAGAGGGCAGAACTTTGAACAGAATAGTAACATTAAAAAACAATTCTACTTTTTCTGGAACAGCTCAAGGACCACTAAATCCTGTGTGTGTATGTGTGTGTGTGTGTGCACTCAGTTGCTTCAATCATGTTCGACTCTTTGTGAACCTATAGACTGAAGCCCGCCAGGCTCCTCTGTCCATAGGATTCTCCAGGCAAGAATACTGGAGTGGGTTGCCACGCCCTCCTACAGGGAGATCTTCCTGACCCAGGGATTGAACCCGAGTATCCTGTGTCTTCTGCATTGCAGGTAGATTCTTTACCACTGAGCCACAGAGGAAGGCCCACTAAATCCTGGGTAATAGTTAAAATCTTGTCATATGATCAATGGCCTAGAAGAACTCAGATGAGAGCATTTATAACAAAGAAGTTTGGGGAAGAATTGAAGGCTCAGACTCTTGGAATGGGCCCAGAATATTCATCTCTTGTGAATGCTGAATAAAATGTTCCCCCGGTGGGGGTTTTCAGGGACCAGGGACCAGGACAGTCCACTCTGCAAGGGCATTCTACTTCCTTCCCCTCCGCCCAGTGTGTGCTCAGTGGCCTCATGTTTAGTGTGGCCGTGGTAGCTGGGGTGGAGCTTATCTGTAGCCTTAAGAATACCGACTTCCTCCCACAGAGGATGACATAGTTCCTCCCACTCCTTGATGACAAAAAAGTGGTAAAGAATGATAAATGATGAGCCAAAGGAAAAAAACACCAACTTATGGCTTCTGCATTAGTGAATGGATATAAAAATATTTTTTCCATCCTAGCAACACTAGACCCTGAGGGTTGAGAGTTTTAACACCAAAGGGAAGAATATACCCATCAAGGGACACATTGATGATGTCATTGAACTGGAAGTGGAGGCGTCACATGGATATTTCAGGCTCCTCAAGGCGCAAGGCAAACAGGCTAAAAAGAGGGATATGGTGTTGGCTGCAGGTAGTGGACACAGAGATGTATTAGGATTGCTGCTGCACAAGGAGGTGGGGGCTAGGGATGCAGATGAAAGATGGTGCTTCACCAGGTTGGCTTCTTAGATGACATGTCCAGTGGTAGTTAAAGGAAGGTACTTTGTAGGTAAGACCACTGAAGTCTCTTTGATTCACTTATTCATTCACCAGTGAATACTGCTAACGCCAGATGCTGTTCCAACCCTGAGAATACAACAGAGAAGAGAGACAAGACACAAATACTTAAGAGAACAAGAAAAATGTCAGAGAATGACAAATGATAAGCTCTCTCCCGTCAAAAAAAGGCCATTGTGACACTGAGTGACTCCTTCCCATCATAGAAATAATGTTTAAACCAAGATCAAACTGGCATTAGGGTCTCTGTGTGTGTGCTGAAGTGAATTCACTCAGTCATGTCCGACTCTTTGCGACCCCATGGACTGTAGCTCACCAGGCTCCTCCATCCATGGAATTTTCTAGGCAAGAGCACTGGAGTGGGTTGCCATTTCCTTCTCCAGGGGATCTTCCCAACCCAGGGATCGAACTCCGGTCTCCTGCATTGTGGGCAGACGCTTTACTGTCTGAGTCGCTTCAATCATGTCCAACTCCTTGCGACCCCATGGACTGTAGCCTGCCAGGCTCCTCTGACTATGGGATTCTCCAGGCAAGAATACTGGAGTGGGTTGCCATTTCCTTCTCTGGTATTAGGGTCTAGCCATTCAATATCTGACTGAATTTTTGGGTCAACCTATTACATAAAGACCAGAAGAGGAGATGAAGGAAATAAAAACGGCCCTGGGAAACCCACCTCCCCACTGTTGATGCATGCTATTCCAGTCTTTCCGATGATATCTTTCTCCTCGCAACTAGAATCAGATTTTGGTTTTTGCCATCAAGAACCTTGACAGAGACGCTCCAGGTATTAAGGCCATGTGTAATTTTCTTTCCTTATCTATCTTTTTCTCCATTGTATAATGAGCAAGTATTATTTTTATAATCAGAAGATATCTGAAAACTTAAAACCAATGTTGCAATTATTTAATGCCTGGAGAAAAAGCTTAGCTATCAAGACATCACAATGTGGCAAATTCTGGAACTTCCATGGTGGTACAGTGGATAGGAATCCACCTACCAATTGAGAGGACATGGGTTCGATTCCTGCTCTGGGAAGATTCCACAGGCTGTGAGCAACTAAGCCTGTGTGCTTCAACTACTGAGCCCATATGCTGCCACTACGGAAGCCCATGCATCTAGACCCCATCTAGACTCTGCAACAAAAAAGCCACCATAATGAGAAGCTCCTCCACTGCAATTAGAGAGTAGCCCCCGCTCACAGCAATCAGAGAAAAGCCCATGAACAGCAATGAAGACCCAGTGCAAACAAAAATAATAAAAAGAAATAAATTGCTAAAAATTTTTAACTGTGGCACATTCTGGATGGTAGTTTTATGGGAAATGTTAATTTGCATCTCTATTTTCTTATATTTTTCAACTTTACTGTGAGGCTTTATTAATTTAATTTTATGATAAAATCATTAACATAAAAAACTGTAAGAATTCTCTTTAGTCATCAAAATATTTCTTTATTCATCTATAATCATGTGTACAGTTATTTATAAAGATATATATACAATACAGACAACTTTTAAAGACACCAAAGGGCATGAAGACAAGTAAAAAGAGTGTTAACATTTTGTCATGTTTTGCTTTAGGATTTTAAAAAATAAATAAACATTCAAGTCCTTCTCAGTCCCCTGTCCATACCTTTCTCCGTTCACAGGTAGGGCCAGGCTTGGTGTGAACATTTCTTGTCATTCTGTTATTTTCCATATGTCTGTATCCCTCCAACCCATCTGATTGTTTTCTATGTATTCCTAGTTCTGCAGAAACAAGCAGCAGAGGAAACTCTTCTTGAACAAGGCACTGGTCATGCCTCAGTTAGAACCCACGGAAGAGAAGTTCCATTGTAATGAAGTCAGTGCAGTCGAATAGAAAAAGGTGGGGGGTGGGAGGCAGGATTCAAGAATCATGCAAAAATATAGTTGATGGGAACCATATGTCAGGGTGGCCACATTCCAGTAAATGGGGCTAGTACACAGCTGTGTTGGACCTAAATTCCTCTACTCCCAACTCCTATTTTGTCCACAGGGTAAGTAAAGGTAAACAGAACTCACCTTTATTACCAGCCCCCACACCAAAAGTGACCACGAGTCTCTAGTTTGTCTCACCCCATTTCATCATCTGCTGTCATCTGAGTGCTCCTGGGTCTCAGAAGGAGACAGTGCCTGATAACAGTCATCTGTGCTTGTTGACTGATAGATTAATCTTGAGCAGATGAGTTTCAGTCACTGTGATATCTCAGTCAGTCATTTTAAACCTTTCATCTCCAGTTGAAATAGGGAAAATCTTTAGCTTTACCCACATCTAAAGGAATTTTAGGCATTAGCCAGCAGGTGCTCGGATGTGTTTGCTGTGGGGAGGGGTTCCTGCCCCCTCCCCAAGTTCTGGTTTATTGATCAGGAGTTGTTAGGCCTGGGCATTCATGTTTTTAAAATCTCCCCTGCAGACACAAAAGACCAAATGCTGTATGATTCCACTTCTATCCTTATTATGTGAGGTACCTAAGTGGTCAGATCCTTAGAGACAGAAAGTAGGTTGGTTGCCAGGGGTTGGGGGAGGGGGGATGGGTATTAGTGTTTAATGAGGACCATCTCAGTTTAGTAAGATGAAGGAGTTCTGGAGAGGGATAGTGGTGGTGGTTACACAACAGTATTGATGCACTTAATGCCTCTAAACTGTATCCCTAAAAATGGTTAAAATGGTACCTTTTTATGTTGTGTATTTTTTTACCACAATTTTTTTTTTTGAGTGAAAGATGACCTCTCTCCTGGTGATGTCGTTTGCTGTCAGGTTGAAAACCATCCTATGTTCTTTGTGGTGACTGATGGAAGGACGGGTTTTGCCCTCGTGCTTGAACTGGCCTCCTACTCCCTTGGGAGACTCAAACTGGAGCCGTTCGGGTTTCATTTATTGCTGCTGCTGGGGAAAGATGTGAGGAAGTCTCACTGTCCCTTTAAGATTTGTCTGTCCCTTGCCCAAGACTGGCCCTGGAGACCCTCTCCATGCCCCTCACAGCACTTCTTCTTGGGTGGCTGGATGGTGATACCTCTCCCAGTAGGCTTTCTTTCTGCTCCCTTTCCATGCCTGTGGCTGGGAACTTCTTCCACTCTTCTCTTCTGTTTCAGCCCTGTCAGGTGATTCATGCAGGTGTAACTCACACAGGAATAAATCTGCCAGTTAATGTCAAATAAGGATGCCTACGTGCGGTTCTTTGTATCTCCTCTAATGAGATGTCGTACTTATCTAGTGTGTGATCCAGATGTTAATGGAGCATTGCCCTACCTTTTGAAATGTAGGTAAAGTTGACTCATTGCCTACCCATCCCAGACTCTCTGAAATCAACACTCTGTCCAAGGTTCCTGAGCATCCCAAGGCTGGGGTTACCCTCCCTTCAGACTTTGAGTGTGTGAATCTGCTCTAAACACTTTCTGCAGCACAGCACTGCTTGGTCTGTTTTTGCACTGCCCTGAGGCGAGCTCGGGCTTCCCAGGTGATGCTAGTGGTAAAGAACCTGCCTGCTAATGCAGGAGACATAAGAGATGCAGGTTCGATCGCTGAGTCAGGAAGATCTCCTGGAGAAGGGCATGGCAACCCACTCCAGTATTCTTGCCCGGAGAATCCCATGGACAGAGGAGCCTGGATTTATTACAAGTGTGAGGATGATGATGTTAGGCGATAATATCATCCAAAGCAAACTCCCAGCATTAGGTATTGGATATTTCTGTTTTTTTTTTTTCTTTTAAAGTCCTTCAGCAATATCTTATGATTCTATTCTTATTATGTCTTCCAATGGACAAAACTAACTTATGGTGTCAGAAGTCAGGATAGTGGTCTTTGTGAGGGGGAGT
This sequence comes from Bison bison bison, assembly GCF_000754665.1. Classification (NCBI taxonomy): domain Eukaryota; kingdom Metazoa; phylum Chordata; class Mammalia; order Artiodactyla; family Bovidae; genus Bison; species Bison bison. The sequence continues at coordinate 5,993,827 of NW_011494939.1, forward strand.
GGCTAGGAGGTGTCAGGAGGGACTTCTGGTACATTTCTATTTCTTGATTGGATGCTGGTTACACAGGTGATTTTGGAAAAATCTATTGAGCGGCACACTTATAATTTACCCACTTGTCTGTATTTTTGTTATGCTTCAATGAAAGAAGCAGCTGGTCAGCAACCTCAGGTCCAGACATGTTGCTCAATCCTTTCTCTCCACCCAGACCCTTTCTGGATCAGTATGAAGAATCCATCCCACCCCTACACCATGAGACAGACAGACAGGTCCTGAAGCCATCTCAGGAGCTAAACAGCTCCAGGAAACAAGAACACAGATCATGGGATAGACAATCAGTGACTCTCAGGACACTTTAGTCTGCCCACCTGTGGGGCTCCTCCAAGGACAGCTTTGAGCCTGGAGTTCCATGCTGCAGCATGACCTTTGCCCCCAGCTTCCTGGGCTCCAGCTTGGGGCTCACCGGGCCTGGAGGGACCTGGCACATGGCTTTCCACAGGAGCGGCAACAGTGGTGCCAGAGGCTGCAGATGGTGGCAGCACAATAGCTCCTCAGGTCGGAGGGAGCAGAAGGTGGTGAGGAAGCTTGGGGTCTCTGGCAGGAAGTGGGGGGAGTCACATGATCACCGGCAGCTGCAGCAGCCAGGGGGCTGTTCAGTGGGCTGTTTGTGCCCTGAACACCCATACCCAAGGCATTGGCCATCCAATCCCTCTTCGTGTGCTGCTCTGCCAGACATGCTTGGTTCATCATGGCTCCAAAATCCCAGCAAGAAGAGCGAGGTATCTGCTGCCCTGGTGTGTGGAGAAGGACCAGCTTCTCAGCCTCTTCCTCGTCCACCATCACCATCTGCTTAACTTTGGGAAACAGAACTTAGTATGACGGATACTAAGAAGGCAACTGCTTCCCCCACCTCTTCCAAGGGCACCTGCTGCCATCACCTCTGCTGTCAGGTCTCTTCTTGAATGTGGTCCCAGCAGGGCAGGGACATCCCCCTGAGAAGAGCCCACGACTCATCACAGGGGACAGCTGCCCCTCGCATCCCACCAGGAGGAGCCTGGCAATGGCTCAACAAATAAACAGGTAGTTTACCTCTCAAGAAGGTGTTCCCGGAGGCAGGAGGTGGTGCCCCAGTAATGCCACTTTGCTCCCTGTGCTTTCAAAGATGTGATGTCTGCCCAGCATCAGGCTAATGTGTGAGAATGCTACACAATGTGACAATTTTGCGTGTTGTTACAACCATGGTACCACCACACCAGGTTTCACCATCTGGGACTACAAGTCCAGTCTGATGAACATGACTGTCTAGTTATTAGTGGTTCTTTGACCCCAGGATTTGCAATGTCACAGAGGGTCTTAGGATCGTGCAGAACTTCTTTTCTATGGAATTCTGTCTGCAAGAGTCAGCTCTGGGCCCTTTTCCATCAGCACATTGCTGGTCAGGTGTAGACGCACTGCCCATGCTGTGTGCTGGGCACTGACACTGCAGCTGCTGCCCTCAGCAGGCCGTCAGGGATGCTGTGGCCTGTGGGCTGCTGGCCTCCAGCCCTTTCTTGGCCCGTGGTGCTGCCATCACCAAGGGTTGCCCAGGCTTGCCGCTGGCCTAGCTGGGGCTCTGGGCTGGGGCTCCATGGGCAATGGCTTCGATGGACAGCTTGGACGGCCCTGGTCTTGTTGGTTTAGCTCCCTGGCAGTTCTCCCCAGGGAATGATGCTCATGCCAAGTAAGGTGGAAATAGCTCCTTTTCCGTGAGAGAGGGGACCCCACATTCAGGAAGATTCTAGGAGCTCTGTGGGGCTCTCCCGTTCTGTGAGATCACTCTCCTTGGTCCTCCACCTAGACTATCTTCCCAGAGTACAATACCTGTGCCTTGGGAAGCTGGGTGGAGAAGGCTGAGGGCCAGTCTCCCAGTTTTTCTGAAGCCATCCTCATTTAGACCTTCTGGGTTTGAAGAGAAGTGTGGTTTGTAGTAGAAGATGCCTTCCTCCTTTGCAGCCAATATTCTCTTTGGCGTTGTATAGTTTCTTCTTGCAATGGTCCTTGTCAAGGACTCCAGGGGGTCCGTGATCTCTGAACCTTGGCTATTAACAGAGTTCAAGTTCTTACTTTTCTGGACATACCTCAAGACCGCACCGTTCAGGGGTGGAGGAGAGGGGGAGCTTAATGGAAAGAGTTATTCTGTTTGTCTGCTCAGTATTTGAACCCCCTTCCTCTTTTTAAGGAATTCCCTACCTACAGGGCAGATACAGCAAGAGTCCAGGTCCTCACAAGGACCTAGAAATGCCAGAATTGTCCTTTGTCCCTCATGGCCTCCCTTGGAGTGGACACAGGCTACACACACGCCCTGGACTCTACCTTGCATTTTAGCCCTCCAGATGATATCTTTACTAAACTTCCTTTCTGAGTAAATCTGCCAGAGACAGTTTTGTGGTCTGTGGCTAAGAACTCTGCCTAAGGTAAAGGGTTTCATCTCTACCCAAGCCCATCTTCACCCTGTATATAAAGACACATTTCCTTATCTCTTTCCCTTCCTTCTTTCCACCTCCCTCTGCACTTCTTTCCAATATGTCCACCTTCTGCATTGAGCAGAGACCTCAAAGGGCTGCAATTGGATATGGGGCAGGGACCGACTCTGTGGTCGTCTAGAATATCCTCAGGTCTTGTTCCTGGACTGAGTGACCTCAGGTTCTGGCAGAAGGAAAGAAAACCCTCTCTGGAAGAAGAGCCTAGGTCTCAGATTAATTCTCAAAATAGTCATTTTCAGATAAAATGTCCAGAAAGTACACCAGCATATATGGCATGTAAAGCAAACAAACAACAAAACAAGTGGTAGAATCAGCAGAAGCCATAGAAACAGACCCACCGGAAGCCCAGATACTAGAGTCACTAGACTCAACTTGTAATAAAGCAATGCTGACTGTGTCCATGGAGATAAAAGCAGGATTTAGAGTTTTATGTAAGGATATGGAAGCTCTGAAAGCAGATTGCTGGCTTTAAAAAGAATCAACTAGATATTATAGAACTGAAAAGTAGGATTATGCAATAAGGTTAACAAGAAAGTGGAAAGGAAGATAAGTCAGAAGCCATCCAGAACGAAGCCCAGAGGGCTTCAAGGTAGAAAATACAGATGAGAAGATAAATGAGACAATAGAGTGAGAAAGTCCAATATATGTTTAACTGGAGTTTTGGAAGGAAGGGAGAGAGAAAATGGAGCAGAGACAATATTTGAAAAGATAATGGTTGAGAATTTTCCAGAATTGATGACATAAGTCAATTCTCTGATTCACAAAGTCCAGACAAGAAATTCCCACAGGTGATAGGAATCTTGGAGAACCAGGCATTAGTTAAACCAAGGATTCCCTCCTGTGGAAGTTCTCCTTTCTTGACCAGGTGTGAAAATACTTGTGGGAGCTGGT
>NW_011494939.1:5997336-6008996 GCF_000754665.1 Bison bison bison
ATTTTTTTTTTTTTTACAGAGGACTTTTTGTTTTTCTATTTATTTATTTAGTTTGTTTTTAAAGATGGGAGAGGTTTGACCTTGTTCATAATTATGCTGAGGGAAGAAACCAGTTGGGAGTGAGAGGTTGAAAATACAGGAGAGAGGAGAGGTAATGCATAAAGTTTTTAGAGAGAGTCGGACCCATACCATGAATAATTATAATAGTCATCATTTATTGAGGGCTTCCCAGGTGGCACAGAGTAAAGAATCCACCTGCCAAGGCAGGAGACGTAGGAGATGCGGGTTCTATCCCTGGGTTAGGAAGATCCTCTGGAGGAGGAAATAAATTTTATTTTATTTCCCACTCCTATATTCTTGCCTGGAGAATCCCCATAGACAGAGGAGCCTGGCGGGCTACACATAATAGGGTCGCAAAGAGTTGGACAGGACTGAGCATGCACACACCATTTATTGAGCATTACATGTCAGAGTCTGTTTCAGGAACTTGTCACACATCAATATTAATTCTTAAAATATTTAATAATCAGTATTTTTATCCAGACATCATCGATAGGTCACTGATGCTCAGAAAGTTCAAAGGAAAAGACAGTGGTCATATAGCTAGTAAACGGTGGCACTAGGGGCCACATCAGATTTGACTTCCCCCACAGCCAGTGTTCGCTCTACTCTACCAGGTGGTGTCAGAGCTCCAGCTGGCCCCAAAGGCCTTTGCTAGTTGTCTGAGATTGGATGGAAGGAGGAAAGGATGCTTGTGGAGGTGGAGATGTTTGGAGAATATAGAGAAAGCATTAGGAAGTTAACATACATATAACCTGGAGAAGGAAATGGCAACTCACTCCAGGATTCTTGTCTGGGAAATCCCACTGACTGATGAACCTGGAAGTCTACAGTCCATGGGGTCACAAAAGAGTCAAACACGACTTAGCTACTAGACACCAACAACAATACCTATCATCAGGCCACCCAAAATTGTGGCTCTCTTGCTGCCTGTATGTCTTCTGCTCAACCAGTGCCTGCTGCACCTACACTCTGTTCACCTGACTGACCTTCCTACATACTTGACCCTACCCCAGCTAATGAGCGTTCTAATTTTAGAGCAGAACATCTCCACCTGATAGCTTATCAAAGGAGTGGTGAGAGACGTGCTCTTCTGCTGGTTTTCCTGGTAACTCATGAGCCAACCTGACAAATCCCCCCGTAACTGATAACCTCCCCTGCCCCGGCGAGTGAAGCCGCCTTGTCCTGCCTGCTGAGTATGGTGGGGTGTCACTCCAGAACCTTGCTTCAGACAAGTAAGCTCTACATGCATTAGACCATTGGTGTTTCTGACTCCAGGCTCTTTCTTTGGTCTTGAAACTGGGCAAGCACAGAGCTTGTGGTCCTGGAGGATGCAGCCCAACGGTGTGGTTCAGGATCTAGGCTTGGTTCTTCCCAAGCAAATGGTAAAGGATATGATTTGCGGAGTTTGAAGGATGTGGGAATTCAACAAAGAAGGAGCCACCAAGGAAGAATCCACTGGGGAGGAGGGGAGAAGAGAGGAAAAGAGTGGAGTTAGATGAAAGAGAAAGAGGTCCACAGAGGGGTCCAGAGCCTGGTTGTCGAAACCCACAGGAGTGCCAATGCCAGGTGCAGGGTGGGAGGAGGGGTCAGAGGAAGGGAGTTGAGGGGGAGGGAGATGCAAACACAGTGAGTTACTCCGGTGAGGCTGGAGTGAAGGAAAGCTGAACCAAAAGCAAAAGCCACCAATGCCAGCCTGGAGGGGTGTTGCAGAGGCAGTCCAAGGATATGGAGAAGTGACGGGAAGTTTGAGGATAAACAATATTGCAGAGTCTCGGTAACTTCCCCCCAGTATTCATTAATTACGAAGGGAAAAACAGTAACTTTGCAGTGGGAAAATCCAGCAGATCAAGAGATCTCAAGATGCTGTTTTATTAGGAAGGATAATCCAACAAAGCTCTTTGACACCTGGCAAGAAACAAGTGAATAAACAGTGGTCATCATTGCAGTCCTTGAGGCAGTAACAACATCCCCGACAACCTACAGCCCAAAGATCTCCCCATTCCCACTTCAGGGCAAATTTAACCTGTGCTAGTGTGTCACTGTGTCCCATGCGACTAACGAGTTGTCCTTGGGCAGCAGTGGTTAACACATGCGCATTTGACTGGGGTCTTCTGTAATAACTGCAGTGATTCTAACGTGGGGATTTAGGCGTGGTGGCAACACTGGGAAAATTGCTTCGGAGCTGGCGTGAGAGGAGTTTCGGTCTCAAACAGGACTAGGTACCCCTGCTGCCCTCCACGTTAAGGACCACCTTAACTTGATCCCTAACCTGGCTTCTTCCACCGGTCTGCCCCCGTTTACTCCACGGCCTGTGTGTATGTTGGCGGCGTGCTTTCCTAACCTACTCGGTGGGATCTGAGGACTACTTTCCCCTACACCTCCGGTGGGATTCTGGAGCCGGGCTCGAAAACCAAACGCTCCAGGGCGGTCTCTTCTGAGAAGCGCGTCACTGCCCTCCAGTGGGCAAGCTCTGAACTTCCTGAGGTCCCGGGGCTCTGCGCGCCGAGTACCGACCCGTGCCAGACCCGGGGTTCTGCCTACCACCAGCCTGCGCCACCCCCTCCCAGCGGTGCCATCCATGATGGCCTTCCTGCAGTTCCTCAAGCTCTCTGTGCACACAGTGTTTTCCCTGGCTGGAGTGCCACCCTGAGCTCTTCCTTCTCATTGCCCAAGTCCAGTTTCAGGATCCACCCCCTACAGAAGAGTCTGCTTTGCACAGCCTGTCTAAAGCAGGGTCCTTCGCCTAGCTACTTTCTATCATTACTCTGTTCCTTTCCTGCAGAGTAGTTATTGCAGTCTGTAAATATCTTGTTTATTTATTTCTTCTTTGATAGATTTTTTTTTTTTAAACAACGGTCTCTTGGGTTCTTCTCAATATACAATCACACCATCTGCAAGTACAGAACTGTTTTTCTGCTTTCAGAATTTATTCTTACTAGTTTATTTTGTTTTAATAATGCTATAGAGCCTTTAAGGGCTTCCCTGGTGGCCCAGATGGTGAAGTGTCTGCCTGCAATGCAGAAGACCGGAGTTCGATCCCTGGGTCGGGAAGATCCCCCGGAGAAGGAAATGGCAACCCACTCCAGTACTCTTGCCTGGAAAATTCCATGGACGGAGGAGCCTGGTAGGCTACAGTCCATAGAGTCTCAAGGAGTTGGACGCGACTGAGCGACTTCACTTTCACTTTATAGAGCCTTTAAAGTAAGTTAGCTAGTAACAGTCACAGTGAGTATCCCTTCTTCCTGCATAATATTAATGGAAATGGTTTGAAGGTTTCACTGTTTTAGTAAGATATTTGCTACTGATTTTTGATAAATATTCTTTATCACAGTTAAGAAGTGTCCTTCTATTCCTATACTGTACTGTTTTTACTTTTTCCGTCTCTTTTGTAGTAACCAATTATTTGAATTTTCTGTTTCTTTTGGTGTCAATTTGTATTTTTCTAGGAGTTCAACAGTTTTCTCTAGATTTTCAAGTTGGTTGTTATAGAGTTGTTTATAATATTGTCTTATAATTATTTTTCTCTCTTTTGTATCTGTATAGCTTTTCTAATTTCTACTACCGCTTGTATTTGATCTCTCTTGTTTGTCCCTGATGGTGGGCATTGTCTCTCTTGTTTGTAAGATCAGCTGATCTTACAAAACACTTACATTTGTCATAGAACTGCCATATGACTCAGGAATTACACACCTATGTATACATTCCAAAAATTGAATACAGAAACTCAAACAAATACTTGTACACCAATGTTCATAGTAGAATTATTCACAATAGGCAAAAGGTGGCAACAGTCCACGTATCTGTCAACAGATAACCAAAATATGGATAAACAAAATGTAAAATATACTTACAGTAGAATATTATTCAACCATAAAAAGAAATTAAAATTTTATACATGCTACAACATGTATCTTGAAAACATTATACTTACTGTAATACACAGGACACAAAAGGACCAATATTGTAATGATTCCACTTATGAGGTATCTAGGGTAAACAATTCATAGAGACAGAAAATAGGTTACCAGGGGTTTGGGGGGAGGGAGAAAGGAGGGGTTTCTTTTAATGGGTACAAAGTTTTTGTTGAAGATGATAAAGTTTTGAATATAAATAGTGATAGTTACACAACATTATGAATGTATTTAAGACCATGGAATTGCACACTTACGAAAGGTTAAAATGATAAATATCATGTATATTCTACCACAATACAAAAATTAATTTATGATTTATTCTTTCTTTTTTGTCTATTTCAGTGATTTGGAGTTCTACTTTTATTAATCTGTTTGGCTAGATTGTTTGTTTGTTTTTAATTTCCTAAGAAGAGTTCTTGATTCCTTTAATTTCAGCCTTCTTTAACAGTAAAGGCATTGAAGACTATAATTTTCCCCAGAATATGGGTTTAACATACTAAAATGTTAGTATGAACATACACTTCATTGCTTTCTAGATAGTTCTTGGTTTCTATTTTGATTTATGTATTGATTTAGAGGTTATTTTTATTCTAAGTGGCTAATAGTTTGGGGGTCTTCTGTTTATTATTCATTTGAATTCTAAAATGCTGATCAGAAGAACACATCTTACAAAATCTTCACTTTTTTGAATTTGTCAAGTTTTATTTGTGGCCAAGTACATGGTGGATATATAGTATATGTGATACATGAATATAGAAATATACATGACATTGAAATATGCTATATAAATAGTTAAATGTTTTATTGACATAAGAAAAAAAGCATGTTCTGTATTTTTAGGTTTCAAAGTTCTGTATGCATTTATTAAATTCAGCTGGTTGATTTTAATACTCAAATCCTCTATGTTCTGGCTAAATTTTTATCATCTAGATCTGTCAGATTTTGAAAGAATTATATTAGAATCCTTTAATTATGCATGCATGTTTTAAAATGAGGTTCTTCTTATATTTCTAAAAGTTTTTGCATTATATATTTGGCTGCCAAGATGTTTAGTTTTAGAGGTTTATGACTAATGCCTTCTCCTTAAAATGTGCCTTTTGTGATTATCTTTGTCTGATTTAATACTTTTTATCTTAAGTTTCACATCATCTATGTTGTCATTTCTGCTTTCCTTTTGTTTGCATTTATCTGCCATTTCTTTAATCATCAACCTTTCTGTATCACTTCATTTTAAGTGTGCTTCCTATAAACATTATATATTTGGATTTTGTTGTTTGATTTAATAATTGCTGTATTTTATGTGGAAAGTCAACTCATTCACATTTATTGTCATAGTTAATATCCAAAATATGTAAGAATTCTTATAAGTCAACAAGAAAATGACAACAGCCAGTACAAAGAAAGGAAAAGGTGAGGAACAGGAGTTTACAGAATAAAAATAATACAAATAACCAGTAAACATGTGAGTAGATACCTCACCTCTAAACTCATGGTTATCAGGGAAATGCAAATTAAAACCATCCAGAAATATACTGCTGCTGCTGCTGCTCCTAAATCGCTTCGGTCACGTCTGACTCTATGTGCGACCCCATAGATGGCAGCCCACCAGGCTCCCCCGTCCCTGGGATTCTCCAGGCAAGAACATTGGAGTGGGTTGCCATGTCCTTCTCCAATGCATGAAAGTGAAAAGTGAAAGTGAAGCCACCCAGTCGTGTCTGACTCTTAGCAACCCCATGGACTGCAGCCTACCAGGGTCCTCCATCCATGGGATTTTCCAGGCAAGAGTACTGGAGTGGGGTGCCATTGCCTTCTCTACAGAGCCATTAAATTGGGGAGAAAATGAACAAATCTGACCATAGCAAGTGTGGGGGTGAGGATTGGGAACACAATGACTCATTCGTTGGCAGTAACTTGCCACACTGCTTCTGAGCATCCATTGCAACTGTGCAGCCCTGATTCTAGGTGTGCACCCTACAGAAACTCTCACACTCACACACGTGCACAAGCAGATATGGACTAGAATGTCCATAGCAGCATTGTTTGTAGTCAGGACAAAAGACAGTCTGATTTTTTCATCAGTAGGAGAATGGATAAATAAATGCAACCTAATATTAACACAGTAGTACACTATACTTAAGGGAAAATGGATTTGTATTTATCAAAAACCCCAAAACTCATGTAGCACCCTGCTCAAAGTTCCTTATGAATATTAACTCATTTACTAAGTGAACCAGATTTGAATTTATCAACCGTGAGTCAGGATGGGTAAATCCCCAAAGAATCATGTTGACTGGAAAAGTAAGTCACAGAAGTATCCGAGTAAGAAAGTTTGAAGTAGTTAAAGCAATGTTATATAATGTTCAGGAATCATTCACATTTAATAAAAGCGTGTAGAGTTTTCCCTCGGGGGTCCCTGAGGGGCCACATCAGGCAGAATGTTGCATTTCTAGTGCTTAGTAACGGCTAAATTATTCTCTAGATCTAGATGTAGCTCTGAAATAGTTCATAAAATGGTAAAAGGGAAAACCACCCACTTCCATTTTCTACAGTCTCTTATGTTTATTTTTGTATACTTGTGATTATCCCATGTATATGAAATTCTGTTTCTTTCTCTTAAGATTTCCTCATGTTATCAAAAACTCATCAATGTTGTTAATGACAGAATGATATCCCAACTTGTAATATACTTATCCAATTCCCAATATGTTGATTCCAGTGTTAATAAGCTCTTTGTCATTTTTCAGCACAAAGGATGTCTGTGCTTTGGGGAGTATTGGGGATTATTCCTTCTGAAACATTTTCACATGTAGAATTACAGTATCAAACTGTGTGAGCACTGAAGCTTCAGTTCTTAGTAGTATTACATTTTGCCCAGAAATGGACCTGTTCACTCTCTGCCAGGCAGTGCATGGTTGACTACCTGTCTCTGAACCTTTATCATTACTAAGCACAAAGACACTTTCTCATTTTTTTTTAAAAAAAGAAGCTTACTATTCTGATCGGTGAAAATAGAAGCTTATCTGTATTATTTTGAGAATATCTTCCTCAATTGCTTATCAAACGTGTATAAAGGGAGAAAGTTCGACTGTGGGGGGCGCCATGGAACCCATCGTCTCTCCCTGCGGCACCGCGGCAGGTGCAGCTAGAGCATCGGGCTTCGGTTCTCCTTTGGTTCTTAGGGACTTTAGGTCTCGGCGCCCTGGAGACGGTGGCTCTGATCCGGGACGCCCAGCCCCCACGGAAGCCCAGCGAGGTGGTCGCGGTCGGGGTCACAGTTTATTGTTCACTGTCATTCTTTCTTGCCCAGCTCGCCGCACGCATCTGGCTCTCCCCTGGGCTGGCGGACCGGGGAGAATTTTCAGGGCTGCCTCACAGCCGTCACGGGCCCCTTTTTACCCAGTGACACCCCGGCCGTTGACATCCGCCCACAGAGCAGGGGCACACTGGGCTCCATTCACCCTCTCCAGCCCGGGTGGGCGGACCAGCAAGGCATCCTCCTCCCCCGCCCCCAGCGACCCCCACCCCACCTCGGACCACACACAGGCAGGGTGGGACCAGAGGCGCTTTTCCTTTCCCAGGGACCGGATTGGAATTTGGGGGAGAGGTGAAAATTGAGGAAGTTGGAAAGGGAGGCGTGAAGGCGTGGGTGAGAAGTGGGAGGCTGTTTCTAGGGGAGGGAGGGGAGGAACGTTGGGGGTGGAGAGGAGGGGCTGAGAGGGGTGTCCTGATCAGAGAGGGGACCTGAGGAAGGGAGGGGCTGAGGGTGGGACAGGGAGAAGGGAGGTGGGGGGCCGGAAATGGAGGCCCAGGCAGCATTTAAGGGGGCAGTTCAGATTGGGCTGAAGTTCACCACAGTGAGAAGGGATTATGAGAGTAGCAGGTTGAAAGGAATTTCAGGAAGGGCTGAGGAATTGCTGAGCCTGGGTTGCCCCCGGGAGGGGCCTGGGCATTGCTTTGGCCAAGGGCTCTGCTCCAAGCCTCCACGGGGGCCTGAGGAAAGTCTGTGGCTCCATACCGGGGGTCCAGATGGAGGAAGGTGATGACAGAGGTGAGCAGGTGCATTCAGCCCATGGAGAACATGCAAGGATGTATCTCCCTAGCTGTCAGGAGTCTCCTGGGGGTGGACTCTGAAGGGTCCAAGAGGTCATCTGGGAAACAGGGAGAACAGAGAGGGGACCCACAGCTAGGGAAGAGTTCTCTGCTAGAGGGTGGATGGGAAGGTCAAGGACAGCCTTGGGAAGTCCAAGATCCTCCAGGGATCTGCTTCTGTCAAGCAAGGAAATCCCCACCAGTGAGAGGTGAAATCGATTATGGTTCAGCCATGCTATGGGAGACTGTGTGGCCTTTAAACACATGCTGTCAGCTGATGCTCCTCAGACCCTGTGGGGCACATCCTTTGGGAGAGCTTGTTAAGATGCAGATTCTGATTCAGCAGATCTGAAGTGGGACCTGGGATACTCCATTTCTCACTAGCTCCCCGGTGGGACCTGTGCTGCTGCCTCAGTACCATAGTGAGCAGCAAGAATGTAAGGCCTTGTTTGTTGACATGGGGAAATATTTAGGTTTATGGTAAAGTGGAAATAAAATAGTCTATATGGGATGGGCGCCATTTGGGTTTTTTAAAAAGTATGTGTTACACAAACACATAAATGCATACATACACAAAAAAGATGCAAAAAAAAATACCAACTCTATTTTTCCCTTGGAGACGGGATGAAAAATGATATTTTCTACTTTTTGCTTATCATTATTTTCTGAATTTTCTTCAATAAACATATTCCAATTGCAAGAAAAAAGGTTCTCTCAAAACCACAGAAGTTATCTATTTTAAATAGAAAACTCAGGCAGAAGTTCACAGATTTCCCTCAACTGGGCTAGCTGTTCATCTAACCTCCTGGGGCATCTGTTTACACACTGCATGGGGATGGGAATCTCAGTCCCTGAAACTTGGCCTTTGGGCTTACCTTTGTTAGGTAGGTAGAATAGGGAAAAGGAGTCCAAAATGGCGGTGGCTAAAAGACAAGGAAGGGAAAAGCCCGCGAAAATAGAACAAAAGAAGGTCCGAGGACCAGAGTGAGGACCTCAAGTAAAACCAACAACACTCCTGGCTGACCCAGTTTACACAGGACAGGCCCAGGGAGAGATAAACATATAAATAGAGGAGCCAAAGCTAGCTCTCTCTCTCTACGCGCCCCCCCACCCCACCCCCGCACGCTGGGGCGCTCTTCTCCTCGTGTCTTTGGATCAACATGCCCTCATGCCTCGAAGATGGATTTTCCTGCTATTTTCTAAATAAAATAGAGCTGTAACACTGATTTGTTTAAGAGCTCTAACATGGTCCATTTGAGACCTGAGAGCTATAACACGGTCTATCCAAGACCCGAGAGCTGTGACACGCTGAGGGGGCTTTAATGTCCGTCACTCCATATCTTTGTTGTGAAGAGACAAAGAACCGAGGAACATACACTCGCGTGACATCTATGTTGCCGTGACTCGGATTTAACCTGCCTGATACAACCTCCAGGCACAGCAGGAGCCCAACTCAGCGAAGCTCCCGCGGTAGAGGTGGACTGCGAAGAAAACCCAGCACAGGGGAAGAAACCGGGACAGAGAAAAACCCGCAGCAGAAAGCTCACGTGGCCCAGTCTCAGATTCCAGAAGACCTCCGGTTAAGGTAAGAGGTCCTCGCTCCTATGGCTGGAGGGACATGCCTAATGAAATCTTAATTCCTTTACAGTCTCTCGTTTCTTGTTTCCTTGAACCTCCTGTGAACAGGTGGGCAGCAGGGGGCACAATTGAGGGACTCTGGAGAGGCTACTCCTCAGCATGTCCCAAAGGCGCTATCTGCTGAGCCCCAGTAGCTGTTACACAAGCCGGTGGGGGTTCATCTGTCCTTTCTCTTCTCTGTGCCAAGGATCAGACCAATGAAACTGTGAGCACTGGTCAGATATTTAGCAAATTTTCCGGCGGGCTATGAAGGGGATTCCTTGGCACGTTTTTCCCACTGCTTTTTCCTCCTGTCCTTCAGCCCTCTCCCGGGACTTGAGCCCGACCAAAACCCAGAATGGCTTCGGGTACCTAATAAAGCTCAGGCTCTGAGGTCTTATTGCAAAAATTCATTGAGAGTCAAAGCGGTAGGTAAGAGGTAGACTTGTTAAGATTCAGAGAGTAGCGCCCACTCTACAGGGTACTGGCCATGGAATGTGGCCTGGCTAGGTTTTGCAAGCAGGGTGAATTCATATGTTCGTGAGTGGGAGGATCATCCCAACCATTGGGGAACCACCCACTCCTCCCTCTTTTGACTGTGCCTTGGAGGTGTCCTGCCACCTCTGGGTGTGTCTGTTGGTTTATAGATTGGGGATTAAGGTTTACTTGAATTTGCCTTGTCATCTTGGACCCAGTTGATTTTAATTGGTTTACATTATACCCTTGTGCTATGTCATTCTTTCAAAGGTTGTGCTCTGACCCCTTCCCTCCTGTTTCATGCTCTTTTCCTGAGCCCCATCCAGACCTACAAGGTTGCCTCTACAATCTTCTGGAGAGACAACCAGAAAATAGCTGGCCTTGGGAGGGAAATACTCTATAATATCCAACCCCCTAATCCTACCCAGTACTGGTCACACTGGAGATCTTGGGGACGCCCAACTCCAGTCCGGGGGTCCCAGGAGGTCATCACGCCTTGACTTGCGTAGGGATCTGGTCCTCGAAGGGTTGTCACGCCTCAACCTGCACGGGGATCTGCCAGTCCCAGGGGTCCCAGGAGGTCATCACACCTCGACCTGCCCAGGGACCCAATTCTCGGGAGGCCGTCACACCTCGACCTGCCCAGGGATTCGATCTCTAGGAGGCTGTCATGCCTCAGCCTGCCTGAAGATCTGCACCCTGACCCAGGGATGCCTGGCTCTCAGGTTGCAACAGTTCTGGGTAGGATAAGCTTCAGAAAGACTCACCCCTAAGGAAGTCCACCCATAAAAATCGAAAGAGGTCTTTTTCTTTTCTCCCTGTCATGACTGTCTTTCAGATGGGAAATAACCAATCCACTTCCTGGCAGACGCCCTTGAGATGCATCCTTGATAACTGGAAGCTGTTCGACCCTCTAGCTCTAAGGAGAAGTCGCTTGAAATTCTTTTGTGCCACTGCGTGGCCACAGTATCCACTGGGGGATGAGGAACACTGGCCTGAGGATGGGACTTTAAATTATAATACCATCCTGCAATTAGAATTATTCTGCAAAAGACAAGGGAAATGGACAGAGATCCCCTATGTCCAAATTTTCTTCCTACTAAGAGATATGAAGGAACTCTGTCTTAAGTATGGGATTGTTGTACGCCCTAAAAGTGAGCCCACTAGGCAAATGGTGTTAGGCACAGGCAACCAAGAAAAGGAACCCCCTCATAAAGGCTCACCTCCCACAGCTCCCAAGTTGCCTGGTGCTCCTTCCTTGTATCCAAACGTGCCCCCATATCTGGGAGCACCCCCTCCACAAAAGCCAGCTCAAGTATGTCCCTTAGTTGAAACTGGAGGAGAATTCGGACCAACCTGGGTCCATAAGCCCTTCTCCCTCTTAGAACTAAGACAGATCAAACAAGACCTGGGAAGCTATACAGATGACCCAGGCAAATATATAGATACATTCCAACATATTACCTTGGCCTTTGACTTGACGTGAAAAGACATCATGGT
>NW_011494939.1:6009096-6019263 GCF_000754665.1 Bison bison bison
TTTAAAATATTTCATATAAAATGTATCACCTGTTGAAAATTCACTCTATATACAACCCTTTTTTTTTTTCCCCCCAGAAATAAAAGATGCACACATTCAGGATGAAATTGAAAGTCATTTTTAAGGAGTGAGTTCTTTAAGTCCACATTTCTCAGCAAGGGCTTTAGTTGAGAAAGCCTAAACATCCACAAAAGCCAGCTCGAGTATGTCCCTTAGTTGAAACTGGAGGAGAATTCAGACCAACCTGGGTCCATAAGCCCTTCTCCCTCTTAGAATTAAGGCAGATCAAACAAGACCTGGGAAGCTATACAGATGACCCAGGCAAATATATAGATACATTCCAACATATTACCTTGGCCTTTGACTTGACGTGAAAAGACATCATGGTCATATTTAGTCAAACTTTATCTGACCCTGAACATACTAGGGTCTTAAAGGAAGCCCGGAGGTATGCAACAGGGCTTCACATGTCCAGTGATAGATAGCCAGTAGGGGAAACTGCAGTCCCCTCCTCCGATCCTAATTGAAATTATAATGACCCTGAGCACATCTGGGAAAGAGATCATTTTCTAATTTGTGTGAAGGCAGGACTGAAAGCAGCCCCACAAAAAGTAATTAGCTATGCCCGGGTCTCAGCAATAACTCAGGAGTCCAATGAGAACTCCATTGCCTTTCTGGAAAGGCTAAAAGAGGCTCTCCAAAAGTTTACCAACCTGGACTTAGACTCTTACAAGGGACAGGTGATTTTAAAGGACAAATTCCTGTCCCAATGTGCATCAGATATCAGAATTAAGTTACAGCAGCTACAACAGCAGGACCCTGCTGCCTCTTTAGATGAGATGGTCCAGACAGCCACCAATACCTTTTATAGCAGAGAACAGGAGAAGGAGGCCAAGGCCAGGAGAAGGAGAAAAAGAAAGAGACAAGGCATGCCCAGATGCTGGCCACCCTCCAGAGAAGCCCTATGGCAAACCCCGAGTCCTTGAAGGACAAGGCACGAGACAAATGCCTGATCTGTAGACAGGTGGGGCATTGGGCCAAAGAGTGTCCAAACCGAGACAAGTCTCCTAGAACAGCTTGCCACAAATGCCATCAACTGGGACATTGGGTGGCACTCTGCTCTCGAGACTCGAGAGCCTCAAGGTCAAGCGCCAAACCTACCCACACGATGGTTCAAGAGGACTGAAGCGGCCCGCTCCAGCCAGCCCGCCTGTCACAGATAACCATCACGGGGCTGGAGCCAAGGGTGCAACTGGATGTGGCAGGTAGGTCTGAGAATTTCTTGGTTGACACAGGGGCTACCTACTCTGCCTTGATCTCCTACTCCATCTTGATCTCCTACTCTGGAGCCTTCTCCTCCCAAACCTGTACCATTTTGGCTCCTACAGGAAAAGCAACTATTAAAAGATTCACCTGAGCACTTCTTTGTTGCTGGGATGGGGAAATATTTTCCCACCAGTTTCTGGTGGTCCCTGAGTGTCCTACTCCCTTATTGGGAAGAGATATACTCACTAAACTGGGGACCACCCTTGTGATGGGAGGTTTTTCAGCCCCTAGAGCTCTACAGCTCCTGGTTACTACTGAAGAACCCATTACACCTTCAATAGAGAGGGACCAAAAACTATGGGAAGACAAAATTAACCCCCAGGTGTGGGATCAGGGGATTCCTGGACGAGCCCACCAAGCTGAACCAGTCATCATTGTCCTCTGAGATCCCACTCGGTTTCCTAACTGGAAACAATATCCTTTCAAAAGAGAGGCTAGGGAGGGACTACAGCATTTAATAAATAAATTCCTTGCTTGTGGACTATTGGTCCCCACCAGTTCACCATGTAACACCCCAATCCTCTCAGTAAAGAAAAAAGATGGAACCTGGTGAATGGTTCAAGATCTCCGGATCATAAATGAAGCTGTAGTCCCCCTCCATCCCACAGTACCCAATCCCTATGTAATCTTGGGAGAAATCCCACCCAGTGCCAAGTGGCTTACAGTCTTGGATCTCAAAGATGCATTTTTTTGCATACCACTGGCTAAAGAATCCCAATAACTTTTGCCTTTGAGTGGGAGGCCCCAGGAGAAAAACACCAACAGATGACTTGGACAGTATTACCTCAGGGGTTCAGAGATAGCCCCCACCTGTTTGGACAGACCCTAAGCCGGGATCTCCTAGATCTGGACCTGGGACCTAATGGGAAAATATTACAATACGTAGATGACCTACTAATCTGCTCTCCAGATGAGAAAAGTGCCCAAAAACATGCAATTCAGTTTCTAAACTTCTTGGCAGAAAGGGGATATAAAATCTCCCGTGCTAAGGCACAGATGGTCGAGACAAAGGTCACTTACCTGGGAGTTCAGATTACACACGAGTCCAGGAGGCTGTCCTCTGATCAGGTACAAGGAATCCTCGAGTTGCCCTCCCCCACGACTTGAAAACAATTGTGAGCTTTCTTGGGACTAACTGGATATTGTAGAATCTGGATATCCAACTATGGTCTAATTGCCCAGCCCTTATATGAAAGCTTAAACGGACAGAATGATTAAATCCCACTGATATGGGGAACTCCTCAAAGAAGGCAGAGGCTACACTAAAACAGGCCTTAACTCAGGCACCTGCCTTGAGGTTGCCAGACCCAGAAAAAGCATTCCAACTTTATGTTCATGAAAGAGAGGGAGTAGCCTTGGACATGTTAACTCGAAGGTTGGGATCTGAGCCCCAGCCTGTAGCTTACTTATCCAAGAGGCTTGATCCAACTACCAGAGGTTGGCCCCCCTGCCTTCGAAATCTTGCAGCTATTGCAATCATGATAGAAGATGCTTTAAAACTCTCCTTTAAGGGCAAACTAACTATTTTTACCAGCCACCAAGTAAAACAACTCCTAAATGGGAGAGGCCATTTATGGATGTCTGATCAAAGAATCCTCAGATATCAAGTAATGCTGATGGGAAACCCAGGCCTCACTGTATCCCCTTGTGAAGTTCTTAACCCAGCCACCTTCCTGCCTACCCCCGAGGGCTCTCTCCCCTTTCACTCTTGTCTAGAAACCTTGGACCACTGGACAAAACTCCGAGAGGGATTGTCAGAAGATCCTCTGACCAATCCTGAGGAAATCTGGTACACTGATAGAAGCAGCTTTATCTTGGATGGAAAAAGAAGAGCAGGTATGCAGTAGTCTCCAATTTTGAGACCTCTGCCACCAGGTACTTCAGGCCAATTAGCTGAGCTCATAGCCCTGACTCGAGCTTTGGAGATGGGAAAAGGAAAAAGAATAGCCATTTACACTGACTCCAAGTATGCTTTTCTGGTGCTACATGCACATGTGGCTATTTGGAAAGAAAGGGGCCACTTGACCACCCGAGGGTCCCCAATCAAATATGGTGATCAGATTCTTAGACTCTTGGAGGCAGTCCATCTGCCCACTGAGGTTTCAGTCTCCCACTGTAAAGGGCACCAGAAAGGGAGCATGAAAGTGGCACGAGGGAATCAAACAGCTGATCAGGCAGCTAAGAGAGCAGCATTACAGAGCAATGACCTAACAGGGGTTGCCACCTTAGTTCCACAGACTAATTTGCCAAAAACTCCTTCATATACTGAAGGTGAGACTCTTAAAGCTAAGAGTGAGGGCTTTCAAGAAGATCATATCGGGTGGTTCCAAAAGGAGAGACTCCTTTTTCTGCCTGGGAACCTCCAATGGAAGTTGGTTAACATCTTACATGCCACTACTCATTTAGGAGAAAAGGCCCTCCAAAGATTACTAGAAAGGTCCTTCAGAAGAACAGGCTTCCAAACAACTATAAGACAGGTCGTCTCCTCTTGTCCCACTTGCCAATTAACCCCCAAGGAGCTCGAAGACCCCAGCTGGCCCAGCCCGTTCAACGACGTGCGACTTACCCAGGAGAGGACTGGCAGATGGACTTCACCCAGATGCCAGTTTCTCAAGGGTATAAATACCTATTAGTCATGATAGATACATTCACAGGATGGATTGAAGGCTTTCCCACCCAGACTGAGAAGGCTAAGGAGGTGGTAAAAAAAAAAAAAAAAACTGCTCCATGAAATCATTCCAAGATTTGGTCTGCCCAGGTCATTACAAAGTCACAATGGGACATCATTTACTTCTAAGGTCACCCAAGGAGTCTCGAAAGCATTGGGCATTACTTATTATCTCCATTGTGCCTGGAGGCCTCACTCTTCAGGAAAAGTAGAAAGAGCCAATCAATTCTTAAAATCAGCAATAAAAAAGATAACACAGGAGACCTCCCTGGGATGGAAGGAGGCTTTACCAATAGCTCTCCTCCGCACCCGCATTGCCCCTAAGGAAGAGGTTGGTCTTAGTCCTTATGAGATGCTATATGAGAGACCTTTTGTTTATGTCAATGACCTCTTCCTAGATCCAGAGGTTCAGACCCTCCAGTCTTATACCATGGCTATTGGGCAATTCCAACAGGATATACACTTGTGGGGTATGAACCAGGACCCAAAAGATTCTAAAGAGTCACCACTATATGCTCCAGGGACTCAAGTCCTAATTAAAGTCTGGAAAGATGGGTCCCCAAAGGCTCAACTCCAGCCCACATGGAAGGGCCCCTCCCCTATAATACTTTCTTACCCCCACAGCAGTCAAGGTACCAGGACATGACTCCTGGATTCACTACTCATGAGTCAAGCCATGGAAGAAAACAGAAGAGGACACTCAATACACCTGTGAGCCCCTGGGAGATCTCAGATACCTATTCAGGACTGCAAATGAGTGCCATTCTAATGAACACCCCCAAAATCTTGTTCTGGAGATAAAATTTCTCAGGATAACTCTAAAGAGCCAACAGAGCTTGACAGAGACTGTACTCCAAGACAGACAGGAGATAGATCTGATCCCTGAACAAGGAGGGACTTGAGCTATCCTGGCCATGTTAATTTAAAATTGACTAATGCCCCTACTAGTCCTTGTTATGCTATATTGATGATGCTTATGATTATTCCATGTACTGTCAATTGTCTAACCTGTTTCGTCCCTGCCCAGGTCAACCAGCTACAACATGCAGTGACAGTTCAACAAAGATATAAAACTACAGCTGACCACGGAAAATATCATATACTCTTGGACACCGCTATAAGGACTCTGAGGCTTGAGACTAGCAAGAGGGGGAGGCCCAATACCCCTCGCCGTCCCAGTTCAGCAGGAAGTAGCCAGAAAGACCTCGAGGCCCCTATTCCCAAAGAATTGGGCCTCCCATCTCTTGAGGGGGGAATGTTAGGTAGGTAGAATAGGGAAAAGGAGTCCAAAATGGTGGTGGCTAGAAGACAAGGAAGGGAAAAGCCCACGAAACTAGAACAAAGGAAGGTCCGAGGACTGGAGTGAGGACCTCATGTAAAACAAACAACATTCCTGGCTGGCTCAATTTACATGGGACAGGCCCAGGGAGATATAAACATATAGATAGAGGAGCCAAAGCTAGCTCGCTCTCTCTCTCTCCCCTGCATGCTGGGGCACTCTTCTCCTCGTGTCTTTGGATCTACGTGCCCTCACGCCCCGAAGATGGATTTTCCTGCTATCTTCTAAATAAAATAGAGCTGTAACACTGAGCTGTAACACTGATTTGTGTAAGAGCTATAACATGGTCCATTCGAGACCTGAAAGCTATAACACGGTCTATCCAAGACCTGAGCGCTGTGACCCGCTGAGGGGGCTTTAATGTCCGTCACTCCAAATCTTTGTTGTGACGAGACAAAGAACCGAGGAACATACACTCGCGTGACACCTTCATCGTGCTAGAGTTTTGCATAAACCCCCTTTACATATATGACTGCCTGAGTGACCACACAGGACAAGGTCCCACTGAGGTAAATTTGGTTATGGCAAACTCTATGAGTACGTTTGAATAGAAGCATTAACGTGAAATGCTCTTAGTGACTATCACTTATATTGTTGCTTGTATTATATGTACTCCCTGAGCCTGGAGACCTTAGTTTTATGAATGGATAACCTCTTCCATTTCTATGTCATCCTGTAATTCATACTTTCGTATTGATCATTTTATCCTCGGAGGTGAGTGCTTGTATTGTCTCCCTTCTATGGAAAAAGCAACTAAACTTCAGGGAGTTAAATAAACTTGCCCAAGGCCAACAACTGGTAAGATGCCGAGTCCTGAGTCTTTTAACCCAGGATGTCTCACTTGAGAATCTAATTTCCTGACTTCTGTGCTGTACTGCATCTCACAAGACACTGGACTCAGGTTCAGAAACCTATCCTTCCCATTCATGTGTAACCACGTCTCTGGAGCTCTGTTTTCTTGTGTGTGTGGGTGTGTGAGTGTGTGCAAGGGTCAGGGGTGACAAAGCCTGTACAGCGTGGCTCAGTCTTTGGTGTGGGGGAGCTCAGTGGGCTCCCTTAAAGCAAAACTGGGCATATGGAAGGAAAGAGTGATGATGGCAGTGTGGGGATGATGAGTTTATTCATGTGCCTATGAAATCTAAAAGCTGTTTGTGCGTGCATGCTAAGTCACTTCAGTCATGTCCAACTCTTTGGGGCCCCATGGACTGTAGCCTGCCAGGCTCCTCTGTCCGTACGATTTTCCAGTCAAGAATACTGGAGTGGGCTGCCATGTCCTTCTCCAGGGGATCTTCCTGACTCAGGGACTGAACTTGCGACTGTTATGTCTCCTGCATGGGCAGGTGGATTCTTTACCACTCATGTCACCTGGGAAGCCCAGAAGCTGATTACTTTGAATTAACTGGATGTCTTTAAGATAATCTTTTTTTCTTCTCTAGACTTCTCTGCAAAATAAGAAACACTTTTATTATGTTTTCCCCTGTCTACAAAAGGATTTAGTATATCAAACTGTTAGGTAGTTAGAATAGGAAACAGGAGTCCAAAATGGCGGTGGATAAAAGACAAGGAAGGGAAAAGCCTGTGAAAATAGAATAAAGGAAGGTCAAAGGAAGGTCTGGGGACCTGAGTGAGGACCTCAGGTAGAACAAACAGCACTCCTGGCTAGCCCAATTTACATAGGGCAGGCTCAGGGGAGGAAAAAACATAAAAAGGGGAGCCAAAGCACTCTCTCTCTCTCCCGCGCGCTGGCGTGCTCCTCCACTCTCTTCTCTTCGCGTCTTTGGGTTGGCATGCCCTCATGCTTCGAGGATGGATTCTCCTGCTATTATCTAAATAAAATGGAGCTGTAACACTGATTTGTCTAAGAGCTATAACACAGTTTGTCCAAGACCCGAGAGCTGTGACACGCCGAGGGCTTTAAAGTCTGTTGCTCCAAATATTTGTTGTGACGAGACAGAACCGAGGAGCATACACTCGCCTGACATCTCGCAAGGGAAGTGACAAGAGGCCCATCATGCTGGAAACTTGGACACTGAAAAATGAACTCAGCAGAGCTCACTTGGCCCAGTCTCAGATTCCAGAAGACCTCCGGTTAAGGTAGGACGTCCTCGCTCCTATGGCTGGAGGGACATATGCCTAATGAAATCTTAATTCCTTTACAATCTCTCGTTTCTTGTCTCCTCAACCTGCCACAAACAGTGGAGGCAGTGGGTGAATTGAAGAGGCTACTCTTTGGTATGTCCCAAAGTTACTATCTGCTGAGCCCCAGTAGCTGTTACCCAAGCCAGTGGGGGTCCTTCTGTCCTTAACCTTCTCTGTGCCAAGGATCAGGCCATTGAAAACTGTGAGCACAGGTCAGGAATTTAGCAGATTTTCCGGCAGGCTATGAAGGGGATCCCTTGGCACGTTTTCCCCACTTCTTTTTCCTCCTATCCCTCAACTCTCTCCTGGGCTTGAGCCCAGCCAAAAGCCAGGATGCCTGGCTTCAGGACCTAATGAAGCTCAGGCTCTGATGTCTCATTGCAAAAATTCAGTGAGAGACAAAGCAATAAGTAAGAGGTGGATTTGTTAGGTTTTAGAGAGAAGCCACTCTTCAGAGTGTGGCCCATTGCTGAGGGCAAGGGCTGGGGCCACAGAATGTGGCCTGGCTAGGTTTTGCAAGCGGGGTGAATTCATATGCTAGTAAGTGGGAGGATCACCCCAACCATTGGGGAACCACCCACTCCTCCCTCTTTTGACAGTGCCTTGGAGCTGTCCTGTCACCTCTGGGTGTGTCTGTTGGCTTACAGATTGGGGATTAAGGTTTACTTGAATTTGATTTGTCATGTTGGACCAAACTGATTTTATTCGGTTTACATTATGCCCTTGTGCTATGTCATTCTTTCAAAGGTTGTGCTCTGCCTCCTTCCCTCCTGTTTCACGCTCCTTTCCTCAGCCCCATCTGGGCCCACAATGTTGCCTCTACAGTCTTCTGGAGGGACAACCAGAAAATAGCTGGCCTTGGGAGGGAAATATTGTATAATATTCCAACCCCTTAATCCTACCAAGCACTAGTCACGCTGGAGATCTTGGGGACGCCCAACTCCAGTCCAGTGATCCCAGGAGGTCAACCTGCCTTGACCTGCCTAGCGATCTGGTCCTCAAAAGGTTGTCATGCCTCAACCTACTTGGGGATCCGCCAGTTCCAGGGGTCCCAGGAGGTTGTCACACCTCGACCTGTCCAGGGACCCAATTCTCGGGAGGCCATCATGCCTCGACCTGCCTGGGGATTCAATCTCCAGGAGGCTGTCATGCCTCAGTCTGCCTGGGGATCTTCACCCTGACCCAGGTGGAGATGCCTGGCTCTCAGGTTGCAACAGTACTGGGTAGGATAAGCTTCAGAAAGACTCACCCCTAAGGAAGTCCAACCATGGAAACAGAAGGAAGCCTATTACTGTGGGACTGTGCCCAGGCTCAGCAATAACTCAGGAGTCCAATGAGAACTCCATTGCCTTTCTGGAAAGGCTAAAAGAGGCTCTCCAAAAGTTTACCAATCTGGACTTAGACTCTTACAAGGGACAGGTGATTTTAAAGGACAAATTCCTGTCCCAATGTGCATTAGACATCAGAATTAAGTTACAACAGCTACAGCAGCAGAACCCTGCTGCCTCTTTAGATGAGATGGTCCAGACAGCCACCAATACCTTTTATAACAGAGAATAGGAGAAGGAGGCCAAGGCCCAGGAGATGGAGAGAAGGGAAGAAACAAGGCATGCCCAGATGCTGGCCGCCCTCCAGGGAAGCCCAATGGCAAACCCCGAGTCCTTGAAGGACAAGTTCAGTTCAGTTCAGTCACTCAGTCGTGTCCGACTCTTTGCGACCCCATGACTCGCAGCACACCAGGCCTCCCTGTCCATCACCAACTCCCGGAGTTCACTCATACTCATGTCCATTGAGTCAGTGATGCCATCCAGCCATCTCATTTTCTGTCGTCCCCTTCTCCTCCTGCCCTCAATCCCTCCCAGCATCAGAGTCTTTTCCAATGAGTCAACTCTTCCCATGAGGTGGCCAAAGTACTGGAGTTTCAGCTTTAGCATCATTTCTTCCAAAGAAATCCCAGGGCTGATCTCCTTCAGAATGGACTGGTTGGATCTCCTTGCAGTCCAAGGGACTCTCAAGGATCTTCTCCAACACCACAGTTCAAAAGCATCAATCCTTCGGCACTCAGCCTTCTTCACAGTCCAACTCTCACATCCATACATGACCCCTGGGAAAACCATAGCTTTGACTAGATGGACCTTTGTTGGCAAAGTAATGTCTCTGCTCTTCAATATACTATCTAGGTTGGTCATAACTTTTCTTCCAAGGAGTAAGCGTCTTTTAATTTCATGGCTGCAGTCACCATCTGCAATGATTTTGGAGCCCAAATAAATAAAGTCTGACACTGTTTCCCCATCTACTTCCCATAAAATGATGGGACCAGATGCCATGATCTTCGTTTTCTGAATGTTGAGCTTTAAGCCAACTTTTTCATTCTCCTCTTTCACTTTCATCAAGAGGCTTTTGAGTTCCTCTTCACTTTCTGCCATAAGGGTGGTGTCCTCTGCATATCTGAGGTTATTGATATTTTTCCCAGCAATCTTGATTCCAGCTTGTGCTTCTTCCAGTCCAGCGTTTCTCATGATGTACTCTGTATATAAGTTAAATAAGCAGGGTGACAATATACAGCCTTGACGTACTCCTTTTGCTATTTGGAACCAGTCTGTTGTTCCACGTCCAGTTCTAACTGTTGCCTCCTGACCTGCATATAGGTTTCTCAAGAGGCAGATCAGGTGGTCTGGTATTCCCATCTCTTTCA
>NW_011494939.1:6019363-6020612 GCF_000754665.1 Bison bison bison
GACACAGTCAAAGGCTTTGGCATAGTCAATAAAGCAAAAATAGATGTTTTTCTGGAACTCTCTTGCTTTTTCGATGATCCAGCAGATGTTGGCAATTTGATCTCTGGTTCCTCTGCTTTTTCTAAAACCAGCTTGAACATCTGGAAGTTCACGTATTGCTGAAGTCTGGCTTGGAGAATTTTGAGCATTACTTTACTAGCGTGTGAGATGAGTGCAATTGTACGGTAGTTTGAGCATTCTTTGGCATTGCCTTTCTTTGGGATTGGAATGAAAACTGACCTTTCCCAGTCCTGTGGCCACTGCTGAGTTTTCCAAATTTGCTGGCATATTGAGTGCAGCACTTTCACAGCATCATCTTTCAGAATTTGAAATAGCTCAACTGGAATGCCATCACCTCCACTAGCTTTGTTCGTAGTGATGCTTTCTAAGGCCCACTTGACTTCACATTCCAGGATGTCTGGCTCTAGGTGAGTGATCACACCATTGTGATTATCTTGGTCGTGAAGATCTTTTTTGTACAGTTCTTCTGTGTATTCTTGCCACCTCTTCTTAATATCTTCTGCTTCTGTTAGGTCCGAGGTCAGGGGCAGCAGCCGAGAGGAGCTACCCCGCGTCCGAGGTCAGGGGCGAAGGCTGGGAGGAGCTACCCCATGTCCAAGGAGTGGTGGCTGCGTGGGCACACGAGGGCCTAGAAGAGCTATTCCACATTCAATGTCAGGAGGGGCAGTGGTGAGAAGATTCCCCTCGTCCAAGGTAAGGAGCAATGGCTGTGCTTTGCTGGAGCAGCCATGAAGAGATACCCCACGTCCAAGGTAAGAGAGACCTAAGTAAGACGGTAGGTGTTGCAAGAGGGCATCAGAGGGCAGACACACTGAAACCATAATCACAGAAAACTAGTCAACCTAGTCACACTAGGACCACAGCCTTGTCTAACTCAATGAAACTAAGCCATGCAGTGTGGGGCCACCCAAGACAGGCGGGTCATGGTGGAGTGGTCTGACAGAATGTGGTCCACTGGAGAAGGGAATGGCAAACCACTTCAGTATTCTTGCCTTGAGAACCCCATGAACAGTATGCAAAGGCAAAATGATAGGATACTGAAAGAGAAACTCCCCAGGTTGGTAGGTGCCCAATATGCTACTGGAGATCAGTGGAGAAATAACTCCAGAAAGAATGAAGGGATGGAGCCAAAGCAAAAACAATACCCAGTTGTGGATGTGACTGGTGATAGAAGCAAGGTCCAATGACT
>NW_011494939.1:6020712-6039679 GCF_000754665.1 Bison bison bison
AAATTGGAAGTGGTCAAACAGGAGATGGCAAGAGTGAACGTTGACATTCTAGGAATCAGCAAACTAAAATGGACTGGAATGGGTGAATTTAACTCAGATGAGCATTATATCTACTACTGCGGGCAGGAATCCCTTAGAAGAAATGGAGTAGCCATCATGGTCAACAAAAGAGTCCGAAATGCAGTACTTGGATGCAATCTCAAAAACGACAGAATGATCTCTGTTCATTTCAAGGCAAACCATTCAATATCACAGTAATCCAAGTCTATGCCCCAACCAGCAATGCTGAAGAAGCTGAAGTTGAACGGTTCTATGAAGACCTACAAGACCTTTTAGAACTAACACCCAAAAAAGATGTCCTTTTCACTATAGGGGACTGGAATGCAAGAGTAGGAAGTCAAGAAACACCTGGATTAACATGGAAATTTGGCCTTGGAATACAGAATGAAGCAGGGCAAAGAGTTTTGCCAAGAAAATGCACTGGTCATAGCAAACACCTTCTTCCAACAACACATGAGAAGACTCTACACATGGACATCACCAGATGGTCAACACCGAAATCAGATTGATTATATTCTTTGCAGCCAAAGATGGAGAAGCTCTATACAGTCAGCAAAAACAAGACCAGGAGCTGACTGTGGCTCAGATCATGAACTCCTTATTGCCAAATTCAGACTGAAATTGAAGAAAGTAGGGAAAACCACTAGACCATTCAGGTATGACCTAAATCAAATCCCTTATGATTATACAGTGGAAGTGAGAAATAGATTTAAGGGACTAGATCTGATAGAGTGCCTGATGAACAATGAACTATGGACTGAGGTTCGTGACATTGTACAGGAGACAGGGATCAAGACCATCCCCATGGAAAAGAAAAGCAAAAAAGCAAAATGGCTGTCTGAAGAGGCCTTACAAATAGCTGTGAAAAGAAGAGAAGCGAAAAGCAAAGGAGAAAAGGAAAGATATAAGCATCTGAATGCAGAGTTCCAAAGAATAGCAAGGAGAGATAAGAAAGCCTTCCTCAGCAATCAATGCAAAGAAATAAAGGAAAACAACAGTATGGGAAAGACTAGATATCGCTTCAAGAAAATTAGAGATACCAAGGGAACATTTCATGCAAAGATGGGCTCGATAAAGGACAGAAATTGTATGAAGGACAAGGCACAAGGCAAATGCCTAATCTGTAGAAAGGCAGGCCACTGGGACAAACAGTGTCCAAAACATAACGAGTCTCCTAGAACGGCTTGCCACAAATGCCATCAACTGGGACATTGGGCGGCACTCTGCCCTCAGCACCCAAGAGCCTCAAGGCCAAGTGCCAAGCCTTCCCTCACGATGGTTCAAGAGGACTGAAGAGGCCCGCTCCAGCCAGCCTGCCTGTCACAGATAACCATCACGGGGCTGGAGCCAAGGGTGCAACTGGATGTGGCAGGTAGGTCTGAGAATTTCTTGGTTGACACAGGGGCTACCTACTCTGCCTTGATCTCCTACTCTGCCTTCATCTCCTACCCCGGAATCTTCTCTCAAACATGTACCATTTTGGGTGCTACAGGAAAAGCAACTTCTAAAAGATTCACCCAAGCACTTCTTTGTTGCTGGGATGGGGAAATATTTTCCCACCAGTTTCTGGTGGTCCCTGAGTGTCCTACTCCCTTATTGGGAAGAGATATACTCACTAAACTGGGAAACACCCTTGTGATGGGAAGCTTTACAGCCCCTAGAGTTCTACAGCTCCTGGTTACTACTGAAGAACCCATTATCCCTTCTCCAATAGAGAGGGACCAAAAACTATGGGAAGACAAAATTAACCCCCAGGTGTGGAACCAGGGATTTCCTGGACAAGCCCACCAGGCTGAACCGGTCATCATTGTCCTCCGAGATTCCACTGGGTTTCCTAACTGGAAACAATATCCCCTCAAAAGAGAGGCTCGGAAGGGACTACAGCATTTAATAAATAAATTCCTTGCTTGTGGGCTATTGATCCCCACCAATTCACCATGTAACACCCCAATCCTCTCAGTAAAGAGAAAGGACAGAACCTGGCGAATGGTTCAAGATCTCCGGATCATAAAT
Source organism: Bison bison bison (assembly GCF_000754665.1). Classification (NCBI taxonomy): domain Eukaryota; kingdom Metazoa; phylum Chordata; class Mammalia; order Artiodactyla; family Bovidae; genus Bison; species Bison bison. Next base: position 6,022,786 of record NW_011494939.1, read on the forward strand.
GAAGTCTCCCACTGTAAAGGACACCAGAAAGGGAGCATGAAAGTGGCACGAGGGAATCAAACAGCTGATCAGGCAGCTAAGAGAGCAGCATTACAGAGCAATGACCTAACAGGGGTTGCCACCTTAGTTGCACAGACTAATTTGCCAAAAACTCCTTCATATACTGAAGGTGAGACTCTTAAAGCTAAGAGTGAGGGCTTTCAAGAAGATCATATAGGGTGGTTCCAAAAGAAGGGACTCCTTTTTCTGCCTGGGAACCTCCAATGGAAGTTGGTTAACTCCTTACATGCCACTACTCATTTAGGAGAAAAGGCCCTCCAAAGATTACTAGAAAGGTCCTTCAGAGGAACAGGCTTCCAAACAACTATAAGGCAAGTGGTCTCCTCTTGTCCCACTTGCCAGTTAACCCCCAAGGAGCTCAAAGACCCCAGCTGGCCCAGCCCGTTCAACGACGTGCGACTTACCCAGGAGAGGACTGGCAGATGGACTTCACCCAGATGCCAGTTTCTCAAGGGTATAAATACCTATTAATCATGATAGATACATTCACAGGATGGATTGAAGGCTTTCCTACCCAGACTGAGAAGACTGAGGAAGTAGTAAAAAAAAAAACTGCTCCATGAAATCATTTCAAGATCTGGTCTGCCCAGGTTATTACAAAGTCACAATGGGACATCATTTACTTCTAAGGTCACCCAAGGGGTCTCGAAAGCATTGGGCATTACTTATTATCTCCATTGTGCCTGGAGACCTCAGTCTTCAGGAAAAGTAGAAAGAGCCAAGCAATTCTTAAAATCAGCGATAAAAAAGATAACCAAGGAGACCTCCCTGTGATGTAAGGCGTCTTTACCAGTAGCTCTCCTCCACACTCATATTGCCCCTAAGGAACAGGCTGGTTTTAGTCCTTATGAGATGCTATATGGGAGACCTTTTGTTTATGTCAATGACCTCTTCCTAGATCCAGAGGCTCAGACCCTCCCATCTTATACCATGGCCACCGGGCAATTCCAACAGGATATACATTTGTGGGGTATGATCCAAGACCCAAAAGATTCTAAGGAGTCACCACTATATGTTCCAGGGACTCAAGTCCTAATTAAAGTCTGGAAAGATGGGTCCCCAAAGGCTCAACTCCAGCCCACATGGAAGGGCCCCTCCCCTGTAATACTTTCTACCCCCACAGCAGTCAAGGTACCAGGACATGACTCCTGGATTCACTACTCATGAGTCAAGCCATGGAAGAAAACAGAAGAGGACACTCAATACACCTGTGAGCCCTGGGAGATCTCAGATACCTATTCAGTACTGCAAATGAGTGCCATTCTAATGAACACCCCCAAAATCTGGTTTCTGGGGATAAAATTTCTCAGGATCGCTCTAAAGAGCCAGCACAGCTTGGCAGGGATTGTGTTCTAAAACAGACAGGAGATAGATCTTCTGATCCCTGAACAAGGAGGGACTTGAGCCATCCTGGCGATGTGAATTTGGAATTGGCTAATACCCGTACTAGTCCTTGTTATGCCATATTGATGCTGCTTATGATTGTTCCATGTATTATCAATTGTCTAACCTGTTTTGTCTCTGCTCAGGTCAACAAGAGGAGAAGGCAGTGGCACCCCACTCCAGTACTCTTGCCTGGAAAATCCCATGGACAGAGGAGCCTGGTGGGCTGCAGTCCATAGGGTCGCTAAGAGTCGGACATGACTGAGCGACTTCACTTTCACTTTTCACTTTCATGCATTGGAGAAGGAAATGGCAGCCCACTCCAGTGTTCTTGCCTGGAGAATCCCAGGGACTGGGGAGCCTGGTGGGCTGCCGTCTATGGGGTTGCACAGAGTCGGACACGACTGAAGCAACTTAGCAGCAGCAGCAGCAGCAGGTAAACAAGCTACAACATGCAGTGCCAGTTGAACAAAGACACAAAACTACAGCTGACCATGGAAAATATCACTCACCCTTAGATGGACACTGCTATGAGGACTCTCAGGCCTGACACTAGCAAGACGGGGAGGCCCAATACCCCTCGCCATCCCAATTCAACAGGAAGTAGCCAGAAAGACCTTGACGCCCCTATTCCCAAAGAATTGGGCCTCCCATCTCTTGAGGGGGCAATGTTAGGTAGTTAAAATAGGAAACAGGAGTCCAAAATGGCAGTGGATAAAAGACAAGGAAGGGAAAAGCCCCCGAAAATAGAACAAAGGAAGGTCAAAGGAAGGTCCGAGGACCTGAGTGAGGACCTCAGGTAGAACAAACAGCACTCCTGGCTAGCCCAATTTACATAGGGCAGGCCCAGGGGGAGGAAAAAACATATAAAAAGAGGAGCCAAAGCACGCTCTCTCTCTCTCTCTCTCTCTCTCCCACGTTCTGGCGCACTCCTCCACTCTCTTCTCTTCTCGTCTTTGGGTTGGCATGCCCTCATGCTTCGAGGATGGATTCTCCTGCTATTATCTAAATAAAATAGAGCAGTAACACTGATTTGTCTAAGAGCTATAACATGGTTTGTCCAAGACTGGAGAGCTGTGACGCGCCGAGGGCTTTAATGTCCGTTGCTCCAAATCTTTGTTGTGATGAGATAGAACCGAGGAGCAACTGACAAAACCAACTGCATTTTTTGACTAATAATTGCTTTTGTGTTCTTTTATTAATCAAAGTCACTGGTAACTACCGCAGCTTCTAATCAACATAAATATAAATGTCACCACACTAAGCAGCTGCAGTTCTATGCAAAAGAAGGGAATTTGGCATTTTGTTGGCCTGTGCAGCGTTATAAAAGGTAAATATTTAACTGTTGTTGAGGCTTTTAAAATAGTGGAAAAGACCCATGAACCTCTTAAGAATCTATCCTAAAGAAGTGATTTAAACTGCAGAAGAAAAAAATGTATTTACAAAAATGTTCATTACATTATTTATGATATCTTAAAATCAGAAGCACACTAAGTATTCATCTGTAAATAAATTAGAGCATATTTGCATGTTTTCACATGGCATATTTTGCAGCCATTAAAAGTTCTGTTCGGTCTTAGAGTGAAGAAATATTTCCTATGCAGGGCACCAAACCCAGAAGCCATTAAAGGAAAGCTAACAGATTTGACACCATAAATATTAACAAGGCTTGTCCTTGAAAGACACTATAAACAAAATGAAAATATGAACGACAAACTGAGATAAAATATGCAGCAGGAACAATATTCATGTATTTTAACTTTCTCCATAAATCACTCTTTCTTTCAGGTTCTCTTTTCCAAGACTGAGCCATGAAGCGCACTTCCCAGAAAAAGAGGGGGGAGACTGCCTGGGGCTGGGAGGCCCTTGAGGGACTTAGTCTCAATGCTAACTTCCTTCACCCTGTTAGCAAGACAGGGGTCTCAGGCGCCAGCCTTTGTGGAGAAAAGAAGAAGAATGATTTTATCCTGAAGCTTAGCCTTTAATAAATCAAGGACCAAGTTGGATGGACTTGAACATAAACGTCTACACAGCGAGAACTACTACCAAGAGGAAGTGGGAAACATATCCAGCCCTCAGGGAGGGTTGTGGGTAGAAGAGGTCAGGAGGAGCAGTTGGTGAGAGCTGTGTATCCTGTCCCAGAGTTGTAGATAGGTAGATGGAAGGGAATGTCAAAACAGAAGAGAGACCCCTGGGCTTCCCTGGTAGCCTAGTGGTAAAGAATCCACATGCCAATACAGGAGACACAAGTTTGATTCCTGATCCAGAAAGATCTCCTCTGTCCATGGGATTTTCCAGGCAAGAATACTGGAATGGGTTGCCATTTCCTTCTCCACGGGATCTTCTGGATCCAGGAATCGAACGCAGGTCTCCTGCATTGCAGACAGACTCCTGCATTGCAGGTGGATTCTTTACCAACTGAGCTACAAGGGAAGCAAAATCCCATGGACAGAGGAGCCTGGCGGGGTACAGTCCACGGGGTCGCAAGAGTTGGACACGACTTAGTGACTAAACCACCAGGAAGATCTCACATGCTCTGGAGCAACTAAGCCCTGCGCCACAACTGCTGAGCCTGTGCTCTAGAGCCCGGGAACTGCAACTACTGAAGCCCGTGAGTCCTAGAGCCCGGGCTCTGTAACGAGAGAAGCCACTCAGTGAGAAGCTGGTGCACTGTAATTAGAGAGTAGCCTCCACTTGCTGCAACTGGAGAAAACCCATGCAGCAACGAGGACCCAACAGAGCCAAAAGGTAAGTAATTAATTAAATAAAATTATTAAAAAAGAGGCCTCTAACTCTGTTTTCTTTGGGGGTTCTGGGAAGAGAAGCCTCACCAGGTACCTGTCCTGGCGCAACACTTCTGCTTGTTTAGGTAGACAAAAGTCCAGCATTTAGCTACCAAGAGTCTTTCCTGGTGTTTATTGGCATGAAAGGTGTCCAAAATTTCCTGCATATCCTTGGGAAGAAGGGACTGACCCTATAAGTGAGGACTGAGCAGTCTTCCAGGCTGGGACCTAAATGGGAGTTGCAGCCAGGCTTCATGGGGCACCAATAGGACTGAAGTGGAGAAGAGTTCATTGAAAGGACCACTGGATTCTGAACAAGCTAAGAAAGACTTCGAGTTTATTATCTAGAGATGCTAGCAAAAAATGTCAGCAAGATGCGTGCTCAGTGACCAAGAAGAAATATGGCTACAAAAATAAGAGGCAGTATCAGTACCTATGCTCAGGAACTTAGGGACCTGTCCTCCCCTTCACCACGAGATCATACAAACTCCATCCCCTATATACCCAAATGCCATCTCAGAGAATTAACAGGAAGAGGAGTTTGAGTTAAAGTAATGAACAGGGTGACTGCAATAAAAAGATCTTAAAATAGGTGCCTTAAAAAAATAGAAGCTGGTTTCTCTGTTGGATGAAAGTCTACATGGACAGTGCAGATCTGGTATGGCAGCTTGAGGGGGTCTGGACCTAAGCTCCTTTCTTGTTGCCCTTCTGTTCTCAACACATGACTTCTGTCTCATTTTCTGGGACGTCTGTTCTAGCACCTGGCATCCTGTCTGCTTTCCAGCTAGTGGGCTGAGGGAAGACAATTCACTGAAGCCACAGTACCCTCCAGGCCCAGTCGGGGCCTGAGCTGGGAATCCTGCACAACACATTAACTCACTTGCTGCTGTCCAGGATTGGGTCACATACATGCACCCAGTTAGATGGGAGGTTGTTGAGAAATATCTGGAAAAAAATGGGGAAAAATATTTACAAACACTCTGACCACCATCACCCCTACCCCTTTCCCCCGGAAAGCAGGAACTAAATCTTCTGTGTGAAGTTATCCTCTCTATACCAGGATAGAAATCATTCTTGTCACCCAAGTTAGGGAATTTAAGGCTAAGAAAGCTGGATAAACAAACTTTGTTACCTCTTCATTCATCTACCATGCAAGCCCAAACCTCTTTGTTAAATCTTCACAAATCATTGTTTCTTTGTCTAAAAATGATACATGAATAGGCTGCTTTGGTCACTTTGGGGGCTCCTGTTCTACAAAACTTCTGTGGGTACAATTTTTTTTTTCTCCTGCTAATCTGTCTCATGTCGATTTTATTATTAGACCAGGCAAAAGAACCGGTCAAGAAGGGTAGAGAGAAGTTTACCCCTCCTCCACACAGTACATATATATATGGCAAAGAATTTTTATCCAGAATACAAAAAGAACTCTTGTAGGGAATTATCTGGAGGTCTAATGAACTCCGTGCTTCCCCTGCAGGGGGCATGGGTTCAATCCCTGGTCAGGGAATTAAGATTTCATGGCACATGGCACATGGCACAGCCCCCAAAACAAACTCTTATAAATCAATAATAAAAAGACAACCTTATTAAAGATAGATAAAAGGCTTGAAAAGAAAAACTTCATAAAACAAAATTCTCTGATCAATAAGCACAAGAGATGTTTGACTTTTTAGTCATCAGGGAAATATATATTAAAGCCACAATAAGACATTGCTTTACACCCTTTAGGATGAATTAAATTAAAAAGACTGAAATTCCAAGGGTTAGCAGGAATGTGGAACAGTTGGACTTCCATATATTGCTGGTGTCTGTATCAATGAAATGGGACAACCATTTAGCAAAACTGTGTTGCAGCTTCTTATGTAAAGGTAAACATATGCCATCTTATAACCTGGTGTGGGTGGCAGAACAATACCCCCTGACCCATACAAAGATGTTCACATCCCAATCCCCAGAACTTGTAATTATATTACAATATGTGGCAAAAGGGACCTTGAGGATGTGATTAAATTAAGGATTTTGTGATTAAGAAATTGTCTCAGATTATCAAGGTGGGCTCAGTGTAATCACAAGGGCAGGGAGCCATAAGCCAGAGAATTCAGGCAGCTTCTAGAAGCTGAAAGTCCAGAAACTGATTCACCCTTGCTATGGACTGATCACCCTCCACAATTGATGGGTCCCCATATGTTAAAGCCCTAAACATAGTGTAATGGTACTTAGAGATGAGGGCTTTTGGGAGTCATTAATGTTTGTTGTTGTTCTGTAGCTAAGTCATGTCTGACTCTTTGTGACTCCATGAGCTACAGCACACTAGGCTTCCCTGTCCTTTATTATCTCCCAAAGTTTGTTCAAACTCACGTCCATTGAGTCTGTGATGCCATCCAACCATCTCATCCTCTGTTGTCCCCTTCTCCTCTTGCCCTCAATCTTTCCCAGCATCAGGGTCTTTTCCAATGAGCTGGCTGTTCGCAGCAGGTGGCTAAAGTATTGAAGCTTCAGCTTCATCCTCAGTCCTTCCTATGAATAGTCAGGGTTGATTTTCTTTAGGGCTGACTGGTTTGATCTCCTTGTAGTCCAGGGACTCTCAGGAGTCTTCTCCAGCATGATGAAGTCATAAGAATGAGATCCTCATGATGGGATTAGTGCCCTTCAAAATAAGAGACACCAGAGAGCACCGCTCCATCTCCAGCCCCCTACCACTGTGAGCACACTGTAAGAAGGGGGCCATTTATAAGCCAGGAAGAAAACCTTCACCAGAACCTGACTGTGCTGGCATTCTGATCTCAGCCTTCCAGGGGCCAAACCCAAGAAAATTAAATTCCTGTCGATTAAGCCACCCAGCCTATGGTACTTCCTTATGGCAGCTGAGTTGACTAAGTTATCCCTAGAGCCTCCAGGAAGAAATGTAGCCCTGATGACCACAATTTTAGCCCAGCGAGACCTGTGTCTGACTTCTGACTACAGAACTATAAAATAATGAATCTATGTTGTTTTAAGCCACTGTTTGTGGTAATTTGTTACAGGAGCAATAAAAACATGAATACACTCAGCAATTTCTCTTCTAGACATTTACCCAAGAGAAATGAAAACAAAAAACACTGTAAAAATACTTGTACATGAATATTCCTGGTAGCTTTATTCACAATAGTGAAAACCTAGAAATAATCCAAATGTCCATCAACAGGAGAACTAATAAACAAATTGTGCCATAATCAGACAATGGGATATTGTTTAACAACTTAAAAAGAAGGAAGTATTGTTATATGCAGCAGCATGCATGAAGCTCAAAAACATGTTTGTTGAGTGAAAGAAACCAGACACAAGTGGGTATCTAGTGCATGATTCACATGGTGTTCAAGAAGGGAAAAACTGATTTATGATGGTAGACATCGGAATGACGGTTGTCTGTGGGGTTTGAGCACAAGGGAATTTTCTGGGGTGATGGACATAGCCTGTGTTTTGATTAATGTGTTGGTTGCATAGGAATAAAACCTTATTGAAACCTTTCGTCTTATACACTTGAGATCTTTGCACTTCACTGTGCTTAAGTTTTCCTCAACAACAACAAAAAAGAAGGTGGAAGGAATTCCCTGGTGGTCCAGTGGTTAAGACTCCACACTGCCACTGTAGGGCTGGGATTGGATCCCTGGTCAGGGAACTAAGATCCCCACATGTCATGCGGTGCAGCCAAAAGATTTTTTAGAAAAGGAAAAACAAATATTGGGGGACATCTCCCAGGCTCTGATATGTCATTTATATATCCTATATATTTTTTTCACGTAATGTAAAAATCCGTTTGTACAGTAGTTAATGTTTGCTGCTGTAATTGATGAATCCCTAAATTACACTGTCTTCACACTAAAATGTTTCTAATTTACAGGAAGCCAAATGGGTGCTCCTGATCATTGTATTTGTTTGCATCAAGCCAGCAGTAGGGTTAGAGCTGAGAGAGTGCATGCGAGGTCTGTATGGACCATGCCTGGCAGAGACACACATCATTTTTCTCTCCTTAGGTATAGCCACATAGCTATACCTAACTGATGAAAGGCAGGTCATTTTGTAGTCTAGCCAACAGCCTTAGAAGGTGATGAAAAGGATTTGATAAGTTAGCAGTCCCTGCCACAGCGTGTTATCAGCTAGCCTGTGTTAAGTATTTAATGTTCACCAGCAACTGTTCTAAGGGCTTTATGTTTAATCAACAACACTCTGAGGTACATACTAGTTTACTCTCCATTTTACAAGTGAGGAAATAGAGATATAGAGAAATTGGTTGTCTAAGAGGTCGAGTCTGGATTTGAACTCAGGCAACCTAAGACCAGAGCATGTGGCCATAACCACCATTTTAATGCTGCACCTCTTTAAAGACTGCATGATATGCTGAATGTTTGGATGAGCCAAATTTTACTTAGCCATTTTCATATTGTGAGAGATTTAGATTATGTATCATTGGGGCCTCTATAAATAATGCACTGCTGAACATCTTAACAGCTCTTTCCCTCTCCATCACAGATTAATTCCTTAGGATTCATGCTTTTTTATCTTTTAAAGTTTGCTAAATTAGGCAGATGAGTCTCTACTTCCTTTCTGAATTATGCATTGCATACAAAGGACCTCATTATTGACAAGCCGTTCATCACTGGATGTTAAATGTTTTGGTTCAGCTCTCTAAGTTTGCAAATTGCTCTCTACAAAATATTAATCTGTTTTTGTTGATAGTTGGCCCTAACATACTTAAGTAGACAGACAGTTCCTCACTTTATACAACAGAGTTATCAATGTTGCATGGGGAGAGATTTCACGGTTTTATCTGATCCAACTCAGCTGATGGAAGAAGAAGATAGTTCTAAAAATGGGGGGACAAAAATAGAAGTTTTATAAATTGAGTCACATTTTTTACTTACTAAGGGAGCTTGCTCTCCAAGACAGCCTAGGAGAAATGCCTCAATAAGTGAAATTTAGCTTGTGAGACAATTAACAGCCATTAAAGTCAAGATAGAGAAAAGGACCAGACTGGAAGCTGGCAAATTGGGTCTCAGTTTTGGAAATGATTCAGCTGTTACAGAGTAATAGCTAACATTTACCAATGCTCACTGTGCACCAAACACCCTCAAACATGGTGCTCAGCACTTTACAGACTTTGTCTCCTTTAACCCTTGAGGCAAACCTTTGGGGTCTGTGTCGTTAATAACCCTGTTGTACCAGTGAGGGAACTGGGACTTGGAGACATTCAATGTGGATGCACTACTTTTAAAAGCAGAAAACCACCCCCAACAAAATAGTTTAGGAAACCTCATAAATACAGTTTACCTCTTTTTAGATTTTTGATATGACAGGGGTGGGGGTAGGTTGAGAATTCCGCTCAGGTAGATAATTCCAAAATCCTAAAATACTCTTTGCTTCTCAGTTAAGAATATGGAATAGGGTGGAAAGTTGACTAGTCTGGTGAAAATCTAACCTTCCTGGAAAGCGAATGGGAGGGATGGGCTATGGAATGCTGACTGATCGATTGATTGATGACCCGCCAAGAAGAGGTGACCCACTGGGAAGTCGGCTGTGGTCTCCATGCTCTCACGTGTTCTTTCTCTATTCCAAGGCTCTCCCACCAGGTGTCTGGAGGCTACTCCCACCCGCCTTCTTTCTCTTCTTTCACCCTCTTCCATGGCCTCTCCCAGCCCCTGCCAGGCCCAACCTTTCCTTCCTGCCTCTTCCCTCTTTGTCATTCAAGCCGCACCCTTGGGAACCTTCTTGAACTTCTCAGAAGGGAGACGCTGACTTTCAACAGGCCCCATCTGTAAAATGAGAAATCCATTTAATGAGAAATCTGTTTAAATGAGAAATTCCGTCCCAGATCCCTATCCTTATTCCAAGCCTGCTTTTCCTTGTGTGGATCGGGAATGTGTCACAGGAGCTGTCGGATCCCTGAGGACCGTCTTTCAGTCTCAGATACTGCAGGAAGCCCAGCGATTGCTCTCAAGGGGCTGCTGGGCAGACAGGTCCCAGGATTTCTCTCTGGGGCTCCTGCAGGCACAGCACGGAGCTGAGGATAGCCAGACACTGGATGAGCTTGGATCACGTCCTGCATGTAGGACCCATGGCTTCTGGTGTCCCCACCTGGATGTGGCAACCTCCTCCAGGGCAGGGGAGAATTCCAGGGAAAACAAGATGAGAATTATTGTGCAGCAGGTGTGTGTATGCAGAAGGAGGCCTGGTCCCAGCCCCCTGAGCAGAAGCCCCTGCTGCCCAGCCACTACCGCTGGGGCATTTGTTCTTGTGGCGGCACTGGCTTGGGTGCAAAGGCCCACGGAAGGTACCTCACCAGCTGCCTTCCTCAGGGAATGCAGTCTCCTTAGAAAGGAAAGACGAGGAATGCATGCGGGCTTGCTTATGGGCACCATGCACCGTATTTACAGAAGAGAGTAAAAGACATGAAAACACCCATGTGCAGTGAAGACCTAGCTGACTAAGGACCCACAGGGGCTAAATGGACTGTGATTGTGCTTGTGGATAGCGGATGGCAGGCACACGGGTGGATTTCTGGAGTGGCTGTGGAGCAGTGGTTAGGGGGTGCGAGTTACACGTTCTGGACTGGGGCCCCAGTATTATGACTTTCTTGAGTGATCTTAGCCAAACTGCTTAACCACAGTTTACGGAGCTGAAAAGTAGGAGTCTTAATGCTACCTTACAGGTTTTCTTGCTGTTTCGGTTTTGATAATTACAAGAGAGTTGGTGTGAAAGAGCTTGGCATGTAGTCAGTGCTCCGTAACATTAGAGAAGCCTGAATCTGGCACAATCAGTAGGCCTCGTGGTCTGTACAGGAAATTGTCTGGTGTGGCAGAACTCCTGTTAGGAATACATTGGTTACCACCTGAGGAATGGCAAACAGTAGTTGCCTCCCAGAAGTAGAAATGGTTACCAGTGGCATGGGAGGGAGGGTCATTTATTTTTTGAATTTTGCCCATATATGTCCATTTCTTGTTTGTTTGTTTGTTTGTTTTTAATAAGTAAAATTTAAGTTTTAAAAAAGAACATACTGTATTGTATTAGTGTTTTAATGTTGTCAAAAATATATATATATATGGTTTTTATTCAAACTTCAAAACAATCTTGAGAAATGATATTTATCTTCATTTTATAGATGAAGAAATAGAGGATCAGACTTAAGGTAAGGTCCCATGGTTCATGGTTAGAGAGGCAGAATGTAGCCTCTATCCCAGGGCCCTTTATTGTGTTTTTCCAGTTTTAATAAGAAGTAAATAGCACCCCACTCCAGTACTCTTGCCTGGAAAATCCCATGGATGGAGGAGCCTGGTAGGCTGCAGTCCATGGAGTCGCTAAGAGTTGGACATGACTGAGAGACTTCACTTTCACATTTTACTTTCATGCATCGGAGAAGGAAATGGCAACCCACTCCAGTATTCTTGCCTGGAGAATCCCAGGGACGGGGGAGCCTGGTGGGCTGCCGTCTATGGGGTCGCACAGAGTCGGACACGACTGAAGCGACTTAGCAGCAGCAGCAGCAGCAAATCACATACATTACTGTGTAAGTTAAAGGTGTACAGGATGGCCTGGTCCTTTTAAAACAAGTGGCTTCTGTTATGGCAGTTAAGAGCCTGAGGCCACAGCCCGGGACTACTATGGCTTGATCTGTGAACCTCTGTGTGTCCTGGGCAGGGGAAGCAGGGGCTCTCAGTGCCTCAGTTCCCGCTGGTATCACTGCTCTGATGCTTCATGGATAAAGACAAGGGATGTGAAAGACAAGTGTGAAAGACAAGATGTGAAAGCAAGTTTCACACCAACTTGCTTCCCCCACACTTCAGTCACATAGGCCCCTCCTCTGTGCAGCACGGGGGTATCCAGACGAGACGGCATCATCGGCTCTTCCCCACAGTGATGCGAGGAGGAGTCCTTGTCTGCCACCTGCATCAGTATCACCTGGGAGCCTCTGTGCTTCCAAGGGCCCCACGTTTAGCCTGGGGTAAGCAGGGCCGGGCGTCTTTGAGAAGCTGCCCAGGAGATGCTGTAGTGCAGCCAGGTTGAAGGCCACTGGATTGGAGGATTGTAGTCTGCCTGCTGGGCAGTGCTGAGGCCCACCTGAGGTGAAGGTCGAGAGCTGCACCTTTGCCTGCATGCAGTGTGCTTTGCTGTGAACAAGGGGCTCTGATGCACTCTGGTTCCAGGGCACCACTGGCAGAAGCTAGCTGACAGAGGCTGGCTGACGTCTGTTGACGGGGTCATTTCATCTACTTGGTTATTCTGCGCCTCTTCACTAGATGCTCTCTGGTGGATGTTACCATATAATACTGAGATCTGCACCCTTGGGCCCATTTTCATGTGTCTACTCACATCCTCTGCCCAGCCCTCATCTTCCAATCTTCTTCCTTCCCAGGCCCCTGACCAGTCAGCCAAGCCATCAGTCACCGCCTATGCACTGTACATATTCTAACTTCAGGACACTTCTCTTTCCACACAAAGGGGATGATGAGATGTAGCATCTGAAACACTACCTGTTTATTGGAGGGCTTCATCCCCGTTTTTCAAGGCCACCCTTGAGGAGGCTGTAGTGTGGCTAACATCACATTCAGTTTACACGTGTATGGGAAGCTGGCCCATCTGTAACCCAGGCTCAGGCTTTTTCTTCCTCCCCTGGCTGGCTGGCCAGGGGTCCCACCTGGGCGTGAGCTGAGGGCAGTGCAGTGGGGCCACAGTGGTGGGGGCTGTGCAGCAGGCCTGTGCCTTCTGGTCCTGCCCCTGCTCAGCCCTGGCTGAGCCATCTCCACCTCACAGTGGACCGATGCTGGGCCTGCCAGATCTTAGGAGGGCCTGACAAGACCCAGCTCACACTGGGCAGTTGTGGCTGCTCGGCCCCATGCGTGTTTGCTTTGTTTTTTTTGTGGATTCATAGTTCTCTGCTGCAGAGAACATAGCCTTCCTAGTGAACCCAGGGGTCCCACTGTGAGTCTCCCCAGAGCCTGTCACCAACCCCACAAGGCCCCTTTCCCCACCACCAAGGACTTCAGCACCGCAATGTCAGCTGGGCCATATGGCTCAGGTGACAGAGCTGCTTGTGTTGTTGGGTAACACAGGGCCACTGCAGATACTAGTGTGGGGGGTGGGCACCTACAAGGGGCTTCCCCTTCCTTCTCAGGTGAGGATCTGCAAGCTAAACGTGTTAAGTTCTTAGAAAGACAGACCAGAAAGAAAATGAAGTTGCTCTTTTTTAGCCCATCGTGCATTGTTTTGGATCGTTGTGTGCATGTGTCTCCCAACTAGTTCTGGCTTGCTTTAGGGCAGAATTAGGATCACAGCCCCTCTGCCCACCTAGCTCTGGGATCCTGGGCAAACCACGTCACTTCTTTGGGCCTTGATGTTCCCCCTCTGTAAACTGGGGATAACGTCAGAGCCCACCGTGGCACTGTGAGCATTAAGAGAAAAAAAACACACAGGCCCCCAAATGGTGTCTGTACACAGTCAGCCCCTTAAGGGCTGGCTAGCATTCTCCCCTGTGACCCTCTGACAAAAAGCCCACCCCTACCCCAGTGCTCAGTAAATCTACGCTAATGTGTTAGTGGGTGTCGATGAGTTCATGTAACCCTTGGGTCATATGTGGTTAACATGTGTGTATTTTAATAGGTTTGTTTACAGTGTTTCCAATGATGTGTGGATTCTTTGGGGGCTAGGGGGTTGTTCTCTCAAGCTGTAAACCCAGCACTGCTCTGCTCCACACTCTTCTCAGTGTTTCCAGCCCACCTGCTCCGTAGCCTGTGGTCTCACAGACACCCTGAGCCCAGGACTGCAGGGTGTATGTATATGTGGTTTGTGCATACGTGTATTGTTTGTATGTATGTGTGTGTGCTCTTTATGTGTTGTATGTATGCATGTGTCCTATAGTTAAGTCCCCAGAAGCAGGAAAAAGTCACAGACTGACCCTTCCTGGGAACAATCCTGGTGCCTTTCCACCTCTGAGGACACTGAGCCCCACCCTGTTCTCCCAACTTTACTACAGACAGCATCTGTGCATATTTTTATATACAAATATAATATTGTAATATTTGTATCTCAGCATCTAACCTAGGGCTCTGGCTAAAAGGTTGCTCAATTCTGTAGGTGCTTCTGTAATTCAATAGGTAAAAAACCAGTCCTGGAATGGTCTATTCTGGGCAGTGCTGCAGTGCCCTCTAGTGGATTCTCTCTGAATTTCATAAACTCTAACTCGTGGCGACACAAATCCTTGAGCTGGAAAGCTTAGAAGTTTGTCCCCAGAAGCCAGTTGGGCTTGGCCTCCATTACTGCTGGTCCTTCTTCTGTCATGCAGAGAGCGAGGCTCAGTAGAAGCTGAGGCTGTGTGGGTTGAGGCTGGGGTCACACTGGGGAGGGGGTTGAAGTCAGCCAACCAGATCTGAGCCCTCCAAGAGCAGGGGCAGAGGAAAAGTCAGATCACAGCTTTCTTCCCAACCCTCTCTTCTCTTTCTCTTCTCAGGCAAAAATGACTCAACAGATGCCTTGATTCTGTTAGCTAAAAAAAAAGCGATCTAAGGCAAGATGGCACATAAAGATAAAAATTCTCTCCTATCAGCCTAATACTTGACACCCACACCTAATCCATCAGCAAATCTTATTGGTTCTGAACCCAAAACACATCCCAAACCCATCCCCACAGCCAGACCATTGCCAGAGCCACCATCACCTCCGACTTGACTTATCCCCACAGCCTCCTGGCACGTTGCCTGGGTTCTGCTCTTCCTCCCCTACAATCCAGACTCCATATAGTGCCAGAAAGTTCTTCTAAAATCATAAACCAGATCACATTGCCAGGCCTTTGTTTAAGAAGGCTTCACTTGTTCCTCATTTCACTTGAAATAAAACCCAAACGCCTCCCTGTGGCTGATGTGTAGAAAGATGTCATCCCAGAGGGTGGGCCCAGGACCAAAAGATAGGCGTGGCAGAGCTTGAACTTTGACACAGGAAGGGAGGCATTTTCTAATAATCAAAGCCGTTCAGGTTGTCTGCTCCACAAGGGGTGGGGGTCCTGCTGGGGACCGTGCAGAGCTGGTTCTGAGATTTCTGTACGAGGCTGACTGGGGGCTGCGGCGGGTCATCTCCTGCTGCCTTCCTGTGCCAGAATTTTCTATCTCTGGAAACAAGAAATGTGAGAAGGAAATTCCCACTTTGTTGGTGGTGGCAAGATAAGTAGAATCTGAACACAGGCAGTACCCATTTAGGAAGGGTCAGCCTCTGCTTCTTCTGGAACACTTCCTCCAGGGAGGAGTACAGAACTTGATGGGCATCCCTTTCTTCCCCTTCAGATGCTGGGCAGGCCAAGTCTGTCTGCCTGTTGGCAACTTCCTTGTCTTGGCCCCTCTTCTTCCTCTTTGCAGAGTTCTGATCACTCCTCCAAAAGCCTACTGGAAACGATGCTGCATGTTGGAGCATAGAGATGCAAGGTGTAAACTCTGTGTCGAAAAAGTTCACAGACCAGGGGATCTGGGCTGGCAAGGAGTTACAGCTCCTTGAGGATGATGCTGGACTGGGGTGGAGGGTGAGGGAAAGGCAGAGCACACGTAACGGAGAGTGTCAAATCACTGCTGGCTGGGCATCACTCACCCAGGGAGCCACATGGTCGTGGTATCTGGAGAGTCCAAGGGTGGTGTCCAGGCTTGGGTGGTTTTTAAAGATCCTCAGGTGTTTCTAAGATGAGTAAGGGTGAAGGCCCCTGATTTCATTGGGAAGAGTTTCATCTTCAAGACACCTGGATTAGAATCCCAGTGTTACCTCTTGACAGCTGTGCCTGTGGCATCTACCTCTGTAGTGCTGGAAATGATCAGGAGGAGGAACAGGAAGGAGGGAGGGAGAGAGGAGAAGAGGAGAGATTTCTTGGGCAGTGTACCCGGCCAGAGAACACGAGGCTGCAGGCAGGTGTCTTTGCAAATGGCCACATCACACAGACACTGCTGCACTCCAGGCCACGGGTATAGCCGTGGGCACCCACACATTGCAGTTGCCATTTCTGGAGCATCTGCCACCAGACTTATAGAAGGAGCCAAGATGGCACCTTCACATAACGAACACAGTGCGTGCATACATTCACGCACACATGTTAAGTCACTTCAATTGTGTCTGATGCTTTGCAACACTATGGACTCCTGCCAGGCTCCTCTGTCTATGTGATTCTCCAGGCAAGAATACTGGAGTGGATTGGCATGCCCTCCTTCAGGGGATCTTCCTGATCCAGGGATCAAACCTGAGTCTCTTATGTCTCCTGCGCTGGCAGACAGGTTCTTTACCACTAGCACCACCTGGGAAGCCCAGGCAACACAGTAAATCCTTGCAAAACATTATGGGGGGGGAGGAGCCAAGATGGCGGAGGAGTAGGACGGGGAGAACACTTTCTCCCCCACAAATTCAGCAAAAGAGCATTTAAACGTCGAGTAAATTCCACAAAACAACTTCTGAATGCCGGCAGAGGACATCAGGCACCCAGAAAAGCAACCCAACTCTTCGAAAGGAGGTAGGAAAAAATATTAAAAACAAAAAAAAAAAGAGACAAAAGAGGGAGGGACGGAGTTCCGTCCCGGGAAGGGAATCTTAAAAAGAGAGAAGTTTCCAAACATCAGGAAACCTTCTCACTGCCGAATCTGTGCCGAGCTTTGGAAGCACAGAGGGCAACATAA
>NW_011494939.1:6042452-6043057 GCF_000754665.1 Bison bison bison
AGAAGAAATAAAAAAGAGTCAATATATAATGAATAATGCAATAAGTGAAATTAAAAACAATCTGGAGGCAACAAATAGTAGAATAACAGAGGCAGAAGACAGGATTAGTGAATTAGAAGATAGAATGGTAGAAATAAATGAATCAGAGAGGATAAAAGAAAAACGAATTAAAAGAAAAGAGGACAATCTCAGAGACCTCCAGGACAATATTAAACGCTACAACATTCGAATCATAGGGGTTCCAGAAGAAGAAGACAAAAAGAAAGACCATGAGAAAATACTTGAGGAGATAATAGTGGAAAACTTCCCTAAAATGGGGAAGGAAATAATCACCCAAGTCCAAGAAACCCAGAGAGTACCAAACAGGATAAACCCAAGGAGAAACACCCCAAGACACATATTAATCAAATTAACAAAGATCAAACACAAAGAACAAATATTAAAAGCAGCAAGGGAAAAACAACAAATAACACACAAGGGAATTCCCATAAGGATTACAGCTGATCTTTCAATAGAAACTCTTCAAGCCAGGAGGGAATGGCAAGACATACTTAAAATGATGAAAGAAAATAACCTACAGCCCAGTTTATTGTACCCAGCAAGGA
>NW_011494939.1:6043157-6044165 GCF_000754665.1 Bison bison bison
TTCTCTCACACACAAAAAAAGGTAATCATGTGAGGTGACAGATGTATTAATTAACTTGATTGTGGTAATCACTTCCCGATGATACATATATACTAAATCATCATGTTGAAGCTTTTAAACATATACTTTGATTTTTCAATTATATCTCAATAAGTCTGCTGGAACAAAAGATCTGAACAAAGATATACTTTATTTCAAGTCAAATTTGGATTTATTGACCCATGGGATTAAATTAAGCAGATTATCCGTATCATGTCTATAGATATGCATGTGAAATGAGTTGAAACAAAAGAAAAAAACTCTTATTGTGAACGCAGAGATTTTTCTGATAGGAAAATTTGACCCCCTTGTCCCACATCTACCATGTTTCATGGACCCAATGAAAGAACACTGTGAATGCAGCTTCCAGCCCTAACAATCAGTGTGATCCATTTCTCAGAGAAATATGAGAATAAAGTGAATAAAGCCCCATCAGAGAAGGCAACACTTAGTGAAAAAAATTTCAAAGTCTTGCTTTTGGTGCCAACTATCTTCCCATACAGATTGCAAAAAGAGTCCTCAAATTTCAATGTTTAACCTGTTGGATTAGCATCTATTAATCTCTCTGCATAGTAATTTCATAAGTACCTACTCCAAGTAACTTTGAAAAAGAAAAAATCCTCCTTTAGCTTTCTAACGTAGTTGTCAAATTAATATGCTAAAGGATACAGCAAAATGAACCACTTACTTACACGTGCAGCATATTCGTGTTACAGAAAACAAGGTTTCACTTTTCATAGAAAACCGATTCAACTAAGCATTCTGGGTCTTTGGTCCTATTTCTTTATCAGTGGTAGCTCGAATGCAGAAAAAGGTAGAGTGGTTATTCTGAGTCCCACAAATCTTCCCCTGAAAGAAGATCTAAGCCTGTGAATCAGGCTTCATCTTTTTAAGAGGAAAAAGAGAAGGACTAAGGGCTCCCTCCCATCAGCCAGCTGCCTCTGATCTGAATTTTTTTCTCCAGCCCTC
>NW_011494939.1:6048612-6049055 GCF_000754665.1 Bison bison bison
TCCCCCTTCTTTTTTTTTTTTTTTTTTACCAAAGTGACATCTTGCCTTCTCATCGCCCTGATGATACTGAGCATGACTGGCTTATGGAACTTGTAATTGGATAAGAAGTTTTACATTTCTTAATTGTTGCTTCCAATTTAGCATTTGCCATCAGTGAGTAGGGATTAGCACCTCAGGTCTTTTACTTTGGGGCAGGAGTTGGCAGATTCAACTTCAAATGGGTAAGAATCAGATTACAAAAAAAACAACAGTAAGATGTTGTCAAGGGACCGTGTCTAATTCACCTCAGTATCCTCCATAGAACCTAGAAGAGAGTCGTGAGAACCACAAAGCCAGACAATAAAACAAAGAGACTGATCTTTTACACTTATGCTTTCCCAGCCCAAATGGCAGCACACAAGAAGAGAGGGACAGCTCATTGATTGCTAAGGCTTTCAGAATTC
>NW_011494939.1:6053077-6053796 GCF_000754665.1 Bison bison bison
CTCCCTCTACAAGCCTCTACCTATAACATGTGGCTGGACCACTGTCATAATGATCGAACTCTCTTTCCTAGAAAAGAATCTCCCCATGTTGTCCCCAGGACCATCTCCAACTAGGCTAACATCCCCCTTGCCAAGTCTCTCCATATGACAGCACATTCCTATCCTGTGTTCATTTTCATTTCAACCTGGACCCCCTGGTCAATAGCACTCTCATTAGTCCTTTGTCATTCGGAACCACATCCATGGCCACTCCCCAGCACTACATCAAACCCCTCCTTGCTTGTCTTTGCTGCCACAGGAAAAAATCCTAACTGGGTGCTCAGGGCCTTCATTTACAGGGATAACAAATCCTTGGCTCAGCTGGGCTCTCAGTCTCCTCAAGGATTTTACTTACTCCTTGTCAGCACACCATGACCTAAGAACAGGACACTTGAGGTTCCACAAATGGAAAATCCCCTCTCTCCTACAATAGCATCCTGCTTTATTTCCATAGCTTGACAGAAGGGCTGGTCTACTGAATCTGCAGTCCCCACTGGCACTGACAAAATTCATATAACCCTATATCTTTCCTTATTGATTTAGCAGTCAACTCCTTTCTGGGTGCCACTTTCTCCACTCCTAATTTGGTTCCTAATCTGGAGTCTCTAAATGATCCTTGGATGGGCTACATGGGATCTATGAAAGTCTGAAATTATATGAAAAATGTATGAACATCTTTA
>NW_011494939.1:6053896-6054315 GCF_000754665.1 Bison bison bison
CTTGCATGGAGAATCTCATGGACAGAGGAGCTTGGGGGGCTACAGTCCATGGGGTCTCAAGAGTTGGACATGACTTAGTGACCAAACCACCACCACCACCTTCTATTCCAAGCTTGCTAAAATTTTTGTGTATCGCCTCTTTCTAAACAGAGATTAAATCATGTATTGCCTCTTTGTAAACAGATTAAATCATTATTAACAATATTTTATTGTAATGGAGAGTTTATTTTAGAGGCAGATCAAAATTATGGGAGAAACTATTCATATTCTCTGACCCAGCTATCTACGTCTACACAGAGGCAGAGCATTTGGATCCCAAAGACATAAGCCCCTCATCATTGGAGTCACCTGAATGTTACGTGTAATTCTTAGGAGTCAAGAGAGAACTTTTGAATGTCTTAAGAATCCAAATGTATATA
>NW_011494939.1:6055399-6057901 GCF_000754665.1 Bison bison bison
TCAATGAAATCTTATGCTCACAGGATTTATATGCCCCTGCACAGAACATCTCTGTGCTCAGAGCCCTCAGGTGGGGTTTAACTGAAAATAAGGCCCATTTTATTTAACAACTCCAGATTTATTCAATGTGACTAAGTAAATGCATGATAGTCATTTCTTTTTTCCCCTCAAAGCTTGTGCAAGTTTTTCCTCCTTTGCTTACTTGGTTTATGTCCTGGAGTGTTTGCACAAAACTGGCTAATGTGTTATTTCTGTTCAACTTCATCTGAATCCAGTGTCCTCAGAGGGACGTTCCTTATCAAAGCTTCCAGATATATTCCGTGATTGCAGAGTCAGCCCTGAAGTCCAGCTTGTAGGTTCCTCTTTTAGAATCTCTTAAACAAACCATTGTCCTTTTGTAATAGTTTCTTCCAAGTCTTAACAGAGATCTCTGTTCTCTCAAGTGATCGCAGGACATTTTTGACTGAATTGTGAACACTCTGATATTCTAGAAAGAGAAATGGGTCATGTGAAAACTCTAATGGAACACACAGAGATCCATTTATTCATCTATTATTTCAATGACATTTATTAAGCATCTACTATGTACTAGGTACTGTTCTAGATGCTGGAGTCTCAACGATGAGCCAAATTTGACACCATCTTACCCAGAGCAAGAGAGAGACCTGAGTTAAATAAGCACAAATACATGGATACTTATCATAAGAATCAATAAACAGGTCTTCTCAGCCACCTCAACTCTGCTCTGGTGTGTGAACAAGGATGTCTAGAATACTGGCTCATTATTCTCATCTCTCCCACCTCCTTATTATAGAATTATACATCCGCACCCTTTGCCGTGCAACTTTGCAGTGCATTCCACCCAGTAGAGTAGATGGAGTATATTTCTTCATCCTATCTACTTTGGGTTTGAGCATGCGACCTACTTTGATCAAGGGTTCTATTTGGCCATATTTGTGGGCCAAAGTGATAGTGTATCAGTTCTGAACAGAGACTTTACCATCTTACAGAAAAACTGGAATGAACATTTTGGCCAACCCAATACTTTTGCTTCTGTCTTGTGCTCTTGCCAGCCACTAAAAGATGACTGTCTACAGGTAGCTGCTCCTCTTTGGCTTGGATCCTGAATGGACAAGCAGACCTCAGAGGCCAGGCTAGTCAGTCCCAGTAGACCAAAACCAGCCTACAGAACCATGAACAAGAGATAAAGATTTGTTGTTGTATCTTGAATTTGAAGGGTTGTTATTGTAGCAAAATCTGAAAGGTCATCAGGTTATGGATAGTTATTTGAGTACCTATTATATGCGAGGCTCTGGGCTAGGGGTTGGCTTTAAGTGGTTAACAAACCCAGACACTCTTCTCATGAAAATCACAGATACCCCCTTTTGTTTGGCTGCCATATTTTTTCTCATTATTTTTTATTTTCTCTTTAAAGTGGGGCCAGTAAAATATGCTAAAAATATGTCTGAAACCTCAATATTACTGATCTGGTCTTGAGTTTCTACCTTCCACTAACCCCTCAACTTAATTGGGCTCCTAGAATGGAGGTATTACCATCACATTTTCATTTCCAATGACATGGAAAATCTGTCTCTCTTGGGGAAAAAAAGGTTTCCTTGCCAGTGTCTGGGAATTGAAAAAGATTGGAAACTACTCTTATTTTAAAATTCTGTCTTAAGTTATGAAAATCTTTCCAGTAATTTAGTGCCTTTAAAGTGTTTCATAGATGTAAGCAGAGTATGCCTTATGGCCTGGCTGTTTTGTATCCAAAAGCATGCAAGGTAGAGGTCTCCTAAGCTTAGCTCTGTGAGGAGAGATTCATCAATCACAAAGCTTTGATAGAACTGATAGGGCCCCTGCTAAAAAATGACAAATTCATTTAAAATTTACAGCAAAGGAGGGATTCCTGGTGGTCCAGCAGTTAGGACTCCATGCTTCCACTGCAGAGGGCTCAGCTTTGACCCCCTGGTCGGGGAACTAAGATCCCACAAGCAAAGGATACTCAAAGAGTTATTTACGTCATCCTATTTAACCTTCCCAACACTCATAGGGTTTAAGTCTTCATTGAAGGCATTACTGAGCACCTGCTATGTGCCAGATATTATTCCAGAACCTTCTGGCATATCATTAGACAAAATAGATAACAATCCCTGATTTCAGGGGCAATGAGGGAAGACAGAAAAGAAACTATTATGATATTAAATAAATAAATAATATTCTTCAGTTTGGTTTCAGTTCAGTCATTCAGTCATGTCCGACTCTTTGCGACCCCATTAACTGCAGCACGCCAGCCTCCCTGTCCATCACCAACTCCCGGAGTTCACCCAAACTCATGTCCATTGAGTCAGTGATGCCATCCAGCCATCTCATCCTCTGTCTTCCCCTTCTCCTCCTGCCCCCAATCCCTTCCAGCCTTTGCCAATGAGTCAGCTCTTCGCATGAGGTGGCCAAAGTATTGGAGTTTCAGTGTCAACATCAGTCCTTCCAATGAACACCCAGGAC
>NW_011494939.1:6058001-6058522 GCF_000754665.1 Bison bison bison
ATGAACTCCTTATTGCCAAATTCAGACTTAAATTGAAGAAAGTAGGGAAAACCACTAGACCATTCAAGTATGACCTAAATCAAATCCCTTATGCTTATACAGTGGAAGTGAGAAATAGATTTAAGGGACTAGATCTGATACAGTGCCTGATGAACTATGGAATGAGGTTCATGACATTGTACAGGAGACAGGGATCAAGACCATCCCCATGGAAAAGAAATGCACAAAAGCAAACTGGCTGTCTGGGGAAGCCTTACAAATAGCTGTGAAAAGAAGAGAAGTGAAAAGCAAAGGAGAAAAGGGAAGATATAAGCATCTGAATGTAGAATTCCAAAGAACAGCAAGGAGAGATAAGAAAGCCTTCTTCAGTGATCAATGCAAAGAAATAGAGGAAAACAACAGAATGGGAAAGACTAGAGATCTCTTTAAGAAAATTAGAGATACCAAGGGAACATTTCATGCAAATATGGGCTTGATAAAGGACAGAAATGGTAGGACCTAACAGAAGCAGAAGATATTAA
>NW_011494939.1:6058622-6058979 GCF_000754665.1 Bison bison bison
GTGCCCAGTATGCTACTGGAGATCAGTGGAGAAATAACTCCAGAAAGAATGAAGGGATGGAGCCAAAGTAAAAACAATACCCAGTTGTGGATGTGACTGGTGATAAAAGCAAGGTCCGATGTTGTAAAGAGCAACATTGCATAGGAACCTGGAATGTTAGGTCCAAGAATCAAGGCAAATTGGAAGTAGTCAAACAGGAGGTGGCAAGAGTGAACATTGACATTCTAGGAATCAGCAAACTGAAATGGACTGGAATGGGTGAATTTAACTCAGATAACCATTATATCAACTACTGTGGGCAGGAATCCCTTAGAAGAAATGGAGTAGCCATCATGGTCAACAAAAGAGTCCGAAATG
>NW_011494939.1:6061506-6061736 GCF_000754665.1 Bison bison bison
GTGAAAAAGTTGGCTTAAAGCTCAACATTCAGAAAACTAAGATCATGGCATCTGGTCCCATCACTTCATGGGAAATAGATGGGGAAACAGTGGAAACAGTGTCAGACTTTATTTTTGGGGGCTCCAAAGTCCCTGCAGATGGTGCTTGCAGCCATGAGATTAAAAGACACTTACTCCTTGGAAGGAAAGTTATGACCAACCTAGATAGCATATTCAAAAGCAGAGACATT
>NW_011494939.1:6061836-6062310 GCF_000754665.1 Bison bison bison
GTCCAGAGTGTAGAATTCTTTGTGGTAAGCAAATGGAAATCAATGAAGGTTGCTAATCAAAATTCTTGATTGGAAATCCCAGTAAAAAGAAGGGGGAAGGAGTGAGCTTTAAGACTGATTTAGTAAAGATTGAATTTCTTAGCTGGGGATAGGCAGTATGAACAAGGCAAGTATATACTTGATTTCCTTACATTGAATAAAAAGAAAATTATGTAAATTACTTCTCAAAATTTCTTCGTGTAATATAGGAGCACAATCGTTAAGAGAAATGAAACCATCAGAAATTCCAATTTCATTTTTGTCCATGTAACATGTTCCTTCCGCCAATTTTTTTTTAAGCACCATCTCCTTTCTCTGGCTGCCCTCTAGTGGAAGTGAACTGAAATTACACAATGGCCTAAAACCACTTATATGTAGAGTACATCATGAGAAACGCTGGGCTGGAAGAAGCACAAGCTGGAATCAAGATTGCTG
>NW_011494939.1:6062410-6064673 GCF_000754665.1 Bison bison bison
GGATTGGAATGAAAACTGACATTTTCCAGTCCTGTGGCCACTGCTGAGTTTTCCAAATTTTCTGGCATGTTGAGTGCAGCACTTTCACAGCATCATCTTTCAGGATTTGAAATAGCTCAACTGGAATTCCATCACCTCCACTAGCTTTGTTTGTAGTGATGCTTTCTAAGGCCCGCTTGACTTCACATTCTAGGATGTCTGGCTCTAGGTGAGTGATCACATCATCATGATTATCTGGATCATGAAGATCTTTTTTGTACAGTTCTTCTGTGTATTCTTGCCACCTCTTCTTAATATCTTCTGCTTCTGTTAGGTCCCTACCATTTCTGTCCTTTATTGAGCCCATATTTGCATGAAATGTTCCCTTGGTATCTCTAATTTTCTTGAAGAGATCTCTAGTCTTTCCCATTCTAGGATATCATAATTACCATGTAAAAAGAAAAATATGACTAAGTACGATTATCTTCTTTGGGAATGAGTTGCTAGTATCAGACGTGGGTTCAAATCTCAGCGCTACCACTTAATAACTAGGTGATCTTGGGCAAGTTATTTAACTTCTTGGAGCCTTAGTTTTCTCATCTATATAGGCAGGGTAAAACCTCCCCTGGAATACTGTTTTGAGGACTGAGTTAACGCAGGTACAATACTTCCCACTTTGACCCATGGTAAGCAACAAGGATTGGTAGCTGCCCCTGTTGAGAAGTCATATATGTTGCCTGAGATCTGAAGGGCATGATCAGGATTTGCAACCGTAGTTTTTAAGCTTGTAAACTGAGAAATCTCAAAATTACAGAAAAGTTTCAAGAATGGTACAGAGAATACCTCTGATTACTGTTATAACGCATGCGCTCTCTGTGTATACACATTCATTTTTTCTGAACCATTTGAGAATGTCACATAATTTATGAACGATTTAAAGTGTCAGTTGCTCAGTCATGTCCAACTCTTTGTGACTCCCTGGATTGTAGCCCTCAGGCTCCTCTGATCATGGGACTTTCCCGGCAAGAATACTGTAGTGGGGTGCCATTCGCTTCTCCAGGGATATCTTCCGACCCAGGGTCTTAACCCAGGTATGCCACATTGCAAGCAAATTATTTACTTTCTGAGCCACCAGGGAAGTTTATGACCAATTACTCCTAAATATTTCAGCATGTATTTCATAAGATTAGGGATATTCTTTTATATGACCACAGTATGGTTATCAACTTCAGTAAATTTAATATTGATACAATTTTATGTGATCTACCATCTTATTCCAATTTTGTCAATTGACCAATAATGTCCTTTATAGCATGATCCTCCCATACAGGGTCCAGTCTAAGATCATGTATATATTTAATGGTCATGTCTCTTTAATCTCTTTAATCTGGAGATATTTCCGTAGACTTTGTCTTTTATGATATTGATATTCTCAAGGAGTACAGTCCTCGCTCTCCTCTTTATTTTTTCAATAGAATGTTCCTTATTTGAGGTTTGTTTGACATTCAGGTTTGACATTCTCAACTGAGATACTACAAAGGCAATGCTGGGTACTTCTCAGGGTGTCACATCTGGAGACACCCTGGTGATGTTAATTTTATCACTTGGTCAAGATGTTATTCAATTTCCTCACTGTATAGTTTTTTTTTTTTTTTTTTTACTATGCAATTAACAAGCAATTTGTGGGGTAATACTTTAAGACCATGCAACTATCCTACTGCTAATCAAAGTCATTGTTGACTCTGACCAATACTTAACATGATGTTGATTTTCCAACTCAAGTACTTCTTTTGCCTTCACCATTGCATACTCTAAACAAGATCCCTTCACGTTCCTCCATTTATATGTGTATGTATGTGTTTCTATCTATTATTGGTATGGACTCATGGCTTTCTGTTTTTTCAGGGTTTCATATTTCATTACCATACTTATTTTGCTTCTCAATTTGTCAGAGATTTGGCCTATGGCCCTTTCAAGCTGGTTCCTGTTCTTGTGACATACTCCTATCATTTATTTTGAGCATTTCCTTAATTTATGGAATAACAGCATGTTCCAGGACCATCTTGTGCCTACCTTGTCTAGCCCTGAAATCAACCATCTCTCTAAGTTCTGTGTAATAAGATCTTTTGATTCTAGCTTGGGGCTCTTTCTGTCACACCACAGCTAGTTCAGCCCTGCAAAGACCATGGCTACATTTGGGGGATTTGCATGGAAAGACACATCTCTGGGGTACAGGATAATTCCTGGGGAGTTATGGGAAACAAAGCTGATTACAAAGTTGTCC
>NW_011494939.1:6064773-6065051 GCF_000754665.1 Bison bison bison
GATGGGGAAACAGTGGAAACAGTGTCAGACTTTATATTTTTGGGCTCCAAAATCACTGCAAATGGTGATTGCAGCCATGAAATTAAAAGATGCTTACTCCTTGGAAGGAAAGTTATGCCCAACCTAGATAGCATATTCAAAAGCAGAGACATTACTTTGCCAACAAAAGTCCGTCTAGTCAAGGCTTTAGTTTTTCCAGTAGCCATGTATGGATGTGAGAGTTGGACTGTGAAGAAAGCTGAGCGCCAAAGAATTGATGCTTTTGAACTGTGGTGTTG
>NW_011494939.1:6066849-6067150 GCF_000754665.1 Bison bison bison
CTGATGCTGGGAAAGAGTGAAAGCTGGAGGAGAAGGGGACAACAGGGGATAAGATGGTTGGATAGCATCACTGACTTGATGGACATGAGTTTAAGTAAGCTCTGGGAGTTGGTGACGGACAGGGAAGCCTGGTGTGCTGCTGCAGTCCATGGGGTCCCAAATAGTCAGACACGACTGAGTGACTGAACTGAACTGATGTATTAGACAGTCATACTTAAAATTTAAATTACAAGATAAAATATAGTGAAGACAAAGGAAAGCACTCAAAAACTCATCACTTCCTAATTATTTTCCTACCTTT
>NW_011494939.1:6067250-6067577 GCF_000754665.1 Bison bison bison
AAGACATTAACAACAGAAAGCTACACCTGTCCTGGCAGTTGGGTGAGAGAGGTGATGGGCTTGGCTTTATTGAGGTTCCTAGTTGCCATATAATACAGCCAGCTCTTGGAGCAGTTGAATTTACTACAGTGAAGCTCTCAGGGACACTCTGACTTGGAACCACTAGTGCCCCCTTCTGGTAGTTTTGGTTATTGTTGGTATTGGGCTGTGAGCCATCCATTTAGTGGTAAACGTGGTCCTACATTCCATATGGGGCTTCTCAGGTGGCGCTAGTGGTAAAGAACCCACCTGTCAATGCAGGAGACCTAAGAGATGCGGGTTTGATCC
>NW_011494939.1:6067677-6068299 GCF_000754665.1 Bison bison bison
AATGGTTAGCTGACAGGTACTCATACAATTTTGTTGGCAGAAAAGAGTTGGAAACCAACACTACCCCATTGTTGTAGTCACTCGTGTCCTCAGCCCCAATAATAGTATTTTGAATTGTCCCTCTCTTTGTCTCTATGGCGGTTTTTACACCCTGGGGCCATTCCTTAGAGTAAGTTTTGAGATGGCTATTTGATGGCAAGGGAGATGCAGGTGATCATGAATGGGGGAGGCAGCAAAGGAGATTCTTCAGGTTGCTTCTTTCTCAGGCAGATGGATTTTAGGAAATCTGAGGACATATGAAAATGGAGGGTCTGGAAATTGATTCCTATAAAACTACCTTTGCCTACAAAACTATTTATGCCTTGGAAAGTCTTCGTGTACCCTCAGGGGTATGTGTACTTGTCTCTAACAGCTGTTCCAACCAAGGAGTTCTAAAATGTTAGTGCTTATCAGAATTTATGGTGAGTTTGTAAATATGCAAATTCTGGAGCCTGATTCCCTTTGATCCCGATTCAGGAAACCTGGGGAGGCCTGGACTCTGCATTCTAAGCACACCTCCTTCCCTCTCCTCATCTGAGGCAAGTTGTGCCTGATAGAGTGTAAGGTGCAGAGGACAGTTTTT
>NW_011494939.1:6068399-6070244 GCF_000754665.1 Bison bison bison
TACCTTTTACTATAAGTATTTTTTTTTTTTTTGGTTGCCATGAGCCATGCAGGATCTTAGTTCCCTGACCAGGGATTGAACCTGTGCCCCCTGCAATGAAAGTGAAGAGTCTTAATTGCTTGACCACCAGGGAAGTCCCCCTTTTACTATAATTTTTGATCTTAAGGTTATTTACATCTATTATAGCTGCATGGTAGGACTACTACATAAACGTGCACTGCTGCGTATCCCTTCTCAAGTCCACACTAGGTGATGTCACACTGGTAGCTTGAAATCAGCTATAGTGAGAGTATTGACATGGCAGAAATGGCAAATGCTACAAATGGAGGCTTTCTTTTAGAGAGCTGACTGTTGAAACATTTACCAGCACACCCACCATTGGTTGTTGGCCTTGGGAAAATCCATGGCCATACTTGACCGCCTCTTGACCTTGCCCAAGTGAGTTAGCTGCTTGAACGTCTATTCCTAGCTCAGGGACTTTTAAAGTTGAGGGTGCAAAGCAGTCTCTTAGAAAGATGTGAAAAAAGATTCCTGCCTCTCACCTACAGGAGGTGTGACCCAGGAGTGTGCATGGTTAACAAGCTCCCAGGTGCTTCTGAGGAAGGTAGACAAATCAGACATCCTACAGTTTAAGTGCTGCCCAGCCAGACTGAAGGGAGAGGCCTTGAAAAAGGAGAAACAAAATGTTCTGTTCTCGACATTAATGCTTGACAGTGAAATGCTTTCATGTAATTGTTTACATGTATAAGATGAAAATAAATCCTTTCCCTAATAGAGATGCACAAAAGCTTGACTGACCAAATCCGGTCTCTAATGGATTATTCCTTTGATTTAGCAAATGCCCACGTCAAGGTAAAAATACAGCCAGTGAAGTCACACATAATTTTCAATCTCTCTTCTATTACTGTAGCCTTTTTCACAGCGGGCAACTCAAGTTGGATATTTGTTGAGCATCTCATACTTGTAAGGCCCTGTGATCAACTTTCATATACATTCTAAGGGTCAGTTCATAATAATCGACCATGAAGTAGAATCATTCTCTTGTGTATCTGTTTCAACTTGGTTCCTGGAGGTTTTAAGGCTTTCTACCACACTCCACTCCCATTGCCATCGGGATCTGTTCCAGCCTTTGGTGTTTCTGCAGTCTGTCTGCACTCCCCCCACCTCATACTTAGGGATTTGCTCTTGCCACATACAGAACTTAATGAAGGTCTTTGTTTTTTTACCTCATCCCAAACTCATCTTTTGGAAGACACTCCTGATTATGGATTGTGAATTACCAAAAGCAAGATTCAAGTTCTCTTTGATCATTATTATAATACTCAGCTGTTTTAGAAAGCAGGTTAGTTCTGGTTTGCTGTGCTTTAGCAAACACTTTGTTCTGTGGCTAACTTAGGTTAGTTTTGCGGTTCACTAAAATACATGTGAAATTTCTTTGGACATTCAGCAGATTGATATGGTTCCTTCTTGCTTTTTGGTTCTCTGTTTGGTCTGGTCCCAGGAGAGGAAAATTACTGCCATCTGCTCGAATATTCCTCCTCACTCTTCCTAGCTAGGGACAGTGAAAAATCTAAGGCCTTTTGTTTTCCTAGTAATTTTAAGTTATGCTTTTGGCCTTCTTATCCAGATAATGAATAATACGTACTGCAATATTTTATTTCTTAAAGTTTATTTATTTAATTTTTTGGCTGTGGTGGGTCTTTGTTGCTGCATGCAGGCTTTCTCTAGTTGCAGTGAACAGGGGCTACTCTTTGTTGCAACGCACGGCTTTCTCATTGTGGGGGCTTCACTTGTT
This sequence comes from Bison bison bison, assembly GCF_000754665.1. Lineage (NCBI taxonomy): Eukaryota > Metazoa > Chordata > Mammalia > Artiodactyla > Bovidae > Bison > Bison bison. The sequence continues at coordinate 6,070,195 of NW_011494939.1, forward strand.
GTGGAGCACAGGCTCTAGGCACGTGGGCTTCCATAGTTGCAGTATGTCGG
>NW_011494939.1:6070344-6070795 GCF_000754665.1 Bison bison bison
GCTCCCTCCCTTCCGCCCACCTCCTACTTGCTCCTGTCTCACTGGGCAGATGGTAGGTTTTCTTAAGATTGGTCATGTGCCATGATTAATCCATAGGAAAAAGGAGGGTGGTGCATCTTTCAGGAATAGTTGCAGGCAGTGGTGTGCTGGTGCCAGCTTATAATACCTATGAGAGCTGATCATTACATTTGCAAGCCATGTATTAGACAAAGGTCAGAATTGTCAAAGCTATGGTTTTTCCAGTAGTCATATATGGATGTGAGAGTTGAACCATAAAGAAAGCTGAGTGCGAAGAATTGATGCTTTTGAATTGTGGTGTTGGAGAAGACTCTTGAGAGTCCCTTGGCCAGTAAGGAGATTGAACCAGTCAACCCTAAAGGAAATCAGTCCTGAATATTCATTGGAAGGACTGATGCCTGAAGCTGAAGCTCCAATACTTTGGCCACCTGAT
>NW_011494939.1:6071001-6071314 GCF_000754665.1 Bison bison bison
CTCTAGGCACGTGGGCTTCCATAGTTGCAGTATGTCGGCTTAGTAGCTGCGGTGCTCGGGCTTTTAATTGCTCTGTGGTGTGTGGGATCTTCCCGGAGCAGGGATGGAACCTGTGCCCTTGCATTGCAAGGCAGAATCATAACCACTGTACCACCAAGGAAGCCCAGCACTGCAGTATTTTAAATGTTGAGTATCAGCTAGAGGAGACAATATTTACTGATTCAGCTGATGGATGTATTTGGAGGAAAAACATTAGGGAAAATGCTTCTCAAAACACTGATTTAGGGCATGATCAGTTGAAATTAGAAATTCT
>NW_011494939.1:6071739-6072192 GCF_000754665.1 Bison bison bison
TAGGGTCTCAAAGAGTCGGACACCACTGAGCGACTGAACTGAACTGAAAGGGAAAATACACTGATGTTTAAACCAACTAAGAGAAATAGGTGAGATCACCAGTTAGAGCAGGAAGGACGTGAAATATCTTTGTGTTCAGTCCCTTATTCTGCAAGTAGGGATAATGAAGCCCAGGGAGGGGGGAAGCTACTTGTCCCAAGTCAGAAAGCTAATGAAAAAGTCAGAATACAAGCTGCTCCTGGAACACACCATCATTTCAAAGAAATCCTTGAAAACTTTCCTATTACAAAGAGCCCATTTGAATGTAGAAGAGTTTACTTAAATTTTGTAATACTTTGCCATCCAATATATATTTTTCAGAACTTTATTTTTAAGAACGAGAGGGGAGAAATCAGTAGTTATTCCATTATACAAAACACCCCAACCCATTCTCAATTTTATGTTTTTTATTTT
>NW_011494939.1:6072292-6075961 GCF_000754665.1 Bison bison bison
CAACAGACTTCACATGGCTCTGACTTTGCAGGTGACATAAACTGTGATTGCCTTGCATATCACAGGTTATCTAGCTATCTGCTGAAGAAACAAGAAAGTGAGAGAATTCTTAGCTATACTGCCTCTGAAGGAATGCTGACCAGGCACATGGACCACCAGAGTTAGAAGGAATCTTAATCTAAATATCCTATTTTGTTAGGCTTTCAGAGAATTCCTTAGCTTTTCTGAAATCACAAGGCCACTAGAACCAAGGCTACAAACCCAGGCTCCCAATTCCTTTGCAGAAGATTTTTACAATCTATGATACTGCTTATCCTTAGAAGTTCATGCTTTATACTTCCATTTTAAGGATTTATCATCTTAAGTCAGGAATTAGAAATTCTGATAAAGATATTTGCCTCTATATCTTCTACTATTATTCATAGTAATAAAATACAGGTACACCCTCAGTATCCATACATTGCTTACATTGATAGAACATCTGATAGATATGATCAACATTTGATCCATATGATAGAAATTTATTTATGCACCATGAAAAAATATGGAAACTGCCCATGATGTGTAGTATGAATAGTATTCAAATTATCTTGTATAACTATATAAGCTCTTAAAAATATACATGCATAAAAATAAAGCTACATATTCTAAAATATTAATATCTGTTATCTCTGACTTACAGTATTATGGGTGATTATTTCTTAAACTGTTTGGTATAAGTCACATTTTCTACAATGTGTAAGTATTAAAGTAAAATAAATATTTTAAATTAGAAAGGATTTCTTATGAATTTGTGTCAGTTTATAGATAAGGTATGTAGCTACTAAAGCCTTTCTTCTACCTAAGCCTTGCTACTAGTCCCTGCCAGCAATCAACATATATAATCCAACTCTGCCTCCACAAATGCTTCTTCGAGGATAGTATTTTACATGGAAATAATCCTTAAGTCATGGTTTCTCTATAACATTTTGTTAAATCCTCCTAAGATTTAGGTTTCCCACAAAATTCGAAGTTGAAAAATGTGTAACGGATCTGCCATTATTTATGCTCTACTGCTAATCTGAAGAGGCTTTACTAACAAAGGGCTTCCCTGGTGGCTTAGTTGGTAAAGAATCCGCCTGTAATGCAGGAGACCCAGGTTCGATCCCTGGCTGGGGAAGATCTCCTGGTAGGAAGGGAAATGACAACCCACTCCAGTGCTCCTTGCCTGGAAAAGCTCATGGACAGAGGAGCCTGGTGAGCTACAGTCTATGGGGGTCACAAACAGTTGGACATGACTTAGTGACTAAACCACCAATAGTGGAAAAAAGTTTCTATAATAAAGAGTGCTCTGATTGTGACCTTTGAAGGAAAAGGCCATACTTTATTATTTTTTATTCTTTACAGTACCTCAGAGTAGGAACTCAGAAAATATGCAATAAAATTACTGAAATCATAATTGTAACACCTTCATGAATTTCTGAGATCCAAAGCATATTAGACTCCCTCGAGGTCTTAACACAGATTAAGCACTGGATGTTTGCTGAATGAGTGCAACTCCAGTGGAGCAACAGGACAGACCGTAAAATTGCTTTAGGATAATGCTAAGCATCTGAAAGCAAGGCAGGGAGTTGTCTACAAAAGAATGCCATTGTTTATTTACTAAATAAGTATGGCTATCTATATCATCAAATCTTAATAGAGGAACAGATAGTATAGACGAATCTAATTTTAAAAGGTGATGTGAGTAGAGAAAAAAGGCACTGATCTAAGTAACTTTGAAAAATGGTGTTGTGACCAGGTATTATGACATAAAAGACAAGGGACTTTATGTAAAAACTGTATTCTAGTTGGTAAAGGTGTTTCTTCTGGGGATATGGGTTAGCAGTTCTGAAACTGCTGAACATGTTATGTTGTGATTGAGTGAGTGAGTGAGTGAAGTTGCTCAGTCATGTCCGACTCTTTGCGACCCCATAGACTACAGCCTACCAGGCTCCTCCGTCCATGGGATTTTCCAGGCAAGAGTACTGGAGTGGGTTGCCATTTCCTTCTCCATGTTGTGATTGAACAAATAAGTAAATGGATAGTGAATGGTGGGAACCAGGTGGCTCACTGTTGGAGAAAGAGGTTATTCATAAGCAAGAGGAGGAAACTAGAATAACCTATGCACTAATGGATCACTCAGAGACATCAGCAAGGATTCAAATCCAATTTAATATTGAGATACATGGAAACTTTTATAGATGTAGATATAAACAGAGATTTGTATGCATGCATATATTTCTTCGCTCTGTCAGCTGAGATGGCCTAAGAGAAACAACGCCCCAGTAGCAATGAGCACATCTATCACCCGGATCTTCATTTTTAATACCAGTCTCTAATAAAAGGAACCTGGATAAGTGGTTGATTACAGAACTGGAAACGTATGAAATGAACCTGGAGCATGTTAGGAGTGACATAAAGAAAGGAAGTGCTCAAAAAAAAAAAAAAAAAAGTCAAAGGGACATAGAAACCAACTTGAAAGAACAAGTTGAAAGACAAAATAATGCAGTGTTGGACTACAACTCGAAGTATAAAATAATTACCTGTAAGTCCAAGCTGATACAAACAAATGGTTGAATAAATAAATAAGGGAGAAGAGACCTATCTCCTGTACTAAACAATTCCAAGTTAAGTTATACAGATACTTGCTTCTCAAGGAGGTGGGCCTTAACTCTTCCCTACCCCATGAGTTTGGGCTGTTCTTAGTGATTCACTTCCAAAGAACAGATTTATGGAAAGTGAGAAAAAAGTAACTTTGTAGTAGAGAAACCTGACAAACACTCCTCAGCCAAGTGATAAGTCATGCTGGTACTATATATGCTTGATGTGATGTAATGAAAGAACAATCCACCTCCATGAGCTTCCTCCCTAGAGGCTACAGCCTATTGAATGAGAAAAATACCAGACAAACCCAACTGAGGAACATTGAACAAAATACTTAACCAGTACTCCTCAAAACTGCTGAAGTCATCAAAAGCACGGGAAGCATGAGAGAATATCATGGCTAAGAAGAGCCAAAGGAGACCTGACAACCACATGTAATGTCACATCCTGGATGGGATTCCTGAACAGAAAAAGGACATTAGGTAAAAACTAGTGAAAGCCAAATAAAGCGTGGAGTTAACAGTAATGTACCAGTGTTGGTTCCTTAATGTGAAAAATGTGCCACTGTAATGTCACATGCTAACCACAGGGGAAGTTGGTGCAGGGGATATGTGAACTACGCAAACTTTTCTGAAAAATATAAAACTATTCTAAAATAAAGTTTATTTAAATTAAGGAAGCACAATATGCCTAAATGAAAGGTATTCTGGACTGGATCTTGGAATTGAAAAAGGACACTAGTGAAAAACTGGTGCAATATGAATAAAGCTGAGAGTTTACTTAATAGTATTGCAGCAGTGTGGATTTTAGTTTTGATGAATGTACCATGGTAATGTAAGATACTATCATTAAGGGAAACTGCGTAATAAGTACGTGGGAACGCCATATTTCCTTTGGAACTTTTCTGTAAATGTAGTTATTCCAAAATAAAATTTAAAAAATGTAGTGCAGAGTAGCTAGACATACAAGCCAGCTCAATCTGCTTGGGCCAGCCTAGATAACCTGTAATCTACATGATGACATTTGATTTGTTAGATCGGAAGA
>NW_011494939.1:6076061-6076707 GCF_000754665.1 Bison bison bison
TATAAACCATAGGATTCACACCATAACTACTTGAAAGCTGCCATCATACTTTCAAATACATGTAGACAAGCTCTTTTTTAACAGTTGAAAATTATTTATTATTCCCTTTTCTCCTTGAATATATAGTTTTGTTCCTCTTCTCCCAGATTTTTATCCTAATATATTTTCATTCTTGGAAATGTTTATATTGATCATCCTAGCATACTTCTTTGCAGCAATATACAGATACATATGTTAAACATATTTTTCATTTCACGTGACCAAGATGCTCTAAATATTACTTTTCTTCTTAATTGAGTTAGCCTTACATTTATATTGCTGTAAGGCTCGATGAAAATAAATGCAACAATTTTAATCAGTTATTAAACACTAGTACATTTTGATTGGAAATAGAGCTCTAAATGAGGTGTATGAGGTGATTTTCAATTAGTTCATATTTCTGTGGCTGACTAGTTCTTACTGCTAAAACAACACAGGCTTCAGCTTCACTTTCTTCCTATTTTCCTTTCCATTTATATACCTAAGCACTGAGGAAGATTATTCACAAATTTAAGTAGATGAGAATTTTGTTATAATGTTGCCATTCAATTCTTTGAACCCTTTTCAAGTATATTAAAAAATACTGATCTATTATCAGTGATTTTTT
>NW_011494939.1:6076890-6077939 GCF_000754665.1 Bison bison bison
ATTTGATTTGTTGGGGAATCTGCAGTGGATCCCTCCCCTCTTCTCCACACCACCCTTCGCACTGGCCCTGCTATATCAACCTAAATGTATTTCATGTCCATGGATCTACACCAGTCATGTGGTTGTGGTTAACGGGGGGAACCTGGGCTCCCCAAGACTAGATGACTTACATCTAGCGAACAAAAGAAAATAGAATGGACCAAGCTTCAGAACTGAAGGCAACAGGACAGCAGTTGCGGGGAGGAGTCTGATAATCAGGAGTTAGTTTGAAACAGAAGACAGGTAAGATTTTGGGGGAAATAGACAACGATTTTAGGCTGGGAGGAGGGGGGCCAGAGACCAGTGAAAACGTTGCCTTGGTTAGGTACCGTGTTTTTTTCTGCCTTACCTCTGGCTTACTCATAAGGTCTCTTTTTATTCATGTTATCTTTGCTACTTGTAATATTAGATGAACAAAGACTGGCCTGAAAGTCAAGTGGCTGTCATGAGTTACTAGGAAGCAAAAAAAACCAGAGATTGGAAATAGGATGAGAAGGGGCATTCCTAGGGCTACAGCCACAAGACAGTTTCAAGTCTCTTGCTTGTTTCCATGGCCACCTTCTTCATCAGACTGTGAGCTCTTCTGGCACACGGATGCTGTCTTATTCTTCTCTAGTCCCAGCAATGGTCTGTACATAGATGTTCAATAAACATACGCTAATGCAGAAGTAAGGCAGGAAGCTAGAAATTAGTGAAACTGGGCATGATTTTCTTTTGAAAACTTATGAGGAAATATTAAATCCCAAACATATTTTTATCCTGAATCCCCATAATAAAGACTTTAAAAATTCCGAAAATTTGATTTTTTCATATCAGTAAGGAGAGCTGGCTCTCAAAATCTGAAATTGGAATTTGGGGAATGAATATATTGTTATACATGTATTTCAAATAATAAAAAGCAACTGTTTAGCTGTATAATGTGAAAGACCAGAGAAAATGGCATGCTAAATTATGTTGAGTCATTCATATTTTAATTCCAATTAATGTAAACAAGATGAAAGCAAGGGAAG
>NW_011494939.1:6078804-6080334 GCF_000754665.1 Bison bison bison
TTTTGTTTTTTTTTTTTGGTCTAAAACTGTACTGAGGGATTCAGGAAATGCAGTGAGAAATGTATGTCTATTGAGTACTAACTAGGTACCAAGTTTTACATATACATGATTTTCACTAAATCCTTACAATTTCAGTGAGATATTCTCATATTACAGATAAGGACATGGAAATTAATATAAAATAACATGCCCAAGGAAGGTGCTAACAGAGGAAACCAAATCTAAGTTTATCTAATTCTAGAATCTGTGCTCCTTCCTATAATACCACACCACTTAATATAGTGAGTTTCTAATACAGTTCATTTTAGGGGAAAATGCTGTTCAATTTTTCTTTACATACATCTTGATGCTACCTTTTCAAACTCACTTTCTGACTTGTAACTTTGCAGTATATTTATATAATGATAAACCAATATTTTCAAAACTAAATTTAGAAGTATCAGTATGGTTCTCTTAAGCTTGCATCCCAACTATTTTGCCTTTGCCTTTTTGTTCAAGACACCACATAAAACCCATCAGGAAATATTCATATGGCAACACCCCGATTATATGCAGTTGAAACATCCAGCACCACAGCAAGACTACAAGGCATCAGGCAGAAGTCAGTGAAAGCCAAGCAGCCTCAGAGAGTTGAAGACACTGAGTTCTCTGAGACACTAGACCAATTCCACTGCCATCCAGACCCTGAGACTAAGAAAGAGCCTGGTTAGAAAGCCAATGGCATAACAACTTGATCTGTCAGGCAGAATACAGGAAAGTGAGCAGAGAGGTGGGGGACAGTGAGGGAGGTGGGAGGAGAGGAAGGAGAAAGCATGTTGCTGGGCAAGAGGAAGAAAGCAGCATAGAAATAAAACCAAGGTAAACAATACGGAATGAACTAGAAAATCCGGGACACTCAAGACTATGCTGATTAATATGGATATGATCATGTCTCCTCAGCTTCTCACTTACATACTGAAAACAACTGCAGTAAAGAATGTATAAGCATAGAGATGAACTAGAATTAAAAACGATTTTTCTTAAAGGTATGTAGCTAATACATTATAATTTAGGGGTCCAAAATGTGATCTCTGCTTGCTAAAAATCAAATTATAAAACACGACTTTTATTTTCTTACATTTCTCAAGTTACTGAAGTCATTGGAAAATAAAGTCACATGTTTAACAACTTTTGGCCACCAACTTTTAATAATACATATTTAATTTTCAGAAACATATGCTAACCATCAACAACATTATCAGGGTTCCATCAACCCCAGATGTTATTTCATTGGTACATTACATCAGTATTTACAAAGGCTTCCAAATTTAACAGCACAAAACAAAACAGCTTAATTTTTAAAACTACAATGCTTTAAAAAAATGTAAACAGTTCATTTTTACATTATTGTAAAAAAGAAGACTCACTCCTTAATGCGGCTTAATTTTTTTTTAAGTGAGCAAAGCCTGGTGCTCATGGATAAAGAATGAAAAGAATTCTTTACATAGAAACATTGTGCTCCAGTGTGGCAAAAAAAAAAAAAAAATTATA
>NW_011494939.1:6080434-6081065 GCF_000754665.1 Bison bison bison
CTCTTAAAAATGAAATTTTGTGCAAAAGAAATTATTTAAGCTAGAAACAAGACACTCCTCCTCAACAAGAGGCCAAAAGAGCCACTGAAATAATTTAACTCTGTTAGATTTAGTGCATGTAACCAAGAGGCACACACATGTGATTAATATATTAATATATTTTCATGCAGAAACCTGTGCATGTTCACAATTATATAACAAAAACACAAACGGAACAAAAGGGAAAGCCTAATGTTTGGCAATGTTATTCCAGCTACATTCCTTTTAGTCTATCAGTCCAGGCTTTACTAGATCATTAACATTGCCTCTCAAAAAATATATTATATTTGAACAACTTCCAATAAAAATTAAAAAAAAAGGATGTTAACCTGAAACACTATGATTTTTTTTTCAGTCCTGGTACATACAGAAACTTACTGATATGTTTATTTTAAATGTCATTTCAAATTAAGATAAATTTTTCCTTTTGTTAATAAACACTTTGATTGCTCCAGTGAAGTCAGCAGAGAGAAGAACTTCTGTGTTGTCTGTCTTCATAATACCTTAAAAGCATAAAAAAAAGTTTTTTATTGATTTAAAAGGAATATGAAGCCTACTGCCACAAGCTTGTCACATGCCCATGACCCTCCAC
>NW_011494939.1:6081165-6082054 GCF_000754665.1 Bison bison bison
GGCAATCCACTCCAGTGTTCTTGCCTGGAAAATCCCATGGACAGAGGAGCCTGGTGGGTTATAGTCCATAGGGTTGCAGAGTTGGACATGACTGAACTGATTTAACACAACATTCCATATTCCAGAAGTAAGTAACCTTGGTATGGCCTCTAACAGTGACGTAGCTTGGAATACCTTAGACAAAAACGTGAGGCCCATAGAGTTTGTTTTGGAGTCTTCTTATCTCCCATATGTTTCCCTTTCTTCCTTCCTGGTACCTTCCAACATTTTCCAGAGCCCTATTTTTCTTTATTTGCAACTCTTAGTTAATGCCAAGTGATAAGGAAAATTAATTGGTATCACCTTAACTAATTACGGAGAAGGCAATGGCAACCCACTCCAGTACTCTTGCCTGGAAAATCCCATGGACAGAGGAGCCTGGTAGGCTGCAGTCCATGGGGTCGTACAGAGTTGGACACAACTGAAATGACTGAGCATGCACGCACATATATGTACATATATATTTTTTCCATTATAGGTTGTTATAAGATATTGAATATAGTTCCCTGTGCTATATAGTAAATCCTTGTTATTTATCTATTTTATATATGGTAGTGTGCATCTGTTAGTCCCATACTCATAATTTCTCCCTCTCCTCTTCCTTTTTGGTAACTGTAAGTTTGTTTTCTATGTCTGTGAGTCTGTTTCTGTTTTGTAAGTTCATTGGTACTATTTTTTAGATTTCATATATAAACGACATCATACTTATCTTCGTCTGTCTGACTTACTTCACTTAATATAATCGTTAGGTCCATCCATGTTGCTGCCAGTGGCATTATTTCATTCTTTTTAATGGGTGAGTAATATTCCTGTGTGTGTGTGTGTGTGTGTGTGTGTGTGTGTACTTTTG
>NW_011494939.1:6082154-6082764 GCF_000754665.1 Bison bison bison
CATTCATATTTTAATTCCAATTAATGTAAACAAGATGAAAGCAAGGGAAGGCTTGTTATCTCTCCAAAGAGTTTTTAATGAAATGTGGCTTTAAACTTATTTAGGCAGCCACACTAACTCTGTGGTGAAATTTTCACCAGAGAAAGGGAAAATAAGAAAATATGGTTACTTTTTTCAAAAGCTAGGTTTATTCACTTTAATAGACTGTTTGTTGCCCTAAGATTGTGCTTGACTTTTTTTTAAGTATTAAAATGTTCTCTCTTTTATGATGGTGGCTCAGTGGTAAAGAATCCACCTGCCAAGCAGGAGATGCAGGTTCAATCCCTGGGTAGGGAAGATCCACTGGAGAAGGAAATGGCAACCCACTGAGTATTCTTGCCTGGAAAATTTCATGGGCAGAAGAGCCTGGCAGGTTACATTCCACTGGGTCACAAGTCAGACATGACTTAGCAACTAAACAACAAATAGATGGTGGAAGTTTTTTAATGTGTTGAGTTGAGAAAAAAGGGCTGGTGCCCTACGTCAATCCTTAAAATATTATTCATCCATGAAATATCAGTATCTGAAAAGTGCTTCTACATCCTCTCCTCCCTTTTTGTTTTTTTTTTTT
>NW_011494939.1:6082864-6084223 GCF_000754665.1 Bison bison bison
AAGAACCTCTCCCCGCCTTTTCAGTCTGTTTCTTGGCTTGCTCCCATAATCCTTTCATCCTCCTGTATCTCTCCTCTCTGAGGCTCAATTCTACTTTACCTTGTCTTAGCTGCTCTTTTCCTGGCATAGGGAGATTATGGTCCCTTTGGGGCCTGGAAGCCTGGATTTAGTCCCAGGCAGCCAAGGCCTCTAAATTGTCTAATTCTTCATTTCATGGCAAGAGTGTGTTTGTGTGTTAGTCACTTAGTCATGTCCGACTCTTTGCGACCTGATGGACTACAGCTCACCAGGCTCCTCTGTCCATGGGATTCTCCAGGCAAGAAGAATACTAGAATGGGTTGCTGTGCCTTCCTCCAGGGGAATCTTCCTGACCCAGGGGTTGAACCTGGGTCTCCTGCATTGCAGGCACATTCTTTACTGTCTGGGCCATCAGAGAAGCCCTCACAGCAAGAGGCTAGTATATTATTCAGCCCCAGGACTGGAATGTTGGCAAGATGGGATCAGCTGGGCAAGTCTTTTGCTAACAGGGCTCACTAATAAGGTTGACAGTAAGGTTTACTGTACAGCAGACATACTGGAACTGCCATGAAATGAAGTATACATGATTGCTCTGTGAATGCTGACAACACCTTTTGCCTTTCCAGTCCATACTGAAGAACTATGTAGCTAAGCTGAATGGCAAAAATGCTTACCTCTTATGTTTGCTGGTAGAAACATTTAACAAACAAAATTCAGCGTTAACGATTATGCACAGGCAAAAATCGTAGACTTAAGAAGTGCTAATTTGTAAGGACGCAGATAATCCAAACTTTAAATGGAAAGTTGTGTACAGGATGAGTTAGACAAAATGGTTTCACTTAGATTTGCTAAAAACATATGCTAAGCCTTTGACTATTCCTAATACACTTTTCGTTTATCTCAAAGTACCATCATGCAGCAGAAGCAGCAGCAAACAACTGACAGATATCAGAAAGGCTGGAGAATAAAAGAAGTCATCATATATATAAATATGAAAATGCTTTATAAGATACTATATAATGAAGACAATAATATCTATTACACGCCAGGCATTTTGCTAGATGCATGTCTTATCTTTAATTCTTATCACAACCTTGTTTCTTTTTTTAGTTTTCAGCTTTATCTTTTTAAAAATTGAAGTATAGTTGATTTACAATATTGTGTTAGTTTCAGCTGTACAGAAAAGTGATTGAGACATGGATATACTTGGAGGTACATAAATATTTACATGAGCTTCCCACATGGCGCTAGTGGTACAGGACTCGCTTGCCAGTGCAGGTAGATGTAAGAGACATGGGTTCGACCCCTGGGTTGGGAAGATCCCCTGTAAGAGGGCATGGC
>NW_011494939.1:6084323-6086039 GCF_000754665.1 Bison bison bison
TAATAATTAGTGATGAGTCAACTGGGGTCGCAAAGAGTCAGACATGACTGAGTGACTGAACTGAACTGAATAATTAGTGATATGGAACATCTTTTCATGTGCCTGTTGGCTATCTGTATGTCTTCTTTGAAGAAATGTCATTTAGGTCTTATGCCCATATCAAAATGGTATTACCACCATTTTAAACATGAAGAAAATGGAAGCTTAAATAGTCAAATATGTCAGGAATAAAGAGGAGGGCAATCAGATATACTTTATGATCTCATACCCTGGGTTTGAGAGTATTCTTAGAATATACCTACATAGGTAGAAAACAGCAAACACAAATCTGAGTATGATCCAAAGTTGTGCCTCTTTAAAAAGGACCCAGCGAAGTAGTAACCGAACAATGTTAATTCGGTACGGTTTTGAGAAGTTTAAAAAAAGCACTTTCCATTTTTCCTCAAATAGTTTTAAAAGCTAGAACTTTCTGTGCAATGTGTAGGGGAAATGTACAGAGTGCAAAAAGGAATCACTGGACAAAAAAAAAAAAAAGAAAAAACCCAACCAAACAACTTAATTTAGAAGACAGAAACAGGATTTGACTGTGAGGGAAAAAAATGAAAAGAGATATTTCCAAACAGGCATTTAGTAAAGGTATAATAATTCTGAGTTGGTTTATTTTTAAATCATGTAAATGAAAGAAGTGCTAGACTGAAGCTTGTCTTTGGTATCAAAATTTTGCTTCACAGACAGAAGAAATAGTGTATTTAGTGCAGTGTAGAGTGCAAACAATACCACAAGGGAAACTGCTTGAGATTAAATAAATATGCTTGAGAACTTTTAAATATTCAAATAATTTTAGAAGCACTCTTGGTACACTGTATGCATTGCTTTGTCTTTATAACACTCTTCAAGACCTGGTATAGTCTCTAAAGTGAGAAAACGCATTTACTAAAATATTCTGCAATTGATTATAACAATACAAACCGTTTTTGTTAACAATTGGTCCAAATTCACATGGCTCTACCTTGTTCTTAAGAATTAACAGGAAAATCATTTTTATATAATTGGCACTCAGTACTACTTGATGGTTTCTTTTCACTTCCTAATCTGAGCATTTTATATAACTGAAAGTACTATTTGTTATTAAAGCCTTAGGACAGGCTTAGAGATATTGGGTTGGCCAAAAACTTCATTCAGGTTCTTCCATTGGCTGTTAGGGAAAAACTCAAACAAACTTTTTGGTCAACCCAAGAGCTATCTATGAGAAGCTTTAAATTTGTGGCAAGAGAAAAGAATATTGCTTTCATTTTGGTTTAACTCACTTATTCAGTAATTCTTTATTAAGCATCTACCATATGCAGGCAAGCACTGGGCTAGGCACTGGCACTACAACAATAAATAAAACACATAAAATCTGTGTCCTCACAGAGATGATACTGTAGTAGAAGAGAAAGGTGATATATTGTGTATATATTTATGTCTTGTTTGCATTTCTCTAAAGAGAACAACTGTTCATAAAAAATTACAACTTTTCAAAATTTTCATTTTTAGTTCCCAGGTGAATTTAAGAGAAGTAAAACCTCTAAGAATTATGTTACCAAAACGTTTAGAAATGAATATCTGTCAACCATTATGTTGTATACAAGAAATATTCTTCATATTCATGAAGACCTCATAATACTCTTAGATCAATGAAGCTACTAAAGGCTGATCAGAGAGCATGAAGGACAA
>NW_011494939.1:6086390-6086944 GCF_000754665.1 Bison bison bison
TGGTTTCCAACACTTCGGCATCTTCACCTTTTTCATTTCCTTCTGATTTTTCAGATTGCACATCCAAAGACAACATCAAACTTGGGTTTGGAGCAAAGATAGCTGATGTAACAACTGCATTATGTGCTGTAAAAAAAATCAACTTTAGGATAACTAATAAGCTTGATTCTAAACATCAAGATAAAAAGTGTAATACGCAAAAAATATAATAGTGTATGTTATATACAAATATCTTTAGAAATGAACAGATAAGAAGTAACTCAGAACTATTTAAAACTCAAAAATATTTTCTTAAAAAAAAATACCCAAAACCACATACAAGTTCTGAGATTCCATGACTTCTCAAATTTTACACAAGTATAAGTTCTTCCTTGGTATAGAAAAGTCAAACAAAGCCAATACAAACTGAAAGCAGTTAAAACTGCCAAACTCTCTCTCTGAAATAATGCCTATATAAATTTACTTTTATCTTCATTTTAACTTTATTTATCTAAAAGACACACCAAACTGGGCATTTACTTACCTTTAATACCTTCCCAAAAGTCATTACGATC
>NW_011494939.1:6087044-6088831 GCF_000754665.1 Bison bison bison
ACGATCTCTCCTGACTGAAGTAAACTTGCTTAAGTCATGGTAAGTACTCCAGATATAAACATACTTATCTTCTGAGCCACTAACAAGGTAATTAAAATCATGGCTAAATTTAGGGAAGAAAGAAAAAGAATCAAAGTTGTGGGGCTTTTTAGGGGTCTCTCTCTATCAGAGCTTCCTAGTTTGAAACACCTAAGAAAACATCCAAGAGAACTTGCTGAAATACAGACTCCTAGCCTCACTTCAGAGGCCCTGAACATGTAGGGTTGACATGGGTGGCCACTGGCATTCATATGTTCATCAAAGTTCTAGGTAACTGCTGCTGGGTTAACCCACACTGGGAGGAATGCCTGTTGTTGCTGCTTTGTCTCTAAGTCATGTACGACCCTTTGTGACACCAGGCCTGCCAGGCTCCTCTGTCCATGGGATTTCCCCAGGCAAGAATACTGGAGTGGGTTGCCATTTCCTTCTCCAGGGGATCTTCCCCACCCAGGGATGGAACCTGTGTCTCCTGCACTGCAGGCAGATCCTATACCACTGAGCCACCAGGGAAGCCCTCAGGAGGAATGAATGTCTACTTAAGAGATAAAAGAGAGAAGCTGAATACTTTATTAATTAAATTACTGGGTAATTACTGGGTAGTTCAAGAAAAACGGAGAACTGGTAAGAAAAGGACTGAAATATGAAATAAAGAGGGCTATAAAGAAAGAAGAGGTAAGTATTTCAGGAGAGCCTGTAGACCCTAAATTAAGAGTTCAAGTAATAATGACATGTAAAGGTGTATACAGGACATTGTACCTTACAGTCTCAAAATGTTTTATTAGTTTCTGTACTTAAAAGGCCAAGGGTGAGTGGTGGTGGGATAAATCTCCTCTTACAAAAGCACAAAGTACAAAAGCACAAATTCTGGAGCTGGGAGTCTTCTAATCCTGGCTCTGATATTACCAGTGTAACTTAAGGCAAATTACTTAATTTTCTGGATGTTGCTTCTTCATCAGCAGAGGAGGAGCAATTCTAACTCTACCAAACAGGTGGATAAGGTAAGTTCTGTATGATTGATAATATGAGATACCAGTTGTAAAAACCCAAAGTGACTAACACCACTATACATAAACATATAAACATAAGGTATAGATCAATGGAAAAGTGGGAGTAGGGGAGAAATATTCTGATCTCTATGGGGAATTCCTCATTGCTAATTTACCTGAAACTTGCTTTGATCTGGCTGCTGCTGTTGACATAACCCTTATACTTCATGGACAGCGACAAATCTCTAAGATCATATAGTCTGATTCTGGAGTCATTTGAGGTTACCAGTATCTAAAAACAAATCAAAGGAAAAGTTAAAAATACCACCATTTAATCTGTGTTAAGGTACAACTAAAAAAGGGTGTTACACAAATATAGAATATACCTCAAAACTAGAAAAAGCAATATTCCATAAGAAAGGAAATATATTCTTAGCCAAGATATGAAGAACTTACTTTCAGGAGTCTATATATAGTGTGGAGAGAGATGGTTTTGAACACTTAGTACCTTGTTTTCTCCAGGTAAAGGCTCAATGCCAGTAATTTTTCTTCCAACCTTGTTGCGCCCTCTGGTAGATCGGACATGTATCTGTGTGTGGTATTTCAAATGCTAAAAAGAAACCACAATTTAAAAAGATCAGAATTAGAACCTCAAAGATCATCTGAGCCAATTCACAGACAAACATGGTGTTAATATTATTTGTCCCAATTTACACATAAGGCAGTTAAAGCCCAGGGAGGATACACCAACTTATTCCAAAC
>NW_011494939.1:6088931-6089155 GCF_000754665.1 Bison bison bison
ACGCTACTGGCATCTAGTGGGTAGAGACCAGAAATGCTGTTAAACATACTACACTGCACGAGACAGCCTTCCCTCTCTCTATAAAGAATTATCCAACCCAAAATGCCATTAGTGCCAAGGTTTAGAAACCTTGTTCTAAATTAAACCAGGCCTATTCCAAAGTTGCTCTAATTTTTGGTAACATAAGAATTAAAGATAAAATAATTAGGATGCCAAAACATGAA
>NW_011494939.1:6089702-6095513 GCF_000754665.1 Bison bison bison
GCCAAAACATGAAACAGATTTTCTTTTCCACTCAAGATTATTATTCTTACCTACTTCTGAAGCCTGTCAAGGATAACCTTCATAGAATAAGTATCTTTACGGATATGGTATAGTAGGCTCAACTCAATGTATACCAGTAGAAGTGATGAACAAGTAAAAATACTTTATCTTGGTCTTAAAATTCAGAATTTTATTTATATACACATATACACATGTGTATATGTGTGAGTATCTCTATTTTGCTATTTCTTTTATAACCCTGCTTCCTTCCAGGTTACATTATTTGATACAGTCATATTTCCAAGGAAAATGTCAACATCACTCCATTCTTCCCTAGCCCCTCTCATAAACTCTCCAAGTAAGCAGAAGTTTTAGAAATAAGGCTTTTCAGTTTCTAAAATAAAACCAAATAAAGGTATAGGAAAATTGCTGACTAAATAGAAACCTTAATGATAAAGTACTACATGGATAACTATCAGCATCTAATACCCCTCTCTTTCTACTCTGATACATTATAGTTAAAATAGATGTGGGGGATTTTGTTCACAGTTGCTGACAGGGGTAAACCCATTCCTGCTGCATCCTTAGGTGACAGGATGGGGGTATTTTTCAGAAAGAAGCCTCAAGAGCTTGATGGTCAAACTGATATGGTGTTAACACAGATTAAACATCTTTAATTTTCAAAAGTTCTTAATCAAGTACTTTATTAATGCCTATGTTATAAGCCTGCCCAGGGAGGGAAATTATATTGAAAGACAAAAGTCATTCTTCTTTCTTAATCTGAGGAAAGAGAGAAAGAAACGTGAATATAATTGAAAGTCTCCATTAAAAAGACAATGGGTATTAACATATAGAGATGAGGACATGATTGGAAATGTAATCATATACACTAACATAGGGGAGGGAAAGTCAACGAAGGTCAGCTCAAGCCTTCCACTTATTTCAACCTAGCTGGTGAAGCAGCACCAACACATGACATCCCTTGTCCTTACAGCTGCAAAGAACTAAAGCTTCTCTAGCCTTATGCGTTTAGTGGATCTATCTTACAAGGGCATCAGATAGGTCTGGAGTCCATGATAGTAGACTTTTCTCCTTTAGTTGAAATCATACAAAATCCCTTCTGGAGGAAAGATATTATAGGATTTTCTACACTGAAAATGAGTAAGAGGAGATCTCAAGATGAACAATGTTTTCAGACGTGAAACAGGAGTTCAGTCTATCTTGTAATGAATTTTTGTTTTTGCCACTTTCAACCTTTTCTTTGTCTCTTCCCTTCCTGACTCTCTTACAAGTATTCCTGCCTATATGCTTCCCTTTCTTATTTACCTGCTGTCTTTTCGTCTTCCACCACCTCCAACCTCTCTCCTCTTTAATAGGATATCTTATTTATTTATACCCTGTAGGTTTTATTAAAGACTTGGGATGATTTTTCACTAGTGGGATGATTTTTCACTAGTATATTGATATTTAGACTATAATATTTCCAGTTCTTCTAATGCAGATTAGTACAATATTTAGTTCCTTTCTTATTTCTAAAGCAGAATGAAACATTAAGTTGCTGTAAACTATACGGCTATTAATAGTTTTTGGTCCCCTCACCTTCCTCATTAGTATAACAAAAAACATTTTAACACTTACTCTTGGATGGAAAGCTATGGCAGTGACAAAATCTATATGCTGAAAACAGCAAAGGCATTCTCTTCTGGAAATGTGCCATAATCTGACTGTTTTATCCATTGAAGAAGAAAGCAGAAAGTAGTTCTATGGAGAAATTGACATTGATTATTTTATCATCATATAAAAAATATTTACACCATAAAAGTGAACTTTTAGTTTTAGTACCTCAATAGTTTTGTTATTATTACTGTTATATGCAGCATCAGACAGCACAAAAAGATATCCAATTCACTTGGACAATCCCGTTTTTTCCCCAAATAGTTAAATACCATATTTCTTTGATCCTAAGACTTTTTCACATTACATATTCTGAAATGAGCATGAATCTTATGACTTCTACTGAAAGAAATTTGCAAGATGCCAAGAGAGGACCAGGGTGTGCCTTAGTCATTGGGGTCTGCACCTACCGGAAGTTAGCATCACTTTGGTTATATTCACATTGATAATACCAGCGAATTTTAACTTACATGAGTTTCCTAACTGTCACTTAACATGCCTTCAAAAAGATCACCGTCCAAAGCAGCATGGAAATAAAAAGTTATTGTGCACCTGTCACACCTCAGGCAAGAAAAGTAGAGAGTAGAAATTGTCAAATGTCTCGGAATTTTCAAAGCTGGAAGAGGGTAGTGTAACTGACTCAGGCATTATGATGGCTCATCACCAGAAACCAAACATCTATTTGTCAAAAGCTTCCAGCTGGCAGAAGCTCTTTAATTTCTAAACACAAACCTATTTAAGGGAAGAACTATGAGTTATGCTAACAAGGAAACTCAAATGAAATCTTAGTATTCTTTGGCATGAGTAAAGGTGCTAAACAAATTGAAATAGTGATGATATTTACTGAGTACCTACAATATGCTAAGCGTTGTTCTCAGCACTATACAGCAATCCTATGAGGCGTGTACAGTATTATCTGCTTTTGCAAATGAGAACGCTAGGGTAGAGAGGTTAAATAATTTGTCTAAGACTATACAGCTTGTCAGTGGCAGAGCTGCAATTTGAACCCAGGTAGTCTGGCTCTAGGTCAGGCTCTAACCACTATACTACTGTGCAGAGTGCTTATGAAAAATGAGATGTTTTGTTATTTGCTTAAAGTAATAAAGACTATTTAATCTTTGAATGTAAAAAGACTAAGCACAAATATGGATTCAGATATGTTACTGTACTGATACATATATGCTATCTGGGCCAGTGGTAAAAAAAAAAGTATATTTTATGCGGTATACCTATTTTAAAATAAAGATATATCTTACAACTAAAAATACAACTTTGACAAGTTAAAAAAAGAGAAAAGAAAAAAATCTAAAAACCCAAAAACAAAAATAAAACCAAAATAATGGAAAAAATAGAATTTTCAAAGATTTACAATAACTTCTGAAACATCTAATAATTCTTTTTATTTTCAAGGTCCACTCAGTTCCATAAGTTTTGAAGAGTATATACAGTTTGCTTTATATTTCCTTATATTTAATTAAATATAAATAATTATATTTAATACACTTATATTTAACAAATGTATAAAAACTAAATCTATGGTCTGCTGTTCATTAAAACTGAATTTATTCAATTCTTCCAACAGTCCATTGGTTTAAGTATACAAAAGAAAAACTAAGACATCCCTAAAAGTGAAGATGTCGAAGATGTGTTAAGACTGGTTCTATTATGCTAAGAGATTTTTGTTCAATAAATACTTATTAACTAAACAAAATTAAATAGTTTTCTTGAACTAAGCAAGGTCTTATGAGTCAGAAAAATTAGATTCAGATCTAGGTTCTACCCATAACTAGTTTTGTGATCTGGGATGGGTCAGAGGCCCCGTCTTCTAATCCACAATATGAAATAGCATCCACCTCATAACATTAACAAGGTAAATGTTAAAAAAAAAAAAAAGAACTAACAAGGTAATTCTTGCTACCTGGCACAAAATAAATTTTCAACAAACAGAAAACCCCCTATAAATATCAACTGTGCTAGATACTGAAAGAAAGAACAGTAAAGAAAGTCAGACCCCTACTCTTGAGGGGCTTAGAATCTCATTGCCAATAACACCTAGAAATGTACATACATAAATAGTTAAGTAAAAAGAAAGTTTAAGGGAAGAGCACACAGACAGATGAAGGCCTTAAGAACAAAACTAAGGTGTTCTGGAGAAGAAATTCTGCCTTAAGACTCCAGTATGACACCTGCTGCGCTTTCAAAGCCTGCCCTACAGATTTTAAACTTGCTTGGCCCCACAATCATGTGAGCCAATTCCTTAAAATAAACCTCCTGATGTATATATTTCCTCTTGGTTCTGTTACTCTGGAGAACCCGGACTGATACAGTGGTCAATGGAGAATTAATTTCTTCAGTTAGTTTTACATTTCACAAAAAATACTGGCTTGCTTTAAGACAGTAAAATGAGTGCAGGGTTCACAATTAGGTGCTTTGTACTTCTTGTTATAGATGAATATGATTATCAGATTTAAGGATACTTTAAACTTCCATCTTCTGACAACACAGATTTCATACAGGGTAGGGTGAAGGGGGAACAAAGGTACAACTGGGGCTCAATAAGACTACCAGGTGAGGCCCAAGCTTGTTCCAGGAGGTTAGAGAAAGATGTTATGAAATACACCCATAATATCTAAACAAATATGATAGGAGTAGCAATTCATAAGTGGAGTGACTCAAAGCTGGAGCTCAGGGAAGCCTGACTCGCTAGTATGTGTACATGCTCAGTCATGTTCAACTCTTTGGAAGTCCACCAGGCTCCTCCATCCATGAGATTTTCCAGGCAAGAATACTAGAGCGGGTTGCCATTCTCTTCTCCAGGGGATCTTCCTGACTCAGGGACTGAACCCACATCTCTTGAATTGGCAGTCAGATTCTTCATCACTAAGCCACCTGGGAATCTGACTTGCCAATACATACCAGTGATATCTTTGTGATACGTGAAGTTCTCCTGACATAGTTAAAATATATGGGCATTACCAGTATCCTTGCTAGTATTTTGCTAACTCAGATGACTTTTCTCAATTTAAGGCTTTTAAATATTACTTTCCCCCACAAATTCTTATTATATATTAGATTCTGATTACTGACAAATTTTAATACAAAGAAAGATATTGAATAATGCAAAAATTCCAAAAACGGCTTCATGTTTCAGATCTCTTAAAAGAAATTTAAAATAGCTCTTAAAATTTTGGCAAACTTCTAAGATATTTGATTGGTGGCAAAATAGCCCCCTACTCCTAAAATAATCTTGCTCTAAGGAAAAAAATGGAGAAGGCAATGGCACCCCGCTCCAGTACTCTTGCCTGGAGAATCCCATGGACAGAGGAGCCTGGTGGGCTGCAGTCCATGGGGTCGCTAAGAGTTGGAGACGACTGAGTGACTTCACTCTTTTCACTTTCATGCATTGGAGAAGGAAATGGCAACCCACTCCAGTGTTCTTGCCTGGAGAATCCCAGGGACGGGGGAGCCTGGTGGGCTGCCGTCTCTGGGGTCCCAGAGTCGGACACGACTGAAGCGACTTAGCAGCAAGGAAAAAAAAGCATAAAATGAAGATTTGTAGAATCTAATTGTTAAACCTAAATTAATAATTTCATGAAGGTAGCAGACTAGCTCCAAAACAGTCTTGACTGGCTAGGTCAGACTTCATCTTTGTAGTTGAAGTCATACGCATTTTCTGAGGATAGTTATTTTGCAAAAATACTTTATAAAAGAAGCAAGAAGTATATAGACAGATCCAGATAGAAGCTGTTAAGTAATATAAACATTTTCTTATTGAGCCTAATCTATCATTTCTCTTTTTTAATTTCAATTAATTTGTAACTCCCACAAAATAGCTACAGACATTCAGACTTGACGGTGACAATCATACAAATAAAACATTTGTTCCTATCCTAAAAAGTTATACAGAATACAAAATTCAAATAAGAATTTCTTACTTTAGACCAGGAAAGATCAAGGAGATCAGCAGTATGTCCTTTATATTTGCAAAATGGCCGTTGTCGAAATGGTGCATTTTTATCATCAGGGTCTTCGTCAGTTCCACTGCATACCTATTTAGCCATGAAAACAAATGTTAAAACTAGAAAAACAAAAGCTTCATACTCTTTCCTCCCTATTTGTTTTCTCTTCATTTTGTAT
>NW_011494939.1:6096149-6096414 GCF_000754665.1 Bison bison bison
TCACACGCTAGTAAAGTGATGCTTAAAATTCTCCAAGCCAGGCTTCAGCAATATGTGAACCGTGAACTTCCAGATGTTAAAGCTGGTTTTAGAAAAGGCAGACGAACCAGAGATCAAATTGCCAACATCCACTGGATCAGTGAAAAAGCAAGAGAGTTCCAGAAAAACATCTATTTCTTCTTTATTGACTATGCCAAAGCCTTTGACTGTGTGGATCACAATAAACTGTGGAAAATTCTGAAAGAGATGGGAATCCCAGACCACT
>NW_011494939.1:6096731-6097631 GCF_000754665.1 Bison bison bison
TGAATTTCTGTTATTTGAAGTCAAAAGCATCCTGACAGGTAGAGGTGGGTAGAAAATAATGCCATGCATGTTTGCCATGCATTTAGTTTACAATATGCTTTTGTATTTATTATCTGAGTGAATCCCAACAACTCTGTGAGGTAGGTATTACCATTATGAAGATGAAGAATTAACAAAAAATTGAGGCTCAAAGAGGTCAAAATAATATATTAAAAGTCACACAGCCACCTGTAAACAGCAGAACCAAAGCATGTAACTGTAAGTCCAGAGGTTGGTCCTCGTATGTTTTAGAGGATGTTGCTTGAGCAAAAATACAGGTTAGCTAAGACTTGTATATTTAGGGAAGGGTAGGTAGGATAATGAGGAGGGAGAAAAACTTGTACGCAAAAAAGTAGGGGATTAGGACAGAAAGGTACTTTGAGACCAGATCATAAAGACCCCTGGATTTGCAGTTTAAAATTTCAGACATTCTAAGGATACGGGGAGCCAAGACAAGTTTCTGAAAAGAAAAAAATAACATGATCTGACTGGGACTTTAGAAAGAGAATGCTGGGTAATAACATAAAAGGTGGTTTGGAAAGAGAGTTGGGGTAGGAAGAGCAGTCAGTAAGTTTAAGAGTAATGAGGGCTTAAATAGGATGGTGGCCATGAGGACAGAAAGAAACTACTGCCAGCTGTTAACAATTTTACAGGTTATAAAAACATCCTCACATCCACTGTGGAGGGAGACCAACAATATCAATGCCCTGACCCTTTGCCAAACACTCCTAATGCTGGATGACTACAGCTACTTCCTCTAATTTTACTGTCAGATTAGTGAGCACCAGGGGAAGACACAAAACAAAACAGGCTTCTTGCCCTGTTACATCAAATTCAACTTTATGTTTAATAATCCTTTTC
>NW_011494939.1:6098038-6098566 GCF_000754665.1 Bison bison bison
TCAATGGACATGGGTTTGGGTGGACTCCGGGAGTTGGTGAGGGACAGGGAGGCCTGGCGTGCTGCGATTCATGTGGTCGTAAAGAGTCGGACATGACTGAGCAACTGAACTGATCACGATTGGTTTAAGCTAATTAAAATGAGCTCACTCTCTTTTCCACCGATGATTGGTTTAGGCATAAGCATATGCTAGAATTTTCATCAATAAAACATGAGGGCAGGTTGTTTGCAGATGAGGAGATAGAGAGGCTTCTAGAAAGATTTCCTCACTTAAAAAGGAGTATTCTAAAGGGACCTTCCTCTTTTCTGCCTCTGAACACTGCTGTCTGTATGTGACAGTAAGTCACCAAGACAGTAGCAGTCATCTTACTACCATGAGGGGACCAAGTTAAAGAGAACAACAGATAATGAACAGCAAAGCAGGAGGATGGAAGGACTTTCTGTCTCTGATGATGTAACTGAGCTGCTGAATTAACTAACTCTGGAGCTGCCTTACTTCCAGACTGGCTGCCTTATTGTTTAAGACACT
>NW_011494939.1:6098677-6101197 GCF_000754665.1 Bison bison bison
ACACTGTTAATCAACTATACTCCAATATAAAGTTAAAAAAACAGCCATTTTCTTTCCCTTGTATTCTACATATTTTTAAAATACTTCATGTATTTTTGATTATAAAGTAATACATACTCAGTATACACAAATCAGAAAGCATAGGAAGTAGAAAAACTAAGTTGGCCATCTTTAATCTTTCATTTTTTAAAAATATAATTGCAATCATATTGTACACATGACTTGGGCTTCCCTGTTGGCTCAGTGATAAAGAACCTTCCTGCGAATCCAGGAGACGTGGGTTTGATCCCTGGGTCAGAAAGATCCCCTGGAGAAGGAAATGGCAACCCACTCCCGTATTCTTGCCTGGGAAATCCCATGGACAGAGGCGCCTTGGTGGGCTGAAGTCCATGGGGTCCCAAGAGAGTTGGACAAGACTGAGCAACTAAACAACATGTGGTTCAGTATCTTCCTTTTATTTTACATGAGCACCTTCCATATTTCACTCTTTGGAAACACCTACTAGTTGCATATGGATGTATCATAATTTAATCATTTCCAATTTGTTGGTAATTTAGACATTTTCAACTTTTTGCGAAATAAACAGCAAATCAACAAACGTCCTGGAAAAAAAAAAAAATGTCCTGGAACATGAATCTTTATCCCCATTTTATTATTTGTTTATCCTAACAGAAGTTTCAAAAGGCTTAAACCGGAGATTTGTATAGTATCTTCTGTAGTCTTAACGTGTACATGTGTGTTAGTCGCTCAGTCGTGTCTAATTTTTTGCGACCCCATGGACTGTAGCCTGCCAGGTTCCTCTGTCCACGGAATTCTCCAGGCAAGAATACTGGAGTGGGCTGCCATTTCCTTCTCCACAAAAACTGGGTGCCTGGGCCCCTGCTGGGGACCTTCTCCTGTAGTCCTAATAAAATCAGGTAAATTTACTGAAGAAAATTTTAGAAATACAGAGAAATATAAAGAATCAAATAAAAATGACCTAAAACCCTATCACTTAGAGGTAACTACTAGTTACAATTTATATTTCCTTTAAATTTTAAAATCTATAAATATTTATAGATATTTTTAGTCAAGATTGGGATAATATATCTAACTTTTCATTCTGCTTTTTTCACTATACATTTAGGATATTTTTTAATGGCATTAAATAATCTTTGAAAAGAATTTAAGGACTGCAACATAATAATCTATTACACTGTATAGATTATACCACAGTTTTTATTTTCCAACCATAAAAATTTCATTTGTTGAAATTTTAGCTATTTTGAAAACAAAAATCCTTTTACTTAAATCTTTGGGCATATATGATTATTTCTTTATGATATATTTTAAAAGGCAGAATTACCAAATGAAATCTTATATATTTTATCTATATCTCTCTGAATAGATATATATATGTAGAGAGATATTTTTCTCTCTATGTAAATATAATGTATATATTAAACCTTATTATGAATATTCCAAATATACACAGAAGTAGATAAAATAATATACAGTAAAATAAACTCCATGCATCCATCACCTTCTTTAATGATTATCAACCTTTTATTCATCTTGTTTTATCAATCTTCCCACTTTTATGTATTTGCTTTTTTTTGCTGGAGCAGTAAGATCTAAACATCATTTTATCAGTAAATATTCTATACGTATCTCTAACTAACAATCTCTCTTTTAAATATAATTATCATTACATTATCATACCTAAAAATACCATTTGTATCATCTAATATCTAATTTATATCTAAACATCCTGATTATATAAAAATGTCATTTTAAAGTTAGATTGCTTTGAAAATTTGTTAACATTTTGATATTTATTAACACTTACTATATACCAGGTATGGTATATAACTTGAATGCCAAAATAAATATTTCAAATCTACATATAATCTATTCTCAGTATTTAAGTCAGAATAAGCCTTTTAAAATATGTCAGACTATGTCATTCTCTGTTCAAACACTCTGCATCGGCTTCTTTCTCAGAGTAAAAGCCAAAGTCCTTGCAGTGGCCTACATATTATGGCTGCCCCATCTGTACCTCCATGACTTCATTTTCCACTACTTTTCTCTTGCTCACTGGCTCCAACTCCCCAGGCCTCAATGCTATAATTACTGAACATACCAGAACTCCTGCCTTTTCACTGTTTCACATGCTGCTGTTCCCTCTACCTGGAATGTTCTTCTCCCCCACGTAGCCAGATAGATGATCCCTCTCTCACCTCCTTCAAGTTTTCCTCAAATGACAACTTCTCAATGAAGCTTTGCTTGTCCACTGTATTTACCTCCCATCACCCCACTTTGTTTTATTTTTTTTCCATGAAAACTTTCACCTTCTAATATATTACAAAATTTACTTGTTTTGTTTCTCTGTCTTCAACCACGAGAGTAAGTTTCATAAAAACAGATTTTTTGGTTTCTTTTATTCACTACTATATCCCCAGCCTTCATGGATCACAGCCTTGTCATGGAGAAGGGGCTTGCATAACTCAATGAAGCTCTGAGCCATGCTGTGCAGGGCCA
>NW_011494939.1:6102573-6103962 GCF_000754665.1 Bison bison bison
CCTCTTCAAGAAAACTGGAGATACCAAAGGAACATTTCATGCAAGGATGGGCAAATAAAGGACAGGAAATGTAATGACCAAACAGAGGCAAAAGAGACAAAGAACAGGTGGCAAGAATACACAGAACTATACAAAAAAGGTCTTAAGGACCTGGATAACCATGATGGTGTGGGCACTCACCTAGAGCCAAACATCCTGGAGTGTGAAATCAAGGGGGCCTTAGGAAGCATTACTATGAACAAAGCTAGTGAAGGTGATGGCATTCCAGTTGAGCTATTTAAAATCCTAAAAGGTGATGCTGTTAAAAGTGTTGCATTCAAAATGTGAGCAAATTTGGAAAACTCAGCAATGGCCACAGGACTGGAAAAGGTCAGTTTTCATTCCAATCACAAAGAAGGACAGTGCCAAACTACCATACAGTTGTGCTCATTTCACGTGCTACTAAGTTTACGCTCAAAATCCTTCAGCTAGGCTTCAACAGTATGTGAACCAAAAACTTCCAAATGTACAAGCTGGGTTTGGAAAAGGCAGAGGAATTGAGATCAAATTGTCAACATTCACAGGATCACAGAGAAAGCAAGGGAGTTCCAGAAAAACATCTGCTTCATTGACTGTGTGAAAGCCTTTGTCTGCGTGGATTACAACAAACTATGGAAAATTCTTCAAGAGATGAGAATACCCCTTACCTGCCTCCTGAGAAACCTGTATTCAGGTCAAGAAGCAACAGTTAGAAGCAGACATGAACAACAGACTGGTTCAAATTGGGAAAGGAGTAGGACAAGGCTGTATATTGTCACCCTGCTTAGTTAACTTATACGCACAGTACATCATGTGAAATGCCAGACTGGATGAATCACAAGCTGGAATCAAGATTGCTGGGAGAAATATCAATAACTTCAGATATGAAGATGACACCACCCTTATGGCAGAAAGTGAAGAGGAACTAAAGAGCCTCTTGATGAAGGTTAAAGAGGAGAGTGAAAAAGCTGGCTTTAAACTCAACATTCAAAAAACTAAGGTCATGGCATCTGGTCCCATCACTTCATGGCAAATAGAAGAGGCAAAAGTAGAAGCAGCAACACATTTTATTTTCTTGGGCTCCCAATATCACTGAAGAAAGTGACAGCAGCCATGAAATTCAAAGATGCTTGCTCCTTGGAAGGAAAGCTATGACAAACCTAGACAGCATATTAAAAAGCAGAGACATTACTTTGCCAATAAAGGTCCATATAGTCAAAGCCGTGGTTTTTCCAGTAGTCATGTAAAGATGTGAGAGTTGGACTGGAGAGAAGGCTGAGCATCAAATAATTAATGCTTTTGAATTATGGTTTTAAGACTCTTGAGAGTCCCTTGGACAGCAAGGAGATCAAACCAGTCAATCCAAAAGAA
>NW_011494939.1:6104062-6104466 GCF_000754665.1 Bison bison bison
GCCTTCATGGATCACAGCCTTGTCATGGAGAAGGGGCTTGCATAACTCAATGAAGCTATGAGCCATGCTGTGCAGGGTCACCCAAGAAAGACGGGTCATAGTAGAGAGTTCTGACAGAATGTGGTCCACTGGAGGAGGGAATGGCAAACCACTCCAGTGTTCTTGGTGTGAGAACCCCATTAATATAAACAGTATGAAAAGATAGAAAGATATGACACCAAAAGATGAGTGCCTCCCCCCACCTCCCTGCAGGTCAGAAGGTGTCCAATATGCTATTGGGAAGAGTGGAGGGCAATTACCGCTGCTGCTGGTGCTAAGTTGCTTCAGTCGTGTCTAACTCTGTGCGACCCCATAGACGGCAGCCTACCAGGCTCCCCTGTCCCTGGGATTCTCCAGGCAAGAAC
>NW_011494939.1:6104566-6104998 GCF_000754665.1 Bison bison bison
GGCTCAGATCATGAGCTCCTTATTGCAAAATTCAGGCTTAACTGAAGAAATTAGGGAAAACCATTAGGTCATTCAGATATGACCTAAATCAAATCCCTAATGATTATATAGTGGAAGTGACAAACAGATTCAAGGGACTAGATCTGGTACACAGAGTGCCTAAACAACTATGAACAGAGGTTCATAACACTGTACAGTAGGCAGTGACCAAAACAATCACCAAGGAAAAGAAATGCAAGTAGGTAAAGAGGTTGTCTGAGGAGGCTTTACAGATAGCTGGGAGGTGAAAGGCAAGGGAGTAAAGGAAAAATATACCCAACTGAATGAAGCATTCCAGAGAATAGCAAGGAGAGATAACAGGCCTTCTTCAATGAAAGTACAAAAAAGTAGAGGAAAACAACAGAATGGGAAAGACTAGAGACCTCGCCAAGA
>NW_011494939.1:6105098-6105544 GCF_000754665.1 Bison bison bison
ATTACTAATAGCTCCAGAAAGAAAGAAGTGGCTGGGCCAAAGTGGAAATGATGTTCAGTTGTCGATGTGCCTCGTGGTGAAAGTAAAGTTCAATGCTGTAAAGAAAAATAGTGTGTAAGAAGCTAGAATGTTAGGTTCATGAATCAAGGTAAACTGGATGTGATCAAGCAGGAGATAGCAAGAGTGAACATCAATATCTTAGTAATCAGTGAACAAAAGTGAATGGGAATGGGCCAATTTAATTCAGATGGCCATTATATCTACTACTGTAGGCAAGAATCCCATAGAAGAAATGGAGTAGCCATCATGGTCAACAAAGAGTTTGAGATGTAGTACTTGGGTGCAATCTCAAAAATGACAGAATGATCTCAGTTCATTTCTAAGGCAAACCACTCAACATCACAGGAATCCAAGTCTATGCCCCAACCACTGATGTTGAAGAAGCT
>NW_011494939.1:6107492-6108612 GCF_000754665.1 Bison bison bison
CCTCATTTAATAGGTCTTCTACTCAAACAATGTTGGGAGTTACTTAGGGGTTTGGGAGGGGGTAGGAATGGAAGTAGTTAATAATCTCTAAGTAGCATTGTTAAAATAAGATAATATAAGATGGTACAAATAGTCCCTGTTTTTAATAGTAATCAAGACCTGGAAACTTTACTGTGAATTAAATTAATAAAAGCAAATCCTTTTCCCCTAAAGCGAAGTAGTTAAAATTTTAACCACTACATTAGTTAGTGAAGGCTTTATGGAGGAAATGGGCCTTGAAGAACAGGCAAGTCTAAAGTAGAAAAAAAGGGAGATTACAGGCATCCAGATAAGGGAATAGGAATGAATGAAAGGTATAGACATGGTAATTTAACACTGATTTAGGCCTGCTGCAGTCAGGCATGGGGTTAGGTTCAAAGATACTAAGATCTGTGATACACAGATTTTTGCCTTCAATCGGTTCTGAGCCTAGCCAGAGGGACAAACTGCCAAGGAAGACACAGTAAGTAATATCAGTGTCAAAGTACATATGACATACTATCAGAACACAAGTGAGGAACAATTTTGCTTGCATGACTCAGGGAAAATGATAAGAGAAGATAAGATATTTAGGCTTAATCTTGAAGGATAAGTAGGGCTTTGCTCTGTAAGGAAAGGGGATAGGAAGGGAATTCCTGGCAAAGCAAACCACATGAATGAAGACATGAAAGTGAGTGTTTAGGGTACAGACCTACACCTAGCCTAGCAAGTAGGATGCAGAGGTACTAGGGAAATTAGTACTGAGTTACAAAGGTAAGAAGAGGTAATAGCAGGAAGGATGGTGACAAGGAGCCACTAGACGATTTAAAATCACAAAATGATAGTCAGGTCCGGAATTCCCTGATGGTCCAGTGGTTAGGATTCCTTGCTTCCAAAGCAGGGGCCACAAGTTCCATTCGCAAGCCTTGTGGTGTGGACAAAAAAAAAAAAAAAAATCTAAGTGGCAGTAGAGACCAGAGACAGAAAACCCAATTAGGAGGCTACAGCAAGCATCTAAATAAGTATCAAGGGTCAAGATGATGTGAGTGATGAGGTGACAGATTCCATGGGCATAGGAAGAGGTAGATTGGATAGTAATTTT
>NW_011494939.1:6108712-6110809 GCF_000754665.1 Bison bison bison
ATTGGGGGCAGGAGGAGAAGGGGACGACAGAGGATGAGATGGTTGGATGGCATCACCAACTCGATGGACGTAAGTTTGAGTGAACTCCGGGAGTTGGTGATGGACAGGGAGGCCTGGTGTGCTGCAATTCATGGGATCACAAAGAGTTGGACACGACTGAGCGAATGAACTGAACTGAACATGATCAGATTTGTTTTACAGGAAACTAATTCTGCTGGCAGTGTGGATCAAAGAGTGGAATCTGGGAGAACAGCTATAATGGTCCAGGTAAGAGATAAAGGCCTGGATTGTAGCAGTGGAAATGATAGGAATGGCCAGATTCCAAAGACATTTCTGAGATTAGGTGGACAGGATATGGTAAATGAGTAGACACTGAAAGAGACAAGAGAATGAAAAGTGATCACAGCTTCTAACTCAGGAGATGACATATTTATTAAACAACAACCTGATATCAAGTATGTAGACCATCAAAGGAGTGATTTTCTCAGGAAAATGGTAATTCTGTTTTGGGCATATATTATCATTGTTGATATCTGTCTTCTCCCACACATTGCTCATTGGCATGAAGTATCCACTGCATCTTTATATTTTTAGTGCCTAACACATTTTTGACATTTAATAATTGTTTGTTGACTGAACCAAATATAAACTACTGTGCATTTTTAATAAAATACTGCATGTGTACAATTTCACAAAAATTTCCTCTCACTTTCTTATAGTTAAGTCCTTTCATCCAAGTTTTAGACTCTAATGATTTTGAAGGGGATCAGAATGTCACCCCAAAACATGCCCCTTTGCCTAGGATTATTTTGAGCTGAAGGCAACTGAGAAGAAACAGAGACAAGAAAAAACATCTGCCCTCCTCCCTTCTACTTGAAAGCAGAGCATAAAATGCCCTTTGTGAATGTGTCTCCCCCTCACCTCTCCCTTACCAGGAAGGAGAGAATCAATCTTATCTGCCTAAACAGAATCTTAGTAAATAACCATTACCTTCCATTAGTTTCCCCAACAGATTTACCTTCTCACAATTTACTGCCCCTAAAAGCCTAAACTCCTTTTTATTTATCTTGTCACTTTTCCACTAACTTTGCTCTTTGTTAAAATGATATATAAGCTCCTGTGTATAACAGCTTTTTGGGGTCTTCACTCTTTCCCTAGGAAGGCCTCCATATGCATACATAATAAACTGTCTCTCCTCTTAATCTGTCTTTTGTCAGATTATTTCATAGATCCCAGCCACAGGACATAAGATAGTAGAGGAAACTTCTTCCTCCCCTACAATCTATTCTCAAAAATTCTAAGCAGAAATTAAATGCTATAACACCCATATTGGTATTCCACTAATCAAGCACACCAAACATAAATAGATTTATCCAAGAAAAACATTAATTTTTAGGCAAACATCATACTTACAACTTCTAGTGTCAAGAAGAAATGTTACATGACTGGAGCATAATGGAGCAAACTAAACACACCCCTCTTCCTTTCTTCCTTATGTTTACTGAGCTACTTTCGGAAATCAATAGAAACAGAGTATAAGAGCCAGAATTCTAGGCATGGCATGACCAATGAGCAGGTGAATGATGTTGGGTATGTCACTCTGTATGCCCAACGGTACAATAAGTGCTTTTATGGACTCTATTTTGCATGGATGCTAAGAAGACAAGAGTCTGTAAGAGATGTAAGTCTATATCTCAAAAGAGATAAAATATAAGATATCACTATCCTGAGGAAAAAGAAAAAAGAACACATATATAAGGGAAATAAACCCCACCATGCTTCCTGTGCCTCACTGCAGCAAGTAACAGGCTCAAAGATAATACTAGATATCAAACTCCAAAGGCATAGCGGCTTCATTTAACTGTCTCCATACAGAATGACAGGCATGGAAGGAACCCCAGAGAATCTTTTCCTCAAAATAACAGATATAAGTGATACTCAACTACTCCAGAAAAAAGAGCTGAGTACTTCAGGGCAGCAGTACTTTTTGGGTCAAAGAACTACTGTGTTCATTTCCCATCCCCCGCCCCCTACAACCCAGCTGCACCGCACAGCATATGGGATCTTAGTTACCCAACCAGGGACTGAACCCATACC
>NW_011494939.1:6110909-6111696 GCF_000754665.1 Bison bison bison
CAGGGATTGAACCCGGATATTCTCATTGTAGGCAGATTCTTTACAATCTGAGCCACCAGGGAAGCCCAAACGACTGATTAGAGCTGGGTTCTAATTCTGGTACTGTATCTACCTACTGTGTAAAATTGGTATATTATTCAATATCTCTAAGCCTTCTTTTCTTCATCTGTAAAACAGGGTTCTTAACAGTATTTCACAACAGTACCAGGATTGTTGTGAGGTAAAGTAAGACATAAAATGTACTTAGTAAAGTACATGGCACAGAGTAAAGGCTCATAAAATGTTAGCTGGTGTTACATAAATTGATACAGTATATAGTAAATGCTTTTAACAGAACTACAGGTAAAGTACCATGGGAACAGTGAGGGAGCACTGATTAAATTAGTTGAAGCAAGGAATGTTTCAGTGAGGAGAAAAGTCTTAAATGAATTTCCCAGGCAAAAGGGGAAAAGCATATGTAAATACACGAAATCAACAAAGGGTCTGACATTTGTGTTGGGGCATGAACAACCAAGTGGCTCAGAACATAAGGTTTGGGAGAGGGAAGGGTTGGAAGTAACAGTGAGAGCTGAGGTCAGGCTGATCTCTGAAAGACTGAGTCATCTAAGGAATGTAGACTCAATCCTATAGGAAAAAAAAGAGAGCCAAAAGGAGTGCTTAAACAGTAGAGTAACATGATCAGGTCCGTCCAGTCAAGGCTATGGTTTTTCCAGTGGTCATGAATGGATGTGAGAGTTGGACTGTGAAGAAAGCTGAGCGCTGAAGAATTGATGCTTTTGAACTGTGG
>NW_011494939.1:6112194-6114102 GCF_000754665.1 Bison bison bison
AAAGTGAAAGTGAAGTCACTCAGTCGTGTCTGACTCTTTGCGACCGCATGGACTGCGGCCTACCAGGCTCCTCCGTCCATGGGATTTTCCAGGCAAGAAATCTCAATGGCCACTGAAAATAGTCTTTCTGCTCTAGGCAGGGAAATAAAAGAAATCTATAATAAACAGCTTTACTTTTTGTCAACTCATTATGATCTCAAATTATGTTGTTATATTGCAAACAACCTCATGGGGCTACTAAAGTATATGGGCCCCGCTGGCCAGTTTAGTGGCTCTCCCTAGATTTCTATGTTCCTCAAACTACTACTGGAACTATATTCTATACTCCTGCCCATGGTCACCTCTATTCTTCTTTCTCCCATACCTTAACTTCATGTATTCAGCCTTGGATGATTGGATAGCAAGAGGTTTGTGGTGAAAATGTACTGCAGTTAAATAACGACAATAATTACAAGAAAAGAATCCTATACACTTATAGCACCTAAAACATCAATTATAAACACTTTGCTGATAACATAATACAGAAATATTTTACACAGTTGTAATCGTGTGTATACACATCATATTCTGGGGTTTCTCTTTTCCATTTAACCTAGTTTCATATACTCTTTGATGTATTGACAAATCACATTTACTTTCCATGGCTTATGTTTCCTTAATCATTCTTTACTTATTAGATGTATGTATTATTCTCATTCTTTTTCTAGATTAATCACACATTTCCTTTTAACCTAGGATAGACCTGAAAGTTACCAGGGGAAACCAAACAACCTTGTCCTCGATAGTTCATAAATTTAACTCTGCAGTATACCTGATAAGAGATAAAGTAAAAAACTTTGTGGTAGTTTTTCCCACTGGGTTTAGATGCTTTTTGCTGTTGACTTCTGTCTTATTTTTAGGTTTGTGGCTTATATGGAAAATAGTGGTTGCTGCAAATGATTGCCAGATAAGAGGGCATTATTATACCTAAAATGTAAAAATGCCAGATGTGTCAGGATTTTTTAAACCCTGCCAATAAAGGAAAAATACCTTCTGTATTGTATTTCATTCGCATATTGTTGAAATAGTCAAAAGCATTTTTTAAAGCCCATATTCTCACTACATTGTCTTGTCCAGCAGAGGCAAGTAATCTGCCACAGTGAGAAAATTTCATGGTCCACACAGCTCCCTGTGAAAACAAAGGAAGGTTCAAAGTTCAAAAGTTGAGACATTATTTTTCAGCCAAAAAAAACCCCTTATAAGTTGTATGCCAAATGATACATAAAGTCCCTGAATATGAACAATTTCCATTCCAAAAGTGCCTTCATAAATCCAATTTGTTCTTAAGTCCAACAAAGTTAGCTTAGGTATACCCAACTAACACAATCGGCTATATAGTACTGTACTGTAATACATTTATGATACTTTTCAAACAAATAATATACAAACACAAAAAATTAAGACATTTTTAATCTTACAGTACAGTACCTTGAACAGTACAGTAGTACCACCTATATCACCACTGCTTTTATACTTGCTTCCAGACATCCTGGGCTTGAAATAAGGATACTGTACTACTGTACTCTATACAGTACTGTAAAGTACACAAAAGCACAACCACCTGAAGAGGATGCACACATGTGACCATGTATGCCAGACACGTGAACTAGCTTACATGATTGGACATGCGAACGCAGGTTTGCATCTTTGAAAGTTAGCAGGTTGAAGGTTTGTATGTAGGGGACTTATTGTATACTAAAATAATGCTCACATTACTAGCACCATTTAAAGCTAACAGTCCAGTGGTGCTATAATACCACAAAAGGGGCCTTTAGAAGACAGGGGGAAAGACAGCTGAGCTACAGTTTTCTATAATGTAAACTAACATCTTCAAGACCCATATATTGTCCACATATTAATGGAAATGGG
>NW_011494939.1:6114202-6116777 GCF_000754665.1 Bison bison bison
AAAAAAAAAAAAAAAAAAAATCTAGTGGCAGTAGAGACCAGAGACAGAAAACCCAATTAGGAGGCTACAGCAAGCATCTAAATAAGTATCAAGGGTCAAGATGATGTGAGTGATGAGGTGACAGATTCCATGGGCATAGGAAGAGGTAGATTGGATAGAATTTTTAACTAATTTGACCTGTGAGTAAGAAAGAAAAAGTAAGAGAGTAAGAGAGTGTTTCTAACTGAGTTAAAAAGGTAACTTATGGATGTTGATGCCATTAAAGATGGCTCAAAAGAGCAGAAGCAGGGTTGTGGGTAAATAATAATAAAAAACATTTTCATGAATGATCATTAATATCTAACCAGCTGCTCAAGTCAGACACATGGGAATCATCCTATGCTACTCATTTTTTTGCCCCAGGTAATGAGTTATCAATTCGTTCTTTTATATTTCTCAAATTCAGCTCCTCTTTATGGTTTCTAGACTCATTGCTATCATAATCTACCATAATTGAAGTACTCATTTATTTATGAAGTTGAAAGCCTCTTAAATGGTCTCCCTGTCTCTAGCCTGGAACCTCCATCCAATCTGTCTTTTACACTGCTACCAGAATGCTCTTTCCAAAACAAAAATCTAAACATTTTAACTCAGCTTCTGATCTAAACTGCTCAAAGCCCATCCTTCCCCAGTACCTTGAGGATAAAGTTCATGCCTTGGTTTAACATAAAAAGCCACTTAAAATCCCAATCCTGTCTACCTTTCCTACAACTCCCACACACGCAGCCTTTGGTCCAGCCAGGCAGTACCTTTAACATGCCATGCTGTTTCAGCCTCCATGCTTTTGCACTTGCTATCTGCTCTGATACTTCCCTTCCTTCCTTGTCTTACTCCTCATTCAAAAGCCTCCAGGGAGCTTTTCCTGATACCTAGATTCATAAGGCTAACTTGTATATTTGTGTAGTATCTTCAATAGAGTATTACCATCGAATACTATGAACTGCAGGTATATCTATTTCACTAGTCAGCAAGATCCCTGAGGCCACAAAATAAGTCTCCTTTGATTTTGCTGAATCTAGCAGTGTGTGGAACATGTAACAGATATTCAAAATTGATGTGCTTAAAGAACATGTAGGTGGATAGAGCCTTTATATATTGTTATGTGAAAAGGGCAGCACGCACAATAAGATTTCATTGTTGTTTAAAAAACATAAAGCTCTTGAAAGAAATCAAGAATTTTAGAGCCAAAGCCAGTTCAGGATTGGAAGCAGTGAGTGAATATCTTAATTGAGAATGGACAAAGGACAAAACTCAGGAGAAACAGCAATACTTAAGGGGGTGGAAGAGGAAGAGACAGCAGGGGTATAGGAAGACAACAAGGAAGAAGAGAACCATGGAAAGCTGAGGGGAGAATGTTTAGAGTAGGGAAAAATTAGTGTCAAATACCATAGAGCTAATGAAATCCCAGGAAAATACTACTGAGCAGGTGAACATTTTAGGTTCTCTGTATTTACATAACCTTTGCTTCACTCAACACATAAGCATCACAGGGGACAGCTTAGAATATTTTGCATTCTGCTTTTTAGGTTTAAAACTGGTTATATTTAACTTTCCAGCTCTGAGACCAAATGAAAATCATTAAGATATTTTAAACTACCTGACACTGGGATAAAGCATTTACTAAACCAAGAAGATGGAAAAATTAAGATATTTCAGTATCTTTCTTTCTTTTCTTAGTTATTTCTTATTCAGGTATCCGTTACTTTTATCATTTTAAAAATATCTAGGGACTTCCCTGGTGGGCCAGTGTCTAAGACACTGTGCTTCCACTGAAGGGGGAACAGGTTCAGTCCCTGGTCAGGGAACTAAGATCTCACATGCTGTGTGGTGTGGGCAAAAAATAGGAGAAAATTTTTAAATAAAGTATCTCACATGGATTTGAGGAGAGGGAATTTCTTTTGTTTAGATTTACATTAGTATGGTAGCTTGAGTAATATTAGATACTGTCTGACAACCCTTAACCATCACAATTTTTCATTTACTAATTCTAACAGAAAGAATTCTCATTTCTAATGCATCTCAATTTTAACTACTTTCATGAATCTGTTATATCTGATAAACAATAAGGTACTTTATGGTTAAAAAAAAATCATAGCATGTAACAATAGTAACCATAAAATAATGAACATACCCCTGTATCTGTATCAGATTTTGATGAATTTAGACTTTCCTGAGAAGGTGATGGGGACACACGTCCTAAAACGACATAGTAATTGTAAAAAGGCATGTATGTATATACAACTGTATATACACACACACAGAAAACATCAATCACAAATAATAACACAATAACACCTAATTAAAAGTCATAGAATGCATCATTCTAGAAAAATGTATTTTTCTAAACAAGCAAAGCATTAACTCTTAGGCACCAAAGTATTTGTTTTTATTATTTTTATATAGAATCTTTATAAATTGGCTTAACCACATGTCCAATTTAATAAAATATTGTTATATCCTCATTATTCATTGTGAAGACATTCTTGTCAATCAGAACAATCAGCAAGATGAACAATAAAGGGGTAAAAAGTGTCTG
>NW_011494939.1:6116893-6119127 GCF_000754665.1 Bison bison bison
TGTGGGTTGTCTTTTGGTAGAACACTCTTTGGCATAAATTGCAGCACTATCTTTTTGGAGCTAACTCCTGGAGTAATGAAAATAAAAACAACAAAAAAATGGGATCTAATTAAACTTAAAAGCTTCTGCACAGCAAAGGAAATCATAAACAAAAGACAACCCACAGAATGGGAGAAAATATTTGCAAATGAAGTGACCAGCAAGGGACTAATCTCCAAAATATAAAAAACAGCTCCTGCCAGCTGAATATCAAAAAAAAACAAAAACAAAAACAAAACAATCCAATTAAAAATGAGCAGAAGATCTAAATATACATTTCTCCAAAGAAGACATATAGATGGCAAAAAAGCAGAAGGAAAGATGCTCTACATCCTTAATTATTATAGAAATACAAATCAAAATACAACGAGGCATCACCTCACATCAGCCAGAATGGACATCATCAGAAAGTCTACAAACAATAAATGCTGGAGAGGGTAGGGCAAAAAGGGAACCCTCCCACATGTTGGTGGGAATTTAAATTGGTAAAACCACTATGGAGAACAGTATGGAGATTCAACTACCATATGGTCCAGCAATCCCACTCCTCTGGGCATATATCTGGAGAAAAGCACACTTTGAAAAGATATATGCAACTCCAATGTACATTACTCACAATAGCCAAGACATGGAAGCAACCTAAATGTCCATCAACAAAGGAATGAATAAAGACGATGAGGTATATATATACAATGGAATATTAATCAACCATAAAAAAGAATGAAATAATGAGATTTGTAGCAACATGGATGGACCTAGAGGTTATCATACACAAGTGAAGTAAGTCAAACACAAATATCATATGTTATCACTTACATGTGGAATCTAAAAAAACCATACAAATGAACTTATTTACAAAACAGAAACATACTCACAGACTTTGAAAACAAACTTACAGTTACCAAAGGGGAAAGGGGGAAAGATGGAGGGGAGGAGATAAATTAGGAGTTTGGGATTGACATATACATACTACTATATATAAAATAGATAATCAACAAGAATCTACTGTATAGCACAGGAAACCCTATTCAATATTCTCTAATAACTTATATGGGAAAGGAATCTGAAAAAGAATGGATATATGCACATGCATAACTGAATCACTTTGTTGTAAGTTAAGCTAACATGATATTGTAAGTCAACTATACTCCAATATAAAAATTAAATAAAGTTATTATAAAATAGTGGTTATATTCCCCATGCTGTACAATATATCCTTGTAGCTTATTTTATACATAGCAGTGTGTATCTCTTAATCCCCTACCCCTATCTTGCCTCTCCCTTCTTCCTTCTCCCCACTGGTAACCACTAGTTTATATCTGTGATACAGAGATTAAATACATGTAGAGATTAAAAACAGATAAACCATTTTTAAAATCACAATAAGGTCTCTGCTATTTATAACTGAAATTATATTTTTCTGGTTAACTATAGGTTTACTACTATTATAAGCAAGAAAGCAGATATTTTAGCCATTTTGTATGATACCATCTCTAAAATACATACATTTGTGCCTTCTTCAATGGCACTTAGTGCTCAATAAATTTCTTTAATAAACAGGGTCAGTTACCATCTTTACTATTCTTTAATACACCAAGGGTTCTCAAATGATTCCAAGTGGGCCATAATAATGGTTTCCCTCTCAGCCTTCAAGGCAATAGGGTAGGGCCCAGAGAAAGCAGAACCCTGGGTCAGTCTCTTCTGGCCATCAGCTGCCTCATCAGCTTACCCCAGGATTCACTGCAAATAATACCATGTTCTGAACATCATGATGTGAGAAGAAGTTGAAAGCACTGCCGTGTGGAATGGTTGAGCAATATATGAGTCCTTTTTATCATTTTCCTCATTCTTCTCTTGCAATCAGAGTATTCTCTGACATTCTTATGTGCTAACTTATATTTGTCATGGTCTGATGCTTCTATTTTGCTCTGAGATTAAATATCAGATGACCAGACTTTTTAAAATTATGTAAGAAGTAAGTATAAAGGTTTTCAATAAACCTGAGGAGCTTTTCTTTTTAAAAAATAATGAGCTTTACTGCATGGAGCATTCTCTTTCCTAGAGGTCTATATGTCTCCTGAATAATTCTAATTATACGGTCCTTAATAGTTGCCACTGTTAGACAGCCAAAGTCCAGATGGCTGAGGTGTTATCATATACCTCCACTGTGGGCATACCTTTTCTAAAAAAATCTC
>NW_011494939.1:6119227-6122375 GCF_000754665.1 Bison bison bison
TGGAATAGAAGGGGGCACAGCCGTGAGAATAGCAATAACAACTCCTGACAAGGGCTGAGGGAAGAATAAGGTGCACCTTAGCAGTAACCCTCACAGCACTGGGCATTTGGAAGTGTTGGAATGGTGTGGTCTCATTCTGTTTTTCTCCCCAGAAAAAAGTTTTGTAGCATATTGCTAAAATTCTCAGACAGACAGTACTGAAAAGAGTGGGGAGGTATGTGGGGGAAAGCAATAAACAATGTGAATCCTTAAAATGGAAAGGCCAAATCCCAAATAATCTTATAACCACTATTAAATTGATAACATACATCTATGCAGATCAAAAAGATCATCCAAGTTAGAGGTAACAGTTTATTTAATGGAATATTCATTTCCACAAAATTCCCACAAAAATGTTAAGAAATTTGTCATTTGGAGCTTATTGCCATGAGATTTTAACTTAAAACTAGAAATACTGAAAAAGACTCAATACAGTACAAGGGAATTCATCAGATTCCTTAAGGAACTTACTATAAACAACTCAAGCTTTTTTTAAATTTTATTTTTAAACTTTACAATATTGTATTAGTTTTGCCAAACATCAAAATGAATCCGCCACAGGTATACCCGTGCTCCCCATCCTGAACCCTCCTCCCTCCTCCTTCCCCATACCCTCCCTCTGGGTCGTCCCAGTACACCAGCCCCAAGCATCCAGTATCGTGCATCGAACCTGGACTGGCGACTCGTTTCATAAACTTTTATTTTATTGAAGTGTAGCTGATTTACAATGCTGTGTTAATTTCTGCCATATAGCAAGCACAGTGTTTCAGTTGTAAACATAATACGTATTCTTTTTCATATTCTTTTCCATTATAGTTTATCACAGGATATTGAATATAGTTCCCCATGCTCTACAACTCAAACGTTTTATGTGTAGATTGTAAGTACCAAAGTAAATTCAAATCTGGTTGCTGCCTGTTATGTATAAGCCAACTTTTAGATTTAAAAATGTAAATAAATAAGTAGATTCCCTGGTCAAAGACCCACAGCATCACTTACCCAGTTCTGAGTTTATTACACTCTTCCCT
This sequence comes from Bison bison bison, assembly GCF_000754665.1. NCBI lineage: Eukaryota > Metazoa > Chordata > Mammalia > Artiodactyla > Bovidae > Bison > Bison bison. The sequence goes on from NW_011494939.1 coordinate 6,120,295, forward strand.
GTGTTTCTAGCATTTTCAGGGGGTAACTGTGATGTACTTTGTGAACTTGACATCTACTTTGGTACATTTTAAGACAACGTGTACCTCTCTCTCTCTCTTTGCTCTTTCACTTCACAAAATATACCGAGCTTCTGAAATATTTGTATAAATTATTTAAAATATACGAGGGAACATTTTAAACATTGTTCAAAGTGACAGATCACCCTTAATTGCTTTTAAGTTTGGTACCTTTCTTTGGTAAAAGAAAGTTTACACAGCTTTCTTAATGATACAGGCCTAGAGTTTACTTATAAGTCACTTCTTGAACAACAATTCAAAGATGGACTCTGCATTACTTATTCATTAAATCATATTAATATCAATTCACTCTTCAGGCTCAGGCTAGCAAAATTATATATATAAGAAGACATCAGCTTTATAGAAGTCAAATTATTTCTCTCAACGAAAACAGAATCAATCCTTAAAAATAAAAAGGTTGCTTACCATATGTTCACCACTAAGATCTTGTACCACTTTGATCTGATCAAAATCGTAAGGTCCTTTGAAGCCATGTGCTGCTTTGAATTTAACCGGTCTTGTGTATGGCATTCCTTCATCATCACTTGATGAAGGATCATCTTGATCAGTATGAAAAACTGAATAGAAAAGCAATAGAAAGCATCACTAGCTAATGTAGATATTGCTACAATCATATTTTCATATCTACTGCTTACCAAGAAGATTCATTAATTGGAAAAGCAAAATCTGTCTACTACTAAATAGCATATTGGTTTAGCAGCATGGAGTCTGATAGTACCAGACTGCCTGGGTCCAAATTCAGCTCTGTCATTATCTATGTGACTATGGGCAAGGTATTTGACCTTTCTGTGCCTCAGTTTTCCTATCTATAAAATGGGATAATAATGGTATCCCTGCTGTATTCAGTCATGGGGGTTTCCCTGGTGGCTCAGTGGTAAAGAAGCCGCCTGCAATGCAGGAGACATGGGTTCAATCCCTGGGTTGGGAAGATCCCCTAGAGAAGGAAATGGCAACACATTGCAGTATTCTTGCCTGGGAAAACCCACGGACAGAGGAGCCTGGTGGGCTACAGTCCACAGAGTCACAAAGAATCAGATATGACTTAGTGACTAAACAACAACAATAATGATACTTACTTCATAGACTTTTTAAGAGGAGTAAATGAGCTAATACAGATGAAAGTGCTGAGAGCAGTGTTTGGCACAGAATAAATACTATGTAACAAATCAATATAGTTATAACAAGGGCACAGGAAGTTAAGGTGCAGAAATTCAGAAAATCTACCTAATTTTGAGAATATTTATAAACACTGATCTTACAAAACTAATTTACAACTGATTATTGAACAAACACCTCTTCCAAGTTGCTGCAGTCACAAAATATGTACAAATTCATGTTTAAGATAAATAAATTTTTCTTTCCACTCATAAAATTGATAGTGAGAGTAATATGATTTATTGAAATGCTAAGATAAAAGCTATAAAGATTTATTACTTTCAATAAAATACAATGTTTATTATAAACTATAGGCTAAACTTAAATGACTACAAATCAATTAAATATTCAGTTGAAGGGTTCTATTTCTCTTACCTTCGTCTCTAACACTTTTAACTTTATTTACAGCACGTTCACCATATTCCTCAGCAAGGTGCTTCGCTCTCTTTACTGATTTTCCTAGGAACTTCTTTAGTTGAGTCCTTACCAAAAATGTAAAAAAAAAAAACCCAACCCAGATTACTTCTTATTAACTCCAAAGTTCAACAATTCACAGATAATCTCATGAGCTGTGACTGGTAAAGAGTATCATTTTGAAATAATACCTTTTTTATATAAATAGTAGGTGTTTAACACCCCAAATCCCTTGTTCTATGCAATAAATATACTTAAATCAATATGGCTACAAAGGAAATATAGGCAGTCCCCCCAGTGACAGTATCATATCCTCTACAGCATTATCATGTCACTAGAGGAAAACATAGGTAGAACACTCTTTGGCATAAATTGCAGCACTATCTTTTTGGAGCTAACTCCTGGAGTAATGAAAATAAAAACAACAAAAAAAT
>NW_011494939.1:6122475-6123086 GCF_000754665.1 Bison bison bison
CTAAAAAAATCTCAAAGCTTTCTTTGCTATACTTTCCACATGAGGAAAAGATCAGACTTGAGTGGAGAACTCACTTTGGCCTTAGACTAAATTATTGCCAATTAAAGGACTTCCAGATATACAAGCTAGATTAAGAAAAGGCAAAGGAACCAGAGATCAAATTGCCAATATCCACTGGATCATAGAAAAAGCAAGGGGAAAACACCTATTTCTGATTCACTGATGACACTAAAGCCTTTGACTGTGTATTACAACAAATTGTGGGAAATTCTTAAAGAGACTGGAATACCAAACCACCTTACCTGTCTCCTGAGAAACCTACATGCAGATCAAATGCAACAGTTAGAATTAGACATGGAACAATAGACAATGCAAAATTGGGAAACGAGTAGGTCAAGGCTGTATATTATCACCCTGTTTATTTAACTTGCATGCAGAGTACATCATGAAAAATGCCTGCCAGGCTGGATGAATCACAAGCGGGAATCAAAATTGCGAGGAGAAATATCAATAATCTCAGATATGCAGATGATACCACCCTAATGGCAGAAAGCGAAGAAGAACTAAAGAGCCTCTTGATGAAGGTGAAAGAGGAGAGTGAAAAAGCTGGC
>NW_011494939.1:6125201-6125606 GCF_000754665.1 Bison bison bison
ATCACTTCATGGCAAATAGATGGGGAAACAGTGGAAACAGTGTCAGACTTTATTTTTGGGGGTTCCAAAATCACTGAAGATGGTGACTGCAGCCATGATACTAAAAGACACTTACTCCTTGGAAGGAAAGTTATGACCAACCTAGATAGCATATTCAAAAGCAGAGACATTACTTTGCCCCATAGCCTTGACTAGACGGACCTTTGTTGGCAAAGTAATGTCTCTGCTTTTGAATCTGCTATCTGCTGCTGCTAAGTCACTTCAGTTGTGTCCGACTCTGTGCATCCCCACAGACGGCAGCTCACCAGGCACCCCCATCCCTCGGTCCTGAGCGTTCGATGTTGAAGCTGAAACTCCAATACTTTGGCCACCTCATGCGAAGAGCTGACTCATTTGAAAAGACCC
>NW_011494939.1:6125706-6126484 GCF_000754665.1 Bison bison bison
ATTTTCTTGGGCTCCAAAAATCACTGCAGACAGTGACTGCAGCCATGAAATTATAAGACGCTTGCTCCTTGGAAGAAAAGCTGTGACAAACCTAGACAGCGTATTCAAAAGCAGAGACATCACTTTGCCGACAAAGGTCTGTATAGTCACAGCTATGGTTTTTCCAGTAGTCATGTATGGATGTGAGACTTGGACCATAAAGTAAGCTGAGTGCCAAAGAACTGATGCTTTCCAACCATGGTGCTGGAGAAGACTCTTGAGAGTCCCTTGGACAGCAAGGAGATCAAATCAGTCAAAAGGAAATCAGTCCTGAATACGTATTGGAAGGACTGATGCTGAAGCTGAAGCTCCAGTACTTTAGCCACCAAGCATTTGAAAAGACCCTGATACTGGGAATGACTGAAGGCAGGAGAAGGGCGTGACAGAAGATGAGATGGTTGGATGGCATCATTGTCTCAACGGACATGAATTTGAGCAAACTCTGGGAGATAGTGAAGCACAGGTAAGCCTGACATGTTGCAGTCCATGGGGTCGCAAAGAGTCAGACACAACTGAGTGACTGAACAACAAGGGACTTGTGTATAATCAAGGAAATCCTACATGTCTACCACTGTGCTAGATTTTCATACAGGAAAACAGAATGGTATGATCAAAATCCTTTTGCAATATATTGTTCAGTCATTCAGTCATGTCTGACTCTTTGTGACCCCACGGACTGCAGCATGCCAGGCTTCCCTGTCCTTCACCATCTCCTGGAGCTTGCTTAATCTTATGTCCA
>NW_011494939.1:6126584-6126901 GCF_000754665.1 Bison bison bison
CAATGGACATGAGTTTGGGTAAACTCTGGGAGTTGGTGATGGACAGGGAGGCCTGGCATGCTGCGGTCCATGGGGTCGTAAAGAGTCAGACACAACTGAGCAACTGAACTGAACTGAACTAAGATATATATTTCCCCCCAAGTAACTGCACAGTTATAACAGAGAACAAAGTTAAATGAAGAAAATGTGATACACACAGGAATGTTATTCAGCCATAAAAAGGAAGGAAATCCAGCCATTTGTGACAATATGAATAGACCTTGGGAACATTAAACTAAATGAAATAAATCAGACAGAAAAAGACAAATACTTTATGA
>NW_011494939.1:6127001-6127626 GCF_000754665.1 Bison bison bison
ACACACACACACACACACACACACACACACACACATATAGTAATAGATAACATAAGCCTGAAATGAAGAAATTGGATGTAACTCACGTTTTCTGTTTTAACCGTCCACCATCAGTATCTGTTTGTTGAGACTGTAACTTCTCTTCATCGTCTGACTGTGCTGCATCATTACTACAAGAAGAAGTCATTTTAAAAGAAGCCATTTCTCAAAACTTCTCAAAAATCTCTATGTATACTTACTATACAATTAACTAATCAGTGTTAAGAAAAAAAATGTTTACACGCTTTATGTAAGTTTAATTTAAATGACCCTGAGAATTAAAAGACTTGAAAGATGGTACAATGCATAAAACATAAACAAATGCAATTCAGGAATTTATGAAAAAACTAACACAAAAAAGGCATTGTGCTGGGTAAAACATGCTGTGTAGAAATGACAAATTAACTTGTAAATATCTCCCTCCTTACTTATCAGGCACATCATGTGAAAGCTTTGGTTTCAAAGAAATTATTTCTTGGGTCTACATATTTCTCACAGTAAAGTCAATCATTTCACTCTAAAGACTGTCTGACCCTAAAAAGACAATACAATTATGTATAAATTTCTGATCCTTAAAGCTAGGTTT
>NW_011494939.1:6128588-6129420 GCF_000754665.1 Bison bison bison
AATATATACATTAATTGACTCTATTTTAATTCTAACTTTAAAAAAAGAACACTGAATGAAACCAAATTAGGGACTCTCACAGTTCATAAACAGAACTCTTCACCACTTTGAATGAAATACTACAAATGATGAATAATAACATTAGGCCATACCTTACATATTCCTTAGTCCTTCTCATGATGTGTAGAGTGAGAGGATTAATACCCGTTGGCAGTTTCTCTTCTGCAAGACTCAAAGGTATTTCTTCTCCAGTATCTAGGTTTTTAATCATTACACTGGCTAAAATTTCCTGAAGTAAAAAATAATACCAAGAATACCTATAATTTAATTATCTTTTTGAGTCCACAAAATCCTAAAATATTTAAGCTAAGAATTTTCTAGATACATTCAGTACTGTGTGCAATAATTTCATAAACATTTTTAGTGAGATACAATTCCCACACCACATACTGTACACATTTAATATATAATTCAACAGTTTTTAGTACACTCACAAAGTTGTACAACTACCACCATCATCTAAGTTTAGAACATTTCTGCCTCCCTCAAGAGAAACCCCTATATCCATTAGCTGTCATACCTTATTCCCTTTTCCTCCCAGTTCCTGGCAACCACTAATCTACTTTTTTCCTCTATGTAATTGCCTATTCTGGGCATTTCATATAAATTATATTATATAGTATGTAGTCTTTTGTGATTGGCTTCTTTCACTTAGCATCATGCTTTCAAGGTTCATTTGTGTTATGGCATGTATCAGAAGCTCATTCTTTTTAATTGCCAAAATATAGTCCACATGGATGGATATACTACATTTTATTTATCTATTTATCAG
>NW_011494939.1:6131267-6131754 GCF_000754665.1 Bison bison bison
ATCATCTTTCAGGATTTGAAATAGCTCAATTGGAATTCCATCACCTCCACAAGCTTTGTTTGTAGTGATGCTTTCTAAGGCCCACTTGACTTCCCATTCCAGGATGTCTGGCTCTAGGTGAGTGATCATACCATCGTGATTGTCTGGGTCGTGAAGATTTTTGTATAGTTCTTCTGTGTATTCTTGCCACATCTTCTTAGTATCTTCTGCTTCTGCTAGGTCCATACCATTTCTGTCCTTTATTGAGCCCATCTCTGCATGAAATATTCCCTTGGTATCTCTAATTTTCTTGAAGAGATCTCTAGTCTTTCCCATTCTGTTGTTTTCCTCTATTTCTTTGCATTGATGGCTGGGGAAGCCTTTCTTATCTGTTCTCGCTATTCTTTGGAACTCTGCATTCAGATGCTTATATCTTTTCTTTTCTCCTTTGCTTTTCGCTTCTCTTCTTTTCACAGCTGTTTGTAAGGTCTCCCCAGACAGTCATTTT
>NW_011494939.1:6131935-6132550 GCF_000754665.1 Bison bison bison
TTAAAAAATGCATTGTTTAAAAGAAACAAAAACTAAGATTTTGCTTCAAAGTTTCATTCTGAATAAATTAGCCAACCAATATATACTAAATTGTAAGTTAAGAATCAAGCATTGAGCTTGTATATACTATACATCATCTAACATGTATAAAGACACATGTCTATAATATCAAGTTCCTTTTAAGCCCACTTCCTATGAAACATAGGCCTTGGCTTTCAATACATTTATTCTACCATATAATTGTGTGAGGAGAAGGCAATGGCACCCCACTCCAGTACTCTTGCCTGGAAAATCCCATGGATGGAGGAGCCTGGTAGGCTGCAGTCCATGGAGTCGCTAAGAGTCAGACATGACTGAGCAACTTCACTTTCACTTTTAACTTTCATGCATTGGAGAAGGAAATGGCAATCTACTCCAGTGTTCTTGCCTGGAGAATCCCAGGGACGGGGGAGCCTGGTGGGCTGCCGTCTATGGGGTCGCACAGAGTCGGACACGACTGAAGTGACTTAGCATAGCATAGCATAGCATAATTGTGTGAAAGGGCAAGTTTAAGTCAGAGTTAAACTTCCAGCACATTAAAAAACAAAAACTAAGACAATCTTCAATTTTCATTTT
>NW_011494939.1:6132650-6135146 GCF_000754665.1 Bison bison bison
TCATTACCACACACAGTTCTAAAGAATTCCATAATACAGATAATGGAGCCTACTGAAAATTTAAATAGAACATTCCATTTCAGTCTTTTATTGTTCCCATCATGCTAAAAAACATTAGGTACCAAAAGTGTTGCTGCTCATGAAATAATGTCTGAGTAGTCTTGAAAGCAAATAAATGTTCTATTTGAACTTGGTCTAAAATCAGTCCTCTGCTAGTAAAATTTGCCATTAATCAGGACTATACACATGGATGTCTTGAGGGCAGGGGTTGGCAAACTTCTTCCCGTACAGCCAGATAGTAAAGATTTTAAGTGTTTTGCTTCACATATAGTGTCTGTTGCATATTCTTTAAAAAAAAAAAAAAAACACAATGCTTTAAAAGTACAAAGACCATTTTTAGCTTGAGGACCCTATAAAATGAGGCCACTATTGACCTCTGCTCTAAGGCTATGAAAAGACCATTGTGTCTTTTTGTGTGTATGTGTGATTTGAATTTTATTGCAAGTTCAGTGGCCACAGAATCCTTGATTTTTTAACAAAATAAAAATTTTTTATATTGAAGTATAGTTGATTAACAATGTTGTGTCAGTTTCAGGTATACAGCAAAGTGATTCAGTTATACATGTATCTATTCTTTTTCAAGTTCTTTTCTCATTTAGGTTATTACAGAATATTGAGCAGAGTTCCCAGTGCTATATAATAGGTCCTTGTTGATTATCTATTTTAAATATGGTAGTGTGTATACGTCAATTCCAAACTCTCAGTCTACCTCACCTACTCTTTTCCCCCACCCCTGGTTATCATAAGTTCAATTCTCTAAGTCTGTTTCTGTTCTGTAAATAAATTCATTTGTATAACTTTTTAAGATTCTGCATATAAGCAATATCATATGATATTTGTCTTTCTCTATTTGACTTACTTCACTTAGTATGATAATATCTTCCAGTCTGCCAACCTGCCCCATCAGAGCTACCACATAAGTAACCCTTCAATCCCAGAATTTGGCAGAGGTAGAAATTCATGTTATCAAGTTCTTTCTATATTGCCTCATATATGGATGTATAGTCTACTGTATGAAGGTTTTTTTTTTTTTTTCATGATTAGGAAAAGGAAATTACAAAAAAATTAACGTTCCCAATCTGACCACTATGTGTGTGTGTGTGTGTGTTAAGTCGCTTCAGTTGTGTATGACTCTTTGCGACCCTACAGTCCTCGGTTCATGGGATTCTCCAGACAAGAATACTGTAGTGGGTTGCCATACCCTCCTCCAGGAGATCTTTCTGACCTAGGGATAGAAGCCTCATCCCTTATGTCTCCTGCATTGGCAGGCAGGTTCTTCACCACTAGCACCACCTGGGAAGTCCTTTGACCATTATAAGTCAGGTAAATGAAGACGGTAGTTGCTTTTTTTAATAAATACTACATATAGCAGCATCTGTCACTTTTTGAACACACATACCAGGTACCTGGCATACTTTAGCTCATTTCAATCTTGCAAGAAACCTTCAAGGAAGGTTTTCCCCAAATTTGATCAATGAGCCATTTCAGACTCAGATGTTAAATAGGTTGCTAGAATCAGTCCGCTACTTAGTAGCAGAGCTGGACAAGGGATATGGTAGCCAGGTTTTGGAGACAAGGAAATATTTGGCCTGGAGAAGAAAGAAGGTTCAACAATCAACAAACCAGTTAGTTGCAGAAAGTTGAGAGCCTGTATCAAATATAACACATATTCACCAACCTGGGCAGTAACTATTTTATCTCCACTGGTAGCACTTGCCAAATCAAGAGAAGGCTGAGAATCTTTGACTGTACTCTCTGAAGCCATGTTTGTAGTTAGGAGAGTATCAGATGTAATATTCTCTTTGGGAACTGCAAAAATAATAATATAATAATAACAACAACAACCAACACTTATATGACCTTATTCATAGCTTAGAAGTGCTTAAATCTTTATCTGATTCTTAGAACAATTCTACGAGAAAAGTGGTTTCATTACTCTCTTTTTATATAAGGGGAAACCAGGGTTCAGGTAAGTTATTTAAATTCCTCAAGGCTATACACCTTATACATGAAGAGATCTGGGGCTTGAATTCAAATCCTAAGTCCAAATCCTATGTTCTTTTTACTGTGCCACTCTGGCTCTCCAATGGTTAACAGATTTGAAAGTCTGCTGAAATGTTTAATTACAATAATGTAACAATACCAATGTAAACATTTTGGCTTTCTGTTACTAAAATACATTTTATAACTTGGTCATCAATATGGTTACTGCTGCTGCTGCTAAGTCGCTTCAGTCGTGTCCGACTCTGTGCGACCCCATATACGGCAGCCCACCAGGCTCCCCCGTCCCTGGGATTCTCCAGGCAAGAACACTGGAGTGGGTTGCCATTTCCTTCTCCAATGCATGAAAGTGAAAAGTGAAATTGAAGTCGCTCAGTCGTGCCCAACTCTTAGCGACCCCAGGGACTGTAGCCCACCAGGCTCCTTCGTCCATGG
>NW_011494939.1:6136244-6139788 GCF_000754665.1 Bison bison bison
TCTAGGTTCGATGCAGGATACAGGAAGCTTGGGGCTGGTGCACTGGGATGACCCAGAGGGATGGTATGAAGAGGGAGGTGGGAGGGGGGTTCAGGATTGGGAACACGTGTACACCCGTGGCAGATTCATGTTGATGTATGGCAAAACCAATACAATATTGTAAAGTAAAAAATAAAAATAAATAAAATAAAATACAAAAAAAAAAAAGTGAAATGATTTTCAAGAACATAATATTAGCTAATCATTTATATTTTACTTACTATGTGCCAGGCAATGTTCTTACCACTTTATGTGTTTTAATCTTTATAACAACCTTATAAGACAGCACTCTTACTATCATCAGTATACAAATGAGGGAACTAAGTCAGAGAGATTTATTCAAGGTTACAAAGCTAGTAAGTGATGAAACTGGTATAAATGTAGGGAGCTTGGTTCCAGAAACTGTACTCTTAATCATTATAACAAGGAATCTGTGTTAGTTCATGTAATCACAAAAATTCAATCAATCCTGTAAAAAAAAGTTTAAACCTAAATTTATATTCAGATGCTTCATGTCATAGTTTATTTACATATTTATGCCAAGTTAGTTGCAGTAATAGCCTGCTGGTTTGAGTCCAGTTAACAAAGCTATGAGAATGAAAACCACATTGTATAAGAATTTAAGCTGTTTAGCTCAGAACTCAGGCCTGAACATGAAAAGCTAGTAGATCCAGAGAGATGAAAGTTCTTAAACAGACTACATCTAATGCCCTGCTCTGCAAAGAGATGTCAGGAGCATCAACAGTTCAAATACCCAGCTCATCTTGCCTTTTTCCCCTTTTATGTCTTATCTATAGTTGAAAAATACAGGCAGGCGTTCTGTTACTTCTACCAATATTTAGAAGAAAATATATTTTCTACTCAGTCCTGTCATCATTAACACATTAAATCTCCCAGTCCACTCACTTATCTTTCTACCACAGAGCCATAAATGACTTCTGCTTTCTCAATTCTTTGGCTCCAGAAAATTAACAGAATGTCTCATGAAACTATCCTGATGTGATTTTCTACAAATTTGTGCCAGGTTGAACTGGATAGTATGTCATTCAATAATATTCATCCTTGATTTTGCAGCATATTCTATATATGATTTTTTTGTCAATCTTCAAATTTTTATCCTAGATCTACCTTACTTTCACCAGAGAAATATTAACTAGACTCCATCTAATTTGTGAATTAGGTAGTTACTGAGCACTGAGTCCTTTAGCAGTAATGGAAGCCAGATTATAGTAGGTTCAAGAAGGAATAAGAGGTGAAGGGCATCACGGGTGGTCTAGTGGTTAGGAGTCTGCCTGCCAGTGCAGGGGATGCGGGGTTCAGTCCCTGTCCTGGGAGGATCCCATATGCCATGGAGCAGGTGGGCCTGTGCAGTGCACCACAACTACTGAGCTCACATGCCACAGCCACTGAAGTCCATGCGCCCTAGAGGCTGTGCTCCACAACAAGAGAAGCAACCGCAATGCGCATATAATGAAGAGTAGTTCCCGATCATCACAACTAGAGAAAGCCAGTGTGCAGTGACAAAGATCCAGCACAACCAAAAACAAACAAATAAATCTTTTAAAAAAGAGGTACAGGGACAGCCAGTACAGTCTATGTTCTCAAAAAGCTTGGCTACACATGGAAGAGGGTTCAAGAAAGTGCTCCAGCATTTTTATAAGCTGAAGGGAATGTGCCAAAGGAAAGGAAGATAAGTTCTGGAGAAGAGGGTCTGCTGTGTATTAGATCCAGTACACACATTTTCTATTCAATCTTTACACAGCTTTTGTGAGGTAACTAGATTATCTCCCTTCGACAAAAGCAGCCCCACCCATCAGCAGAAAATTGGATTTCAGATTTATTGAGCATGTCCCTGTCCATCAGAGCAAGACAGCCAGTCCCTCCCATCAGAAAGCTTGCACAACCCTCTTATGCTCATCCATCAGAAGGCAGATAGAAGAAGCAAAAACTACAATTTCACAGCCTCCAGAACAAAAACAATCACAGAAAGCTAACCAAAATGATCACGTGGATCATAGCCTTGTGTAATTCAATGAAGCTCTGGGCCATGTAGTGCAGGACACCCAAGATGGATGAGTCATGGTGAAGAGTTCTGACAAACCGTGGTCCACTGGAAAAGGGGATGGCAAAGCAGTTCAGTATCCTTGCCTCGAGAACCCCATGAACGGTATGAAGAGGCAAAAAGATATGACACTGAAAGATGAGCCCCACATCATCAGCTCAGTGTCTAATATGCTACTGGATAAGAGTAGAGAAATAGCTCCAGAAAGAATAAAGAGGCTGAGCCAAAGCAGAAATGATGCCAGTTGTGGATGTGTGTTGTGGTGAAAGTTATAGATTGATGTTGTAAAGAACAATATTGCATGGGAATCTGGAATGTTAGGTCCATGAATCAAGGTAAATTGGACATGGTCAAGCAGGAGATGGTAAGAGTAAACATCAACATTTTAGGAATCAGTGAACTAAAATGGACAGGAATGGGAGAATTTAACTCACATGACCATTATATCTACTACTGTGGGCAAAAATCCCTTAAAAGAAATGGTGTAGCCCTCATAGTCAACAGAAGAGTCCAAAATGCAGTACTTAGGTGCAATCTCAAAAATGACAGAATGATCTCTGTTTGTTTCCAAGGCAAATCATTCAACATGACAGTAATCCAAGCCTATGCCCCAACCACTAATGCTGAAGAAGCTGATGATGAACTGTTCTATGATGACCTATAAGACCTAGAAATAACACCAAAAAAAAAAGACGTCCTTTTCATCATAGCGGATTGGAATGCAAAAGTCAAGAGATACCTGGAGTAATAGTCAAGTTTGGCCTTGGAGTACAAAATGAAGCAGGGCAAAGGTTAACAGAGTTTGTCAAGCAAACACATTGGTCATAATGAACACCCTTTTCCAACAACACAAGAGATGACTCTATACATGGACATCACCAGATGGTCAATACTGAAATCAGACTGATTATATAATCTTTGCAGTCAAAGATGGAGAAGCTCTATAAGCAAAAATAAGACCTGGAGCTGACTGCAGCTCAGATCATGAGGTGCTTATTGCAAAATTCAGGCTCAAATTGAAGAAAGTAGGGAAAACCACTAAACCATTCAGGTATGACCTAAATCACATCCCTTATTATACAGTGGAAGTGACAAATAGACTCAAGGGATTAGATTTGGTAGACAGAGTGCCTGAAGAACTATGGATGGAGGTTAGTAACACTGTATAGGGAATGGTGACCAAAACCATCCCAAAGAAAAAGAAATGCAAGAAAATAAAAATGGTTGTCTGAGGAGGTCTTACAAATAGCTGAGAAAAGAAGGGAAGCAAAAGGCAAAGGAGAAAGAGAAAGATATAACCAACTGAATGCAGAGTTCTAGAGAACAGCAAGGAGAGATAACAAAGCCTTCTTAAGTGAACAATGCAAAGAAACAGAGGAAAGCAACAGAATGGGAAAGACTAGAGTTCTCATCAAGAAAATTGGAGATACCAAGGGAACATTT
>NW_011494939.1:6139888-6140213 GCF_000754665.1 Bison bison bison
CTGGAGTGGGTTGCCCTACCCTGCTCCAGGAGATCGTCCCGATCCAGGGATCGAACCCAGGTCTCCTGCACTGCAGGCAGATTCTTTACTGCTGAGCCACCAGGGAAGCCCAAAGGAAAATGTAGGATCAATATTAAAATTTGTAGTCCATTAATTTTCTAAAGTCCATAAGGGTGCAACAATGAATCTTTAGGGGTGGTGATTGTGCCTAGTACCATTCCCCTAGACATTTGGTGATGTCTGGAGACATTTTTGGTTGCCAAGATGGGGTAGGGTGGGTGGGGGTTGGGATCTGACATCCAATGAGTCAAAGCCAGGAATGCTG
>NW_011494939.1:6141519-6142111 GCF_000754665.1 Bison bison bison
AGAAAGTGAAGTGGAACTAAAGAGCCTTTTGATGAAGGTGAAAGAGAGTGAAAAAGCTGGCTTAAAATACAACATTCAAACACTAAGATCATGGCATCTGGTCCCATCACTTTATGGCAAACAGATGGGGGAAAAGTGGAAACAGTGGCAGATTTTATTTTCTTAGGCTCCAAAATCACAGTGCATGGTGACTGCAGCCATGAAATTAAAAGACACTTGCTCCTTGGAAGAAAAGCTATGATAGACCTAGACAGAGACTTCATTTTGCTGACAAAGTTCTACACAGTCAAAGCTATGGTTTTCCAGTAGTCATGTACAGATGTGAGAATTGGACCATTTATGGCTGACTGTAGAAGAATTGATGCTTTCAAACTGTGGTGTTGGAGATGACTCTGGAGAGTCCCTTGGACTGTTGGGAGATCAAACCAGTCAATCCTAAAGGAAATCAACCCTGAGCACTTATTGGAGGACTGATGCTGAAGCTGAAGCTCCAATACTTTGGTCACTTGATGTGAAGAGCCAACTCACTGGAAAAGACCCTGATGCTGAGAAAGATTGAGGGCAGGAAGAGAAGGGGGCAACAGATGATGAG
>NW_011494939.1:6142211-6143376 GCF_000754665.1 Bison bison bison
TCTGATGGGCTTCCCTGGTGGCTCAGCAGTAAATAATCTACCTGCAATGCAGGAGACCCAGGTTCTATCCCCGGGTCGGGAAGATCCCCTGGAGCAGGGCATGGCAACCCACACCAGTATTCTTGCCTGGAGGATCCCCATGGACAGACGAGCCTGGTCGGCTAAAGTGCATAGGGTCGCAAAGAGTCAGACATGACTGAAACAACTTAGCACAGCACAGCCTCTGACACTTACAAGCAATGGAAAGCAAGGTTATCTGCTAAAAGTGTGCAGACCCAAGTGGGCACCGCGAGATGAGGTGAATGTAAAGGTTTCAAATGATAACTATGCAAAGTGAAAAGGCCTACGCCATCAGAGGGGTTAAAAAAAGGTTGAAAGTCTTAAGCCTTCCCTCAGCCCTTACCTGAAGACAATCTCTTCCTCTTCTGAACTCCTATCAGTCTTACTGTTCATTATAATATGAACTAGAATATAATAAATGCAGAGTAGTACATGAGCTAACTCTGTATAAAATATTTTCTCTACACCTGGAAAGCAAGGCCCATGTTTTCTACCTCTTGATATGCTCCCATAGCACCTATTTATAGTACCTAGCTCTGTTTTTTTTCCCCCTGGGTTTCAGGAGGCAGCAAACAGGGAATGAGCAAAAGAACGGTGAGAATCAAAACTTTGTTTCCTATCACCCTCCTGCTTCGAAAAACTCATTCCTTTCACAGCAACTATAAAATAAAAACCAGATGTTTTAGCATGACATAAGAGGCATTCCCATAATCTGGCCCTAAATTTGGTTTCTAGACTCATGGTCAAACATTCCACACATTCCTCATCTCCACGCCTTTGTTTATGCCTCTCCTCTTCCATCTCTGCCTGCCCAAATCTTATCCATCCATCAAGAACCAGTTCAGATGCTACTTCCTCCTTCCCCATTCCTATCCTCAAGCAGAAAGTAAAGTCTCTCTTGTTTTCCTGTAATAGTTTGAGAGTTTATTTGAATACTTATTACATTCAGTTTTGTGTTCATCTAATTTATTCTACTAAAATGTAAGTTACTGAGGACAGGGATTGTGTCCTGATCCAGCACATAACTCCATACCCTGTATCATTAATGTTGGACACTTAATTTACCTGAATGGCCTAGAACTTAAAAACTAATACCTAGAGTCTT
>NW_011494939.1:6144130-6144444 GCF_000754665.1 Bison bison bison
CCTGTTGTGTCTGACTCTTTGCAATCTCATGGACTGTAGCCCACCAGACTCCTCTGCCCATGGGGATTCTCCATGCAAGAATACTGGAGTGGGTTGCCATTTCCTTCTCCAGGGGATCTTCCAAACTCAGGAATCAAACTTGTATCTCCTGCACTGGCAGGCAGATTTTTTACCACGGAGCCACCTGGAAAGCCCTATTGTCCCCATAGTATTCACTATTTTTTTCAGCTTTTAAACTCTCCTTAAAAAGTCACTTTTGGGGGTGGGGGGCTACTAACTATACTTAGTTATAGTCACTCAGTCGTGTTGTGTCT
>NW_011494939.1:6144544-6146581 GCF_000754665.1 Bison bison bison
AACATTCCTAATATGTACAGAACAGTCTCCCTTTCCCTCCACAACAAACAATTATTCATCCCAAAGTGCTGCTGTTGAGAAACTCTGGGGTAGATGTGTCATCTCATTGGTCTCTGGAAATCCACTGGCTAGAACAGTGCCTGGGGCACAGAAAACACTCAAAACTTATATAAATGAATGAACACACACCATGCTTTCTCCTTGGTCTTTATCCCAATACTGTTAACAACCCATTGTCAACATTTTTATCTTATGCTCAGTCTCTTTTAGTAAATCAACCTCTGAAGGTTCATATCATCAATTCCTTAAAAAGTATCAAATGTACTACTAAAGTAATGACTTCTTGTAACCTCTAACTCCTCAAGACATTAGGAGTTAAAAGCTGCACTAAGCTTTTCAATACCTTTACCTCTTGTTACGAACCTCAAGAGTAGCTGTGGCTTACTCTAACAAAAATACAAGTATGAAAAACAAAAATACATTATAAAACATTTTTCAAAATACTGATTCAAAGATAAATTACCAATTAGTTGGATTACAAAATGACTTCTAAAAAGTATAATGTGCTTTAAATCAAATTCAACAGATTCAAGGAACATTTACTGAACATCCAGCATGTACAGGGTACTATGCTAAAATAATATAAAAAAAATTTCCACTTTAAATATACCATATAAATATGACATCTGCTAAATTAATACTGACATTTTATCTTACCAACCTTTTTAGATACATCTTGTTTCAGTTCTTGTACAGTGGACTCATTTCCAACTTTGTATGCAGAGTTCTCTGTTTCCTATTTTCAAAAGAAAAGAACAAACCAAATGATGACATCTCTTTTTAAAACTCTGTTTAAAATAGGTACAAATTAGAAATTATAGCATTAATAAATCAAAGGCCCATAAAGGGCTTAGACGTTTGGGTATAGATTCCCAGAGATTTTATGCCAATTGGGACAATTTAATTTTCATAAGAAGGTTACCAATCAGCAATTTTCTATTTTTCTACTGTAATAGGCTATTTTCTTTTAAAGTGTACCTAACTTTTTAATATTAAAAAACTGTACAGGAATATAAGAACTACTAAGTACTTTTGCAGGTCAAAAAGGTTACGAATTTAAGCAAAGGGTTGAATCAGAATTGTTATTTTTCCCAAAGTATTGCTCCAAAAATATGGAAAATGTGGCAAACCATATTCAGAGAGTTGTTTTCTTGGAAACTCTATATGCTTCAGATAAAAGGAATCAAAAGTTAACTGGTATTAAATGAAGTTCCCAAAACAGTAACAGATGAAGAAAATTAAACCCACCAAAAATACATATATATCTACGTATACATTCATATACACATACGTACATATATATATATATTTGGGAGGTTAAAGAAGGTAGAAATGGATCCTGCATTTCTGCTGGAAAAAATTTGGGTAAAATAAGACAATCATACATTTGCAAATCGTAACACAGTATTCTTTTCCATCTTAAATTTTCTTTACATTTATAGAAGTGCAGGAATTTAAATGCTACTACTGACACTGAGAAAAAAAATTTCATAATTCTTGGTGTCCATCACAGAGTTTGTCAGAAAGTCACTATATAACCATTTTTAACTGACCTAAGTTATATAAGGATATACGTACATATTAAGGTAGCAATTACACAAATATCAGGATAGGCTCCGATAATCTCTCTACTCCAGAGATTATTATATTGCTAAAGATTTAATGTGCTAGATATATTTCTGTAGGACTGTGGGACTTCCAATATCTTCAAGCTGAAAACTTGTTTCATTGAATTTCTCCCAGCATTTCGGAAATACTACCAATCTTATATAGATTATTCAAGAGAAAAGTTGTTTCAGGGGATTTGAAGTATTAGATAAAATCTAAACTCTACCATAGTCTATGAGCACCTAATATGATTTGGCTCCTGCCTGCATTTTTCACATTCAACATTCAGAAAACTATGATCATGGCATCTGGTCCCATCACTTCATGGCAAATAGATGGGGAAACAGTGACAGACTTTATTTTGGGGGG
>NW_011494939.1:6146681-6148171 GCF_000754665.1 Bison bison bison
ATTCATTGGAAGGACTGATGCTGAAGCTGAAACTCCAATACTTTGGCCACCTGATGAGAAGAACTAACTCATCTGAAAAGACCCTGATGCTGGGAAAGATTGAAGGAGGGAGGAGAAGGGGATGACAGAGGATGAGATGGTTGGATGACATCACCGACTCGATGGACATGAGTTTGAATAAGCTCCAGGAGTTGGTGATGGACAGGGAAGCCTGGCGTACTGCAGTCCATGGGGTCGTAAAGAGTAGGACAAGACTGAGTGACTGAATTGAACTGAACTGCATCTTTCACATCTATATTGATCGCCTCCCTTTCCCATCATAATCCCAGAATTATACTTTGGCCAACTGGATGGTTCCTTACCATCCTTAGTGTTATAGCTCAAGCGTTATTATATTAGAAAAGTCTTCACTGACTACTTTAAAATAGCCATGGTGACAAGATGAGAGCTAATTCTTAAAAGCTGATGATCGTTAAGAACAGTTCATGCGTATTAGAGAAACACCTTCAACTGTTCCACAAATTAACTGCATGCATGCATGTGTGCCAAGTCCCTTCAGTTGTGTCTGACTCTTTGTGACCCCCTGGACTGTAGTCAGTCAGGCTCCTCTGTCCATGGGATTCCCCAGGCAAGAACACTGGAGTGGGTTGCCATGTCCTCCTCCAATTACCTTCTAATAACTGTTCATTATTAGTAGGGAAATCAGAAGCACTGTACTACCTTAATTCCACAGATATTTTCCCTAAGTTAACCTAAGAAAAATATATACCAATAATTCCTGTACCTCAATTTAATTTGATTTAATTAAGTACTTACAAAGATCAGAGACCAAAACTGCCAAGAAGTGATTAGGCTTCTATTTTATTTGGCTTTAAAAAAACTCTCTTAGACTTTGAACTTTTGAAAGATATCAACTCCTATAAGGTAAACAACTGCTAAGTCCTAGTTTTAAGGAGTGATACTGTATCTACCAGATGATCTGATCTCTAAAGAGGTTAACTAGATTTCTTAGTAAAATCTGATTTAGTATATAGTCATCTATGATTCTCTCCTTAGTAAGGTCTAATGTCCAGGCCCTTCCCCCAGCACTTCAATCAGGCTGATGACAAAGCAATGGAAGCCAAGCATGTGCCTGCAGACAACCAACATCAACTTAGCTAGACTTGAGACAGTCCTCAGTTATTACCTTCTTTTGGAGATGGGCTGCCCCATTACAAAAGCACAGTACCAACTAAATCCCGGTTCCCACCATCAGGCCATTTCTCTAACTCCTACCTATCAGAACCTGAGAAACATGCTTTCTTAAAAGGTATGGTTTTTCTATTCAATTTCCAGCATTCACACCATTGTTTCCCTCCATTTATATTGGATATTAAAGAGCCATTTGTACCCTCCTAGTATTCAGTTGTAAGATTTGAGCTTTTTAATTTTAAAAAGCTCACCACCAAAGGACCTAGTTTCACAAACCATTTGTACAAAGGTGATCTATA
>NW_011494939.1:6148271-6148768 GCF_000754665.1 Bison bison bison
GGGGGCCCCCAAAATCCCTGCAGATGGTGACTGCAGCCATGAAATTAAAAGACGCTTGCTCCTTGGAAGAAAAGTTATGACCAACCTAGACAGCATATTAAAAAGCAGAGACACTACTTTGCCAACAAAGGTCCATCTAGTCAAAGCTTTGGTTTTTCCAGTAGTCATGTATGGATGGCTTCCCTGGTGGCTCACCTGGTAAAGAATCCATCTGCAATGTGGGAGCCTTGGGTTCAATCCCTGGGTTAGGAAAGGTCCCCTAGAGAAAGGAACGGCTGCCCACCCCAGTATTCTGGCCTGGAGAATTTCATGGACTATTCCATGAGATCACAAAGAGTCGGACACAGCTGAGTGACTTTCACTTTCATGTACGGATGTGAGAGTTGGACTGTGAAGAAAGCTGAGCACCGAAGAATTGATGCTTTTGAACTGTGGTGTTGGAGAAGACTCTTGAGAGTCCCTTAGACTGCAAGGAGATCCAACCAGTCCATCCTAAA
>NW_011494939.1:6149120-6151255 GCF_000754665.1 Bison bison bison
ATAGGCTCTAGGTTCATCCAACTCATTAGAACTGACTCAAATGTGTTCCTTTTTATGGCTGAGGAATATTCCATTATATATATATATATGTACCACAGCCTATCTATTCATATGTCGATGGATATCTAGGTTGCTTCCATGTCCTAGCTATTGTAAATAGAGATGTAGTGAACACTGGGATACATATGTCTTTTTCAATTATGATTTTCTCAGGGTATATGCCCAGTAGTGGGATTGTTGGGTCATAAGGCAGTTTTATTCCTAGTTTTCGAAGGAATTTCCATACTGTCTTTCATAGTGTAAAGGCCATATTTCTTAACCTGACATTCAAGACTCATGGAAATATGGCCCCAATTTATTTTTCCAACATTCCACCACTGAAATGTTTACATTGGTCACACCAGTCTTTCAACACTCCCATCAAATTCTCTCCTTTGCATACTATTTAGTTCATACTATTCAGTTCAGTTCAGTCACTCAGTCGTGTCCGACACTTTGTGACCCCATGAATTGCAGCACGCCAGGCCTCCCTGTCCGTCACCAACTCTCGGAGTTCACTCAAACTCACGTCCATCAAGTCGATGATGCCATCCAGCCATCTCATCCTCTGTCGTCCCCTTCTCCTCCTGCCCCCAATCCCTCCCAGCATCAGAGTCTTTTCCAATGAGTCAACTCTTCGCATGAGGTGGCCAAAGTACTGGACTTTCAGCTTTAGCATCATTCCTTCCAAAGAACACCCAGCACTGATCTCCTTTAGAATGGACTGGTTGGATCTCCTTGCAGTCCAAGGGACTCTCAAGAGTCTTCTCCAACACCACAGTTCAAAAGCATCAATTCTTCGGCACTCAGCTTTTTTCACAGTCCAACTCTCACATCCATAAAAACCAGTGGAAAAACCATAGCCTTGACTAGACGGACCTTTGTTGGCAAAGTTATGTCTCTGCTTTTGAATATGCTATCTAGGTTGGTCATACTTTCCTTCCAAGGAGTAAGCGTCTTTTAATTTCATGGCTGCGCCTAACATATAATGCTTTCCCATTTTTTCTCTATCTACCTATGTAAATATCTCCCAATTTTCAAAGCCTAACACAAGTTCTAACTCCTCCCAAAAACTTTTCTCTGCTATTCCAGGTAACACTGCCCTCACCATTGCTCTACCTTCCCATTCCTCCTCCAAACTCCTTGTAGTACTTAAGATCTATTCCAGTCTACAAATATCAATACCTCATCTATTATCCCTTCTTATACATAGCTCTCTTCTGTGAGCTTGTAAGTCATCAAAAGCCGGGACTATATCAAACTTTTCTTTAGATTGCTTAAGATATCAACAGATATGCTGTTATACACAATAAGCACTCAATAACCCATGTACATCCACATCATAGAATATTACTTAACAACAAAAAGGAATAAACCATTGATACAGGCAACAACTTGGATGGATCAACTGAGCCAATCTCAAAAGGTTACATACTATATGATTCAATTTTTAGGACATTCTCAAATGACAAAATTATAGAGATGGAAAACAGATTAGTGGCTGTCTGGGATTAGGGATGATTGTGGGGGAGGTGGTGGGTATGACTTTATAAAGGAAGATCTCTGTGGTGATAAAATCTCATTTGATTGTGGTAGTGGTTACACAAATATACACAAGTAATAAACTGACACAGAACTATACACTTATACATCAGTATAAATTCTTGGTTTTGATATTATACTATAATTAAGACATAACCATTGGGAAAAATAGGTGAAGGATAAAAAGGACTTCTCTGTACTATCTTTGCAGCTTTCTGTGACTCCATAATTATTTCAATATAAAAAGTAAAAAAAAGAAACAAATATCTAACTTCATGTTTATTTACTAAATATGTACATTTTCTACCTAATTTTATTCAAGCTAAGGACAATCTATAATTACTGAGATAAAATAAATTCCCCAACCTATTTGTGATAACCTAAAAATATCTTAAGATCTAAGTGGCTTTTAAAATCTACAAGCATAATCAGCAACAGTCTGTGGATAGGGGACTGGGAGGTGGAGGGTGAGGAATGGGAGGAAAGCTACAATTTCAACCATCTTCTTTTTGCACTGAGTGAACTTTAACCATGTCCATGTATTATTTTTTAAA
>NW_011494939.1:6151355-6152516 GCF_000754665.1 Bison bison bison
TATAATGACTAAAGAATTATGATATAACCTTTTTTAAGTACTCAGGTTAATAAAAAGAAGTCTTATTATTAGCTTTCAAGTCTCCTGTATATCCTTCTCCATTTCCATTTCATTCTTTCCCCTCTCAGAGATGACTGATATCCTAAACTTTGTGTTTATCATTCCTTGCTGTTCTTTAATTTTATTCTGCTTGTATCTCTAAACAATATATGCTTTAGTTTTGCATGTTTTGAGCTGAATATAAATGGAATCTTACTGAACATATTTTTCTGTGACTTGTTTCCCCCCTACCTCGACACCATGGTGCTGAAATTCATCCATGTTATTGTATATAACTAATTCATTCATAACCACTGTACAGAATATTCCATATGAATATCCCATAATTTATCAAAGATATCAGTATCCAATGTATATAAATAGAAGGTAGAGACACTGGAACTGAAAAAAAATTATAGCATGTTTGAGATTATACATACATATGTACAGACATACACATACAGCATATATTCTATTTGATGTAAACAGTTCTGTTTGGTGGTATTCTTGTATTTAAAATGGTTCTCATTGGCATAATTTCTCAGTATCAAATTTCTTTGCTTGAATATAAGGCTAGGATTGATTTTTATATGAGGTTATGATACCAAATACATGTGCCCATAATAAACATACTAGTGTTTTGGTTACTTTATAAAATATACACACGCACAAATACAAGTGTTCCTTTATTCTAAAAATTATAAACCAAATAAAAATGGGTAGAAATCTACAAAAGACTTACAGTCCCTTCCTTATAGTACAGTATTTAACTAGGTATTTCTAGAATACTTAATCACACCTCAAGTAAGATACAATGATAATATTACTTAGCAAAAAATAATAGAAAGCAAAAGCAAAAAATGAGGAATTACATAAAAAAGAGAAAAATGAATGAAAAGTGTATGCGATTTGTAGAAATACACTTATGACTTTCACAAAGCACAACTTACCTTTAATGCTGAAATCCCAACTTTTCCTGGATACCTGTTCAGAAATAAAAGCAAGAAGGTGTTGAATAGTGGCTATGAGAAGGGAAATCCTTCTACACACTCATTAAAGGCAAGTCCATATTTTTAAAAATATTTATATATTTTGTCAATTAGAAAACTCTTCTATACATAC
>NW_011494939.1:6152616-6154557 GCF_000754665.1 Bison bison bison
AAACCCAGGTTTCCCGCATTGCAGGCGGATTCTTTACCAGCTGAGCCACAAAGGGAAGCCCAGTGGATGAAGTTTCATATGCATTAGACATTTATGTTACTTTTAAAGAGAGAACACCCATTTTTGTTCATAGCTCTTTTTTGGTTTGTTTTTTACTACAACAAAACTCTATTCTTAAATACAGGCTACTTTAGATATGATAATTTTAAAAAGTAACTTTTCACCGATTATTTTCACCCCCCATATTTTTCTTCAAATAGGAACAATTTGATACCTGCTTCAAAACATGAAAGAGTGACATACCCTTACAGCTGCTTATTATATTTCAGGGTTACACACTAAGAAGCTTTTAAATCATAAATATTAATAAGCCATTTCTAAATTTTTTAAATGCAGCAATCACAGATGATACAATTTTATGTAGAAAGGTGCCTTCAAGATCTATCTAGCCATAGAGCCTCTTTTTATAGGTAAAGAAACTGAGGAGCTAAGAGACTAAATGGCTTTCCCCAATGTCACATATTTAGTTAGGGGCAGAATCAAGAGAAGCATCAAGTCCTACTACCAAGCTTCTCATGTGCCAAATTGAGTAATCTTTGACCTCTAATCAAAAGTGTGATTAAAAAGTTACTTTTGCCACTCAATAGAAAATCATCCCCTTTATTCAATGAACATTTATGAAACACTTACTATCTATCAGAGACTAAGGGTAGGAAAATGATTAAGACACAATCCTAGTTTAGGGGTTTTTTAAAGCTTGTTTAAAAAAAGAAGGTAGCTGTATAAAAAAATAGTGCCTGCCCACTTAATTGCAGAGCCTGGACAATATAATTTCATCTTAATAAAGGATAATTTCCAGGAACAAAAATTTTTTTATCCCCAATTACCTGTTTTCCCTGGCAAACATATACTGCTCAGTAACAAAATCCTGTTTATCCAGAGGTGATTAGGACCAAGGCTATTCCAATTTTTAAATAAGGAATCAAGATTCTACACAAAGAATGTGCAAAATAAGACAAGTGCAATCAAATCAGTAACAAAAGGTTAAAAAGCAAAAACAAAAAACCTTGAAGAGGCTCAAATTCCCATGTAGCACATATTCTGAACTCCAACCAAGAAGAAAATCACCTACCACAGAGGTACAGAGACAAGAGGAAGTAAGATTTTTTCAAAAAACTTAAGCCCCATATGAGGTAGAGAAGGAAAGAAAAAGAAAATCTGCCTTCCTCATAACTTCCACTTTGAGAAATCTGATCAGGTTTTTTAGCTGTCAAAAACAAAAACAAAAACAAACAGAATAGGGCACCACATTTTTCTCTCTTGTATGTAACTGGTTTCATAAAGAGCTCTAAGTTATAGATCAGTTGTTGACATACAAGGAAACAGTTCTGATTGGTTCTGGTGGAGCTTTACATATAACTACATACAAAGTATAAAAAGTAATTTATTACTTCCTTTTGAAAGCCAAGGGAATGTAGTGAAAAGAACATGTGCAGATAGATGTTGCTTGAATATTGTTTCTGCCGTTTACCTTATGTGTGATCTTGATCAATTCATTTAATTTCTCCAGGCCTCAATCTCCTCCTTTGGAAAAGGGGTAAAACCATCTACACTTCATAGGATTCAGTGAGAGAGCACATGGGGCGCACACAATAAGCTGTAGTTTCTTTCCTCAGCAGCTTTGAATTGCTCCATTGAAACTCACAAATAATGAGTGTCACCAAGTTTCTCCAAGGGACTTTGGCAGTCTGTCAGTAGTGAGCAGCCTGAGACCAATTTCTGGATACAGAAAAGACACCCTACAGCCCATAAAGCTCCAGCCTATTTAACAACAGGCAACATGAAAAACACCAGATTATACTGAGCTGGGGATTAAATGGGATCCTGCTTGCATTTTGTGATGTCATTAAACAAAAAACTAATAAGAAAAGCCACTCATGT
>NW_011494939.1:6155537-6157960 GCF_000754665.1 Bison bison bison
TATTTATAATTTGCAAAGTTAGTTAAAATGATTTGTATCATGTGCCAAAATGTGGAAACAACAATTCATTTCACCATAAGAAACAGTAAATCATTATTTAGTATTCCCACATGAAAAATTCTTAATAGGGGCCTTGTAATAACAATTATACAATGGCCATCAGTTATTAAGCATGTGCCAAAAACTGCACTAAGACTTGATTGCTTTAGCTTCTTTAGTCCTCACAACTTTCCAATGAGGTATATTACCTTCCCTGTTTTACACAAAAAAACCCTGAAGCTTGGGTCAGATGGGGTAACTGCACTGCTAGTAAATAACTGGGCCAGAATTTGACCCTAGGCAGTCTGACTCTAGGGTCCACTCTCTCAACTACATTGCAATGTTGCCTTTTTTCTGTGTAAAGCCTTAAAAGATGACAGTTATGAGAATATTCTAAGCAGTGCTGCGAATGAACACCAAAGTAAAGGTAATTAGCGTTGCTTCTTGGGTTGAACTAAACTAATTAAGTCAAAGGCTTGAATCCTGATCTGCCTTTAACAACTACAATTAACATCTAATTGATTTGGCACTGCTAGGAAATGAAATAATGAAATGTTCCATATAGAAAACTGCCAGAGAAATGAAGCTTCTCTTTTCAGTGCCAAACTTCTGAAAGTGTTTTAATTATTTTTGAATTTCAAATTTCAAAAGCAGCTTGTAAATAAGTACATTATAGGCTAAGCCTTGCCATTTCAGTAATCTTGCCCTTGAAAATACCTTCTTAAACGATATACATTTTTCCCTTTGCTACTGATTCAGAATAATTATGCTCAAATACTACACTATATTTTAATACAGTAATGCCCTCCAGGGACTGTAAGGCACAGAGGATTTATGTGCCTTCACACTACAGGACCCTAGGCTACCATGATTGGAATGTCTGGGTTTTATAGCTTTACATCTCCCTCCTCAATGGAAGTGGTCACTTTATACAGTTGGCCATGTGCCTGCCTTAAAAAGCTCTCCTCCCCCTCCCTTTCTATCTTTTGCTTTTAGTCTGGGAAACCGGGTTTTTAAAAATGGAATTGTAGGGTAAAGAAAGAATCCAGATATTATGAGGATCTCCCTAGACAACCATTCAACTCTTATCTGTAACTCAGTCTATACATTCAAAGTAGAGATAATATTATACTGTTTCAGAGTGATTATGTGCCTAAAGACAATTTATTCATGTTCGAGTTTGGGGACAGGAGAAATAAGGGACTAGATCAAGAAAATTTAGTTCTACTCTTGGCTTTCCCAACCAACTAGCTGCAAGACCTTTAAGCAAGGGTTTTCAGAGTTCTGTAATTTTAGGAAAGTTTATTTTGAGACCCTTCATTAGTTTGGGAGTGAAGACGTAATTTTTATACCATGATTAATGATCTAAATTTTATACCCTCTGATTTTCCTTAAATTTGATATACATCATAGAAAACATGAACATAAGCCAGCACACACACAAACATCCAGAAATGTCTGGTAAATACGCTGATACACCTAGTTAACTAGAAAAATACTCCTTCAAACTTTTCTGTACATACTAAATATTAGATTCCTCCTATTTAAAGGTTAAGGTTAGTGATTCTTCCCATAAAAATTCCCAATTTTCCCATACAAAAGTAAATAAAGTAATTTTTATTACACCCCATACATGTGAGAAATTTTTAAGAAAACCGAAGTAACAGGTAGATATATTTAAATATTGGTAATTTACCACACATTTAAACAAAACTTTTAGAAACCAAAATGAGAACTTCAAAAGTTCAATTTTCATTTCAAAAGTTTTTACCATAGGTTATTTTTAAATCAAATATTTTTGACACATTTAAATATATGATTAACAAAGCTTCACTGAAATAAGAAATGTGCTTCTTACAAAGCTGAACAAAAATATGACTTTAATGGGTGAAACTACCTTCATCACCTGATAGCATAAAAAGAATCTTCCAACATATTCTTACTAATTACAAATGCAGTGAATCTTTGATTTTGCAGCATAGTTTCTGAAATTAAAGACAATGTCTATCAATGGTACTATTAAACATGAAAACAAACAATTTCTGAAACAGCTTCAAAACAGAGTCTAAGTTAAAAAAATACTGGTATTCTACTAAACAAACAAACAACAGCAACAAAAAAAACCCCACATGGCTTACAGATCAAATACTGATTTTTAGTGTAGCCTGCACTCACGTTTGGAATATAAAAGCAATTTTAAGGTTAGCATTTCAGCAACTTATAATACAGATAGAATATTTTAATTCATTATATCCTATTTTCTGTAAAAAGTTAATTTCATGCACTCACTACATTGAGTTTATACTAACAAACCTCATGTTTGAATATAAATCAATGTGTGACAGATGCTTTCTCCCATTCCTATCCATTTAGCATTTTAATTC
>NW_011494939.1:6158060-6159633 GCF_000754665.1 Bison bison bison
TATAGTCAATGCTGTGGTTTTTCCAGTAGTCATATATGGATGTGAGAGTTGGACCATAAAGAAGGCTGAGTGCCAAAGAACTGATGCTTTCAAATTATGGTGTTGGAGAAGATTCTTGAAGAGTCCCTTGGACTTCAAGGAGATCAAACCAGTCATTAATAAAGGAAATCAGTCCTGAATACTCATTGGAAGGATTGATGTTGAAGCTCCAATACTTTGGTCACTGGATACAAAGAGCTGACTAATTGGAAAAGACCCTGATGCTGGGAAGGATTGAAGGCAAAAGGAGAAGGGGGTAGCAGAGGATGAGATGGTTAGATAGCATCACCAAATCAGTGGACATGAATCTGAGCAAACTCCAAGAGATAGTGGAGGACAGAGGAGCCTGGCGTACTGCATTCCACAGGGTTGCAAAGAGCTGGAAATGACTTAGCAACTGAACCACCACCACCAATGCAGTTTAGTATCTACACAACATTATTTTTAAAATGCTACACAGCATCAAAACATTGCTCTGGTCATTTTGCAGAGCAGTATAGGAATTATTTTTTCTTTTATTAACTCTGACCTGATCCAGTGATAACTTTCAGACACCTTAGGTAAAATTTTACTAGAATAATAAGGTCATTACTTCCAAAGGTAGGTGCTAATCACTGGGATTTGGATCTGACGACAATAATTACAACTTATCTAAAAGCTGTTCACTAAGTTTCCATAGAAAGCTAAATGTCAAATCCTTTCAATAATACTGCATTCAATTCAAAATATGCAAGCAATGCAGTATTTTATTTATAACTCTCTTAGCTTGATTTTGTTGTTTTTGAGTCGCTAAGTTGTGTCCTAATCTTTGCAACCCAATGGACTGTACCCCCCAGGTTCATGGGATTTCCCAGGCAAGGATACTGGAGTGGGTTGCCATTTTCTTCTCTGGAGGATTTTCCCGACTCAGGGATTGAACCCATGTCTCCTGCATTGGCAGGTGGATTCCTTAACGCTGAGCCACCTGGGAAGCCTGAGCTTGATTTTGCAACTTGCTAATAAACCTGACTCTCTAATTTACTAATGTTGAGAACAGTGGGCTTCCCTCATAGCTCAGCTGGTAAAGAATCCGTCTGCAATGCAGGAGACCCTGGTTCGTATTCATTCACTTAATAGAAACAAAATCAATCCAACAGAAAATGCAGAGGCTACTTTTAAGGGATTTTGATACAACATAACTGAGTTTTCTGTCCCAGGTGTTAAAAGTGAGCATACTACCTATAGATACTACCTGGTGTTAAAAAGAAATTTAAAGTAATTCTTTCCAAAGTCCTAAAAGATTTTTTTTTTTTAGATCAGTAAGAAGGTAAGAATATATATTTCTTCAGTGTTTGAAGGAAGACTCATTTAGACCACTGTCTCAATGTGAGGAAAACAAGGCTGAAAAAGGTTAAATTAATACCTTCATTCAACATTTACCTACTGCTTACCTCGTACCAGCACAGGGCTAGGCACTGGTTGGAAAGTAGTGAACAAGGCAGACAAGGTCACACTCTCCTGCTGCTGCTGCTGTCGCTTCAGTAGTGTCTGACCC
>NW_011494939.1:6159733-6160895 GCF_000754665.1 Bison bison bison
TTTTAATTCTAGAGTTTTCCTTTTGCAGCTAGGGTATTTGTGTTCAGTACCAAACAGTAAGGATGTAACAGAAGCAGAAGAGATTAAGAGGTAGAAGAATACACAGAAGAACTACACAAAAAAGGTCTTAATGACCGGGATAACTACGATGGCGTGGTTACTCACCTAGAGACAGAGATCTGGAGTGTGAAGTCAAGTGGCCCTTACGAAGCATTACTATGAACAAAGCTGGTGGAAGTGATAGAATTCCAGCTGAATTATTTAAAATCCTAATAGATGACACTGTTGAAGTGCTGCACTCAATATGTCAGCAAATTTGGAAAGCTCAGCAGTGGGCACAGAACTGGAAAAGGTCAGTTTTTCATCCAATCCCAAAGAAGGGAAATGCCAAAGAATGTTCAAACTACCCTACAACTGCATTCATTTCACATGCTAGTAAGCTTATGCTCAAAATCCTTCAAGCTAGGCTTCCGCAGTACGTGAACTGAGAACTTCTGTACAAGCTGGATTTAGAAAAGGCAGAGAAACCAGAGATCAAATTGCCAACACCTGTTGGATCATAAAGTAAGGGAATTCCAGAAAAACATCTACTTCTGCTTCATTGACTACTCTAAAGACTTTGACTGTGTGGATCACAACAAACTGTAAAATTCTTAGAGAGATAGGAATACCAGACCACCTTATCTGTCTCCAGAGAAATCTGTATGCAGGTTAAGAAGCAACAGTTAGAACTGGACATGGAACAACATATTGCATCCAAATTGGGGAAGGAGTACGTCAAGGCTGTTTATTGTCACCCTGCTTATTTAACTTGTATGCAGAGAACATCATGCAAAATACCGGGCTGGATGAAGCTCAAGCCGGAATCAAGATTTTGGGAGAAATATCAATAACCTCAGATATGCAAATGATACTGCTCTAATGGGAGAAAGGGAAGAGGAACTAAAGAGCCTCTTGAGGGCGAAAGAAGAAGGTGAAAAAGCTGGCTTAAAACTCAACATTTAAAAAACTAAGATCATTGGCATCCAGTCCCATCACTGCAGTGATGGAAAGCAGTGACAAGTTTTATTTTCTTGGGCTCCAAAATCACTGGAGATGGTGACTGCAGCCATGAAATTAAAAGACGCTTGCTCCTTGGAAGGAAAGTTATGACAAACCTAGA
>NW_011494939.1:6161945-6163202 GCF_000754665.1 Bison bison bison
CTAAGATGAGGGTCTGATTAGGTCTAGGACCCAGGTCTCTTTACTGATTTGAACAACACATGCAGCCTGTCAGTTTACCCCACAAAGTCTAAAATCTCTTCCTACTTTCACACGGGCAGGTAGCCAGTCAAGTGAAACTGGCCATTTATTAAAGTCTTAATTATCTAAAAGTGCCACCACAAATTCTCCAGTGAAGATTTGGGGGTTCCCAAAGACTGAAAGGGCACCATGACACCAATCTCAAAGTAGAAAGGCTGTAAGTTTAGCTACTTAGTAAAAGAACATGAACTGGAATCAGGATACCTGAGTTTTAGTTATGAATCTGCCAGTAACAATGTATGTGAACATAAAAATTATTTGGGGGCAGTTTTTCC
Source organism: Bison bison bison (assembly GCF_000754665.1). Classification (NCBI taxonomy): domain Eukaryota; kingdom Metazoa; phylum Chordata; class Mammalia; order Artiodactyla; family Bovidae; genus Bison; species Bison bison. The sequence goes on from NW_011494939.1 coordinate 6,162,320, forward strand.
AACCTTTAGTTATGGCTATTTCAAGCATGTACAAACTGGGATAATATGATGAACCCATATGTATAAAATGTTGACCATGGTCAATAGTGATCAATATCAATATGCCTCCCTCCACTCCCTTGCCAGATTATTTTGAAGCAAATCTCATAAATTATTTAATCTTTACCCATAAAAATTTCAATATGTATCTAAAATATAATTATAACACTATTATCAAATTTAGCAATTCCTTATTATATACAGTAAACATTCAGGTTTCCCAGATAGTCTCAAACTTTTTCTTACAGTTGGTCCATTTCAATCAATATCCAAATAAGCTACATGTGCCATAATCAGTTGATATGTCTCTTTCAATCAGTAGGTTTCCTTTCATTTTTTTATTTTTTGAAGTTCATGTATCGAGGAACTAGGCTGTTCATCCTAAAGATGATTTTTTTTTCCGGCGGTGAAACTATTGTGTACGATACTATAATGATGGCTACATGCTATTATGCAGTTATCCAAAACCATAGAACCTATAACACCAAAAGTGAACCCTAAGGGAAACTTTGGACTTTAGGCGATTATGCTGTGTCAATGGAGGTTCATCAGTCGTAACAAGTACCACTCTGGCGAGGGCATGTTGATAATGGGGGAGACTATACATGTGTTGGGGGAAGGGTGTGTGGGAAATCTCTGTACCTTCCTCTCAGTTTTGCTGTGAATCTAAAACAGCTCTTTAAATAAGTCTTAAACAAACAAACAAAAACACTAGGTTGTTCACCCTGCAGAATTTCTCATTGTCTGAATTTTGTTGACTGCATCTCCATGGCGATATGTCATAAGGAATATTTTAAAGGAGAACATGCAGAAGAGATTGGAGGGATGGAATGGACACACACCC
>NW_011494939.1:6163599-6163924 GCF_000754665.1 Bison bison bison
GGCAGGCTATCAAATCAGACACGATTTGACTGAATGTACATATGTGAAAGATATATTGATTATTTTTCTTTCCAATTAAGATTGCTGATAGTCAAACCAGAAAGGGAAAAATAAATTATAGGATGAGGAAAGCGAATTCCAAAGCACTCAAAGAGAGAAAAATACCTGGCTACTCTAAATGAGTTCAGTTCTTCTATCCCAGACAAATTATATCCTAGCAAAAGCTGAGAATTTATGGAGTTCAATCTCTAAAACCTCTGAAGAATCAGAGTACGGAAAAGGATATTAGGAAAAACTTTGGTGGTCAACACTGGAAAGCAGGTAG
>NW_011494939.1:6164486-6165177 GCF_000754665.1 Bison bison bison
CAATGTCAAGCAAAATTCTTAAACACATGATGAAATAAATGGTTTAAGGGCCTTAGGTGTAGGGAAAAGATACTCTTATTTAAGAATAAGCATTTGCAGAAAGCTAAACATGCAAAATTAATTTTCTTTTTTGATAGGGTTACTGGCCGAGAACATAAAGAGCATACCGTACACACAAAAAAATCTGGATATTTTTTTAAAAATTTGTACTAAATTTTATAATTCTCTCAAGATATCCTTTTAGACAACAAAGGGATGTAGTCTAGAATACACTTAGGTGGGTTTATAACTGGCTAAACATAACTCAAGGTGTGCTGATTAATGGATCAATGAAAAACCATAAGGAAATATTAATTTTTTTTGTGCTCTATCCTACTTGATGTTCTATTCACTTGATGTTCTTAATGTCTTAAATGAAGAAACCGATGGCCTATCTACCAAATTTACAGATGGCACAAAGTTGGAGGGCTTAGGGAGTATACTAGCTGACAGTATCCAAAAATGTATTTCAACAGGTCAGAACCACTGGCCAAATCTTAACAGAATGTAATGTAGTAGGGATAAATGCAAAATGCATGACTGGGGAGATGTGATTTAACAAATCACATGAAAACACTCAGGTACTTTTGTTGATTGCTCAGACAGAGTAAAGGCTGTGATATGACTGCTGAAAGAGTCATAAAAGACTGCT
>NW_011494939.1:6165277-6170355 GCF_000754665.1 Bison bison bison
CAGTTGTGTCTGACTCTTTGCGACCCCATGGACTGTAGCCCTCCAGGTTCCTCTGTCCATGGGATTTTCAGGCAAGAATATTGGAGTGGGTTGCCATTTCCTTCTCAAGGGTATCTTCCTGACCCAGGGATTGAACCTGTGTCTCTTATGTCTCCTGTATTGGCAGGCAAAACAAAACTATTATGTCCTGAACAAGGCGGGGGTAAATTCTACTCTACTTCCCACTAATAACAACACACTTCAGAATATCACGTGTCACTGGGATACCATATTTTACAAGAAACATAAAATGGAACATATCCAAAAGAGAAACCAATTTGGTGAATGTTTCAGAAACTGAGTAGGATGATACAAAGTACTAAGGACGGCTAATCCAGAGAAGATAAGACAGAAATGACTGCCTCTTGACTTTTTTGACTTTGGTTTTATTTTGGAAAGTATAAGTAGTGAAACTTTGCATTTGGCTAATTTTCTTAATTAGTCTGTCTTAATTTAACTTTTAAACTGTTATTATATATTTTATATGTACAAGAGTAAAATGTAATTATGAAGCACAACAAATAAACTAAACTGTGACTCACTAGGTTACCTGAGAGTGAGAACAGCATCAAGATCAGAGCAGCTACTGTGTGCCGTATTCTGATGCCTTTGTCTCAGAGGGAACCACTAGCCCAGATCTGACTTACTGTTCCCTTACTTATTTTTAAAATGCCATGTATCTCTGAACAATATACTAAGTTTTGTTATTTCTGAGGTCTGTTTTCAGGAATGCACTTACAAAGAAAAAAAGAGCTGGACTCTTAAAATTAGCATTGCAAAAATCTTGGTATTCATGCCAGAGTAAATAAAGGCGACCCTTGTCACTACATACTCACTTGTATTTAAGTCTCACAACTGTGCCCATACCTACTAGTCTCCTTCTGCTTCTCCTCCACCTAGGGTTGCCACATTTAGCAATGATAAATATAGGTAGCTCAGTTAAATTCCAGTTTAAGTATGTTTATCTGAAATTGGGGTTTAACTGGGAGGCCTGTATTTTATCTGGCAACTCTACCCTATCCCTAAATTAATTAGGTGGACAATTAATTCTATGATCTGTTCATTTGTGATACAGGAACAAAGTGGGAGGATTTGTATGGCCAATGTCATTGTATAAATATTAATCTAAGTATTAAACAGCATTTACTGGCTGGGGAAAAAAATAGAACATCTGTGAATTTAGTCAAAGCTTTTCCAGACAATGCATTCAGTAGACCTAACCAAATGCAAATATTGTATATACACTATTATATATTTTTCAAAAACACTCTGTGAAGAATAGGAAGGTGTATTATTAACAGCTTCATTATTTTGACTTATATCAAATCCCTCAAAAAAACCAAGATGGCTACTGTAACAAACTGATAAATCTCTTGAAATGTAAATTGACTTATAACCATTATTTATAAAGATATATCATTTGAAACTGTCCTCATGTTAAAAATGAACTTAACCTATATAGGTCAAATAAAGATCAGCAACTTTCTGGATAAATATCAATTAAAATTATGTTGTCATTAAAAAGGGATTAGGTTACTGTATTTACAAAGTCATAGGGGCTTCCCTGGCGGCTCAGATGGTAAAGCATTGTGGGAGACCCTAGTTCGATTCCTGGGTCGCAAAGATCCCCTGGAGAAGGAAACGGCACCCCACTCCAGCACTCTTGCCTGGAAAATCCCATGGATGGAGGAGCCTGATAGGCTACAGTCCATGGGGTTGCAAAGAGTCGGATACGACTGAGTGACTTCACTTTCACTTTATAAAGGGGATATCAGAAATATTTCAGATATTTTTCAATATTTTTCGATCAAGAAAACTAATGAACCTTCTACGATATGAGGTAGAACCTGCTTTTCAATTCTGTTTCAACATCTTCCCACAACCTGAAGCACGAATAGCTCCTATATTTGAATGCCAATCAATACAAGTGTGCATTAAAAACACATATAGATTAGACTCCTCAAATAGAAGCCAGTTGCATTCCCTTCCCTGTCTTACTGCAAAATCCACATTTTGAAATCAGGTATAGACATGGCTGACTACTGCAGGAGTCTAACTTATTTTTCACAGCTTCAGCAAGTGGTTTCTCTCTAGGCAATCACCGGATCACCTTTTCCAACTTTTAAACTCAAATATTCATCACTCATGTGCTAAGGCTTTAGGATAATTGGTGCTTAAAAGTCCACTTTAAAAAAGAACATTGAATTTCTGTAATTTCAAAGAGGCAGATCCCATAAACCATTCTACCTCTAGTTTCTCACCCTTTAGCTATAGACAGATCCTTCTGCCTTTGGGGTTTGGTGTTTCTCTTACCTCTTACCTGAGAGTTATCTGAAAAAAACAAAACAAAACCTGTAAGCCTTCTGAGAATAGGGTGGAAGGAATGTGCAGACTAAACCTGACACCTGCTTCAGAGTCAACTAAATAACTAGGAACTCAAAGACCCACTACACAAAATATAAGAATTTAACATTTAACATCCCTATTTCTAGACTTCTGGATGAAATTGGGCAACACAGAAAAATGGTTTAACAAGGTCTTCTTTTCTTTTTCTGTCAGTAAAAGGACTCATTTTTTATTTTAGGTTCTGAGGAAAAAAAGTAGTTGGCTCTGAAGAAGCCTTTTGCCAGGTTGCAAAATTCCTGACAGACTCTTAAGGAGGTTAAAAAGAGTAATGACACGGAAGGAAGGAGTATAGAGTGAGTCAGTGAGAATAAAGCTGGTGGCTTGGCAAACACTTTTCTTATAAGAAGGTAACTACCAAGGTCTTAGTGGAGAATTGCCCCATAGCTTGATTTTGTTTTTATCCACCTTTTTTTGCCTTTGCCATTGGAAAATATAAAAGTAGGATGAGCTTAAGCAGTACATCAACGAACTGAATCAAACAGAGCAAAGAACAGCTCACCTGCACAAAGGTTTGGGATTCTAAGGTCCTTGAGGTGAAAAGGAGATAAGCATAGATAAGGCCCTAGCTAGCCATTAAAATAAGCAGGTAATTAAAGGGTTTTGATTTCCAAAGCCCAGCAAGCTGAAATACGAAGATCTGATGGCAAACTAAGACCAACACAAAAGTGCTCAGTCTAAACTAGTAATCAGAGAGGTTCTGGTGCTCACAAAACACTGACATGAGGATTTCTTCCCACTTAGACCAGGCAAGAGAAAAACAAAAACAAAGCAAAAATCAAAAGCAAAAGCAAAACCAAACCTCAAGTTGAACAAGAACAGTTCAAATTTAGAGAATAATATACTGGGTTTTATTTTTTTTTTAATCTTGCTCTAAGTGCATAGTTTTTAAAAATTTGTTCACTGGAATGAAATTGTATACACTGATGCATATACATCATTAAATAAATGTATTTATTAATTAGTTACATTCTTATGGCAAGTTTTACTAGATTATATGCTAAGCATAAAAGTCCCCATAGAAGGAGGTTTCCCTTGATACATGGTAATTTTGGCTTATTAACAAGATTAATAAAAAATGGAGAATATACTTAAGGCAGTTATCTAACAGGGAATTAACCAAATCCTCAAGATGTGAATTAATACTTTTAATATTCTTTGAAGTGCCATTTTAAAGTACTATGAAAGTCAAGAAGCAGAATGTGTCTAAAATACCTAATAACTATTTTATCACTGATATTAACAGAAATAGATGGTGAGAAAGTTTGGCACAATGTTTCTATGTTTTCTGAAAGTGGATTTTGTGGCAACATTTGTAAGTGATCTATAATGAAATCAAAGGAAACTTTATAATGAAATATAATTCCAGCCATATATAAAGTAATTACAAACTTGAAGTGGACCTTAAGCAACTAAATATTGTCTAAAATGACAAGCTGATTTTTCAAAACTGATATATGTAATTCATGTAGTTTTATGTCATATTTCTGAAAGAACAGCTTCACAATCTATTTATTGATAAAATAACAGAATAATCACTTCTCTAGGCCTGCTCAAGAATTCTAAACTAAAAACATTCTACCCTGCACATTTACAACCATTCAATAAATACTCACATTCAAACAGTAACTCCAGGGTAGGGCAGCTATATCAACGTTCCAAACTGTCAAACTGGGTTAGATAAAAGTCACATCTATTAATGATTTAAAATAATTTCTAGAAAATTGCAACAGAAACAGATGGCTAAATTTACAACTGTCTGGAAAAGTCAATACTAATGCAATCGTGCTAAATCACTTTGTAACTTTCTTAGAAAGTAAACAAGATTTTTGTCTACAGGCCACTTTACAGAAGCTTTATCAAGTTAATGTACTAATATGATTTTTAAGTTATCTAAAACATTCATTGGTGTACTAATCTTAAAAATTAAATGCCAGTAACTTCTAAGGTCACCTCACATAAAAGTTAAGAGCACTAAAGAAACTGTCACAACTCCCCTTTTCAAAAAATGTAACTAAATCAATTATATTATCAATGAACTGATTATTCAGACTTTGAGATTATTTTTCTTCTTCTGAGTTCACTGCTGCTAAGTCACTTCAGTCGTGTTGGACTCTGTGCGACCCCATAGCCCGCAGCCCACCAGGCTCCCCCATCCCTGGGATTCTCCAGGCAAGAACACTGGAGTGGGTTGCCATTTCTACTTATCACCAAAGACTGGCAGAGGAACAAAAAAAAAGTCAAACTAAATCACACACAAAACATTACTATTATCTCTAATAAAAGATTTGATGGAAAAGGAAGTTGTAAACTAACGACTGAACTGAGGGCTTGGTGTAACTGGTAACATTTAATTATTCATATTTTCCCTCAATATTATGAATAATGGAAAACGACATATTTCAGTAATTAAGCATTTTAGTCTATAAATTCTACTTTTACGATTTATCTGAATTTCTACTTCTGCATTCTTTAATGAAGGTGTATTTAAAACTTGATCAGATCAGATCAGATCAGTCGCTCAGTCGTGTCTGACTCTTTGCGACCCCATGAATCACAGCACGCCAGGCCTCCCTGTCCATCACCAACTCCCAGAGTTCACTCAGACTCACATCCATCGAGACAGTGATGCCATC
>NW_011494939.1:6171557-6172035 GCF_000754665.1 Bison bison bison
TTCTATTTCTCACTTCCACTGTATAATCATAAGGGATTTGATTTAGGTCATACCAGAATGGTATAGTGGTTTCCCCTACTTTCTTCAATTTAAGTCTGAATTTGGCAATAAGGACCACAGTCAGCTCCTGGTCTTGTTTTTGCTGACTGTATAGAGCTTCTCCATCTTTGGCTGCAAAGAATATAATCAATCTGATTTCGGTGTTGACTATCTGGTTATGTCCATGTATAGTAAAACTTGATAAAATATTCTAGAAAAATCTCAAATTACCTAGAATGCTTACTTATATAAAACAATCTGTAGGCCAAGTTTATTATTAAAAATATTACTCATCCTTATTTCCACCTTAAATACTAATTATTGAGAATATTATTTTTTCTAATTAGCTACTGGAATGCATTTTCCCCATTAATTTGATAGCCAAAATGTTTGACCAGCTGGAAAATATTAAAAACCACCACATGCATTCATTGTGACT
>NW_011494939.1:6172685-6174959 GCF_000754665.1 Bison bison bison
GTAGCTAAAAATATGAACCAGAGTTATACTGCAAAAAAAAAAAGGAAAAAAAATGTGGTCTAAACAACTAACAACAACCTACAAAACAATTACAGAAAAGAAAAATCTGGGATCAAGACTTTTTGATGAAGCACAGAAGTCCAAATCAGCAATGTCTCACATCTTGAGGCGGTTTTCCCTTAGAACATAGAAAGAACAAAGAACATACCCTTTGAAATGTAGTAGCAGTGTCTGGGATTCCAGCTTTTTCAGAAGCAAGGTCATTTTCTGACCTAGCTACCATAGCATAATCACTTTCTTTAAAGCATAAAAAGAAAAGCATTTAAAATACTGCTTTTTGTTGTTTTCAAGAGTGAATTATACATATCCAACTGGCAGGAGGGTCAGCCTCATCATTTTAATAATTCACATTTAAAACATATCATTGAAAAATGTTTATAGCTTAGAAAAGTGAAGTGGGAGGGACCTACTGTTTTACATCTTCATTCAAAATCATCATCTAAGTATCACAAACTAGTGAAATTCCACTTTTGCTAGCTGATTCCTATTTACCCTGAGCTGTTTATTTGCAAAATTAGCATAACTGTCCTGTCTCACAAAAATTGTCCTATCTTACAGAACTGCAGGATAGTCAGAAGAGATAAAGAAAATAAAAATACTTTGAAAATTAATGTCCAACATTAATCATTACCATTCTTTGTATGTTTAACAACACGCAGGACTATAATACTTCTTTCTTATTGGGAAGACATTCAATCCTGGGGGGGGGGAAGTTGGTAACAAGAAATAGATATGATTGCAGGATAACTGGCAACACTTCTGAAGGCTTCACTGTTAACACAATATTGACTGAATACAGAATGTACCCAAGTTACAAAGGTCCTATAAATCTAAACCACCGTCTTTGCCTCAGTCCCCTCCATTTCTTCCCTTCACTCTTATAGGAACCAGTGTTTACAGGAATGGGAAGTGCGAGTGAAGATCTCAGAGAAACCAGGAAGTTCAAAAGTACTGCTAGAAGAAATTGTGAAAGGAAGTGGAAAACCAAAGAGCATCCCTATTTCCACCTAGGATAGGTGATGCTTTTGAACTGTGGTGTTGGAGAAGACTCTTGAGAGTCCCTTGGACTGCAAGGAGAACAAACCAGTCAATCCTAAGGAAATCAGTCCTGAATATTCATTGGAAGGACTGATGCTGAAGCTCCAATACTTTGGCCACCTGATACGAAGAGCCACCTCATTGGAAAAGACCCTGATGCTGGGAAAGAATGAGGGCAGGAGGAGAAGGGGATGACAAAGGATGAGATGGTTGGATGCCATCACCGACTCGATGGACATGAGTTTGAACAAGCTCTGGGAGATGGTGAAGGACAGGGAAGCCTGGCATTCTGCAGTCCATGGGGTCACAAAGAGTCAGACACAAATGAGCGACTGAACAACAACAACAACAACACATCAACTGCAGACATCTCTCTACCCAGGAAAATAAGGCAAAGGTTAAAAGTTAACAAACAGGAGCTTTGACCTGGGATAAAATAGGTATAGCAAAGTTCACTTAAAGGAAAAAAGACTGATCTCGGTACCTAGCTTTAATCTCTAAAGCCAATCCAATAAAGATAAAATGCCAATTGCATAATACTGACAAACCCACTCACTTTCACTCACAAAGGTACTAGTTTTATCAAGCTACCTATTCCTTCTGCTCACCTATTTTCCACTAATCCAATGCTCCACTCTACCTGTGACACTAACCAATCCCACTTACCAATGCATCTCCTATATCCAATTTAACCAATCTTTCCCTTATTCATCCCCAAAGACCCACCCATTCATTATATTTCATCCACCACTGTTTCTTCTCACTTGTTAAGGAAGAATAAATTATTACACCAGGGAATCTCTGTACTAATGACCTTGAGTTAAGCTAGGAAGGAGAAAGCTGGAGGTGAATGGGGTGGATCTGGGGCTGAGAAGAAATGTTCAAACCACCTGTCATTTGGGTAGATAAGCATATTTTAAAAGAGTGATTTTTTTTTTAAAAACCACACAAATTGTTAATAGTACTGCTAATAACTAGAACCCTAACAACAGACTGGTTCCAAATAGGAAAAGGAGTACGACAAGGCTGTATATTGTCACCCTGCTTATTTAACTTCTATGCAGAGTACATCATGAGAAATGCTGGGATGGAAGAAAAACAAGCTGGAATCAAGATTGCTGGGAGAAATATCAATAACCTCAGATATGCAGATGACACCACCCTTATGGCAGAAAG
>NW_011494939.1:6175059-6179020 GCF_000754665.1 Bison bison bison
TGCCGAAGAATTGAAGCTTTTGAACTGTGGTGTTGGAGAAGACTCTTGAGAGTCCCTTGGACTGCAAGGAGATCCAACCAGTCCATTCTAAAGGAGGTCAGTCCTGGGTGTTCTTTGGAAGGAATGATGCTAAAGCTGAAACTCCAATACTTTGGCCACCTCATGCAAAGAGTTGACTCACTGGAAAAGACTCTGATGCTGGGTGGGATTGAGGGCAGGAGGAGAAGGGGACGACAGAGGATGAGATGGCTGGATGGCATCACTGACTTGATGGACATGAGTTTGGGTGGACTCCGGGAGTTGGTGATGGACAGGGAGGCCTGGCGTGCTGTGATTAATGGGTTTGCAAAGAGTTGGACACGACTGAGCGACTGAACTGAACTGAATAACTAGAAAAATAATTTCCTCAGTCTCCCAATTTAAACAAAGACGTTCAAAAACATATTTAAAAGAGGACTATGGATATTAAGTTCATCCATGGCTAGTCTTTGCAGTTCAAGATTGATGCCAGAAAGAACACTTTTACCTCTTCTCTTGAGCCTACTTAGTAACCAGGATGCCTGCTTCTGAGAAAATGGGTTTGAATACAGCTCTACATTCTATTTATTGGTTCTCTAAAGAGTTTGACCTGTGGTTCATAAGAATGCTCACGGTTCAATGAGTTTTTACTGGAACAGTCTATTACAATTAGTAGTGGTCAAGTACATTTTATACAGGTATGGCTTCCTCTGTATAGGCTGCCTACTGGAAAACATTAAAGTTTCCTGTCAGTACTTTCCAAAATTTTTATGGTTCATCCTAGGCCTTAAAAAAAATTCTTATCCTCCCCCCTGCCTTTATTTTAAAAATTTTTGGGATTAGGGTCCTGTGGATAAAGTAAAACCTTTTCTGCTCTGTAGCCTATTTGTGCAATTAAAATAAAGTTCTCCTTGGGGCATCATCAGAATTTAGTAACCAGAGCTTTGAATAGGATAAACTAATCTTAAAATGCTTTAAACTCTTAAACCATTCAAATGATTTAAAAATAAAAATTCAAGCCAGGAAATTTTAATTTAATCATTTCACAAACTCACAAGCTTACTACATAATATTCTAATTTAGAAAGATAAACATTTCTTGAAAAGTACACAAAATATCTTAAGAGAAATTTTACTCTGATTTTTAAAAACACATTACTTCAAAACCAATATTGTAAAGTTAAAAAATAAATAAAATAAAATAAACAAGAAAAGGAAAAAAAATACATTACTTATGTTATTGTTATATATTGAAACACATACCAAAATTGGCTAAAGCATTAAAAGATTAACCACCTCAGTTAAACTCAAAGATTAATTAGGCATATTTAGAAAGATTAATCAGGCATATATTTATTACTACACCATATAATATTAACAAGCATGAGCACCAAAAACAAACATTAACACAAACATTATATAAACTACTATATGAACTATCAGTTTATATATCCTAAATATTTTTTCAACATTCTTATTTTTAGCAAGACAAACACATTTGTAACTTAACTATTTTAGTTATTTGAATTCTGAGATTTTTATGAGATTTTAAAAAATAGAACATAATAAAGACCCGTACAACTATTTAATCTTTATGTTTCTTTTCCCATTTATCAAAGGCTGCAAAAGAAAGATAAACTTTCCTATTAAACTTCTGAACTGTTTTCCCAAATTAGAATGAAAAGTCCAAACATTCTTTCTGCTATCTACAGAAATAATTTTTGGTAGAAGCCAGATTATTTATTTGTGAGTTGATGAATCAAGGTACTTTTAAGTCACTTCAGCTAGCTCGTGATGACATAGGGTCTAAAATCATATTTGTATATATTTCTTAAATGGTAACTCAATCTTGAAATTTATTCTAGCTGATATGACCCATGGATGGCCATTGGATGCCAGTGATGTAATGCATTCAATCTTCAAGACAATGACTAACAATGGAACTGATAAAATTAGCATGAGAGAAATATTACCTAAACATGTTCCTGTTAAATTCTGTATGTTTAAAATGTTTGGAGACAAAAAGGTTTTGTGAACTTAAAACCAACTGACCCTAATGGAATGCCAAGCTGAAACTGTCAGACAGCTGCAGCTGGTAATAAAATGCTAAGATCTGAAGGGCTTTAGCAGAACCTGATTATATGGTAATCCTAGTATCTGAGCAGGCAAAAGAGCTAGAAAAATAACTGATAGGCTGGTTGCTATAGTAACCAAGATAAATTTGTATAGGACTGGGAAAAAACATTGGGGTTGCCATCAGGTATGAGGCCCACATTATGTCTTATGCAGTTTTTCCACAATTTTGAATCACGAGATGACAGACTAATACAAAGGCTGCTCAGTCTGAAATAAGAGAACAGATAAGATTCCACTCTGAAGAGTAAGGAAAGCACCCAATTAAAGGTTTAGCTTGTTAGCAGAAGAATATCTGACAGCAAGGGTGGAACAAACCTTGTGAAAGTTTGTAGAAATTGCTTAGCTATGGGTAGAAAACAAAAATGTAGGTTAATTAGCAATTCAAGTTAAATATCAGTAGGGCATCATAAAGTACCTACAATTTTTATTACTTTTAATTAATTCTTATAGACTATTAATCTCTCACAGAAAGGGTTGTTTAATTCACTGTATAGATGTGTATCTAAAACAATACGAAATACTGTGATTCGTCTGATCTCAGTTATCCATGTCCCAGTAAGCAGTCTGAGAACCTGGTCTCTCTCTCTTGGCTTCAGGGGCTACCTTCACCACCTACTCCATCACCACCACCACCCTGTCCTCCACCTACATACCCCAGGAAGTAATTACCAGAATTGCAGGCAGAGTTTGAGGAGGAAACAAACAGCATCTTCAAGGTTCTTGCCTGGCAAATTCACCTGACTTTGTCAAAATCTAAACAATGAACTGAAAAGAACACAAGGACTGTCATGTACTGTGAAGGTTATGCAGGTCTCAAATAACAACAATTAGAAGTTACTTTTTTTTCTGTAGGACCATCACTGAACTGTCAACATGCTAAAACTATCTAGGTTTTTAACATTTTTAAAGATCAAATTTTATCTACCCTACTTTTTGAAGTAGGTTACCCCAAGAACAAAATAAAGTTTTCAGTTTTAAGAGTTTGTACAGATTCAAATTGAGTCCCCAAACTGCAGTACTGCTTCGGACTGTCCTACTTCCATGAGTCACCAAACTGACAGTTGGAGGCCACTAAATTTAGAGCTTGAATTTACTAATTAATATGCAAAAGGTCCCCTCCCAGCTCTACATGATGTTACATGGTGTGATAAAAAAGCATATGTAAATATATTTCTATCAATCCACAAAGCCAATGGCAATCAAATATAATCCATAATTCATCTATACCCATGAACAGCCATTTTTAATAAGGTTGTTAAATAACAGCTTATTTTTAATAGGGCTCTTAAATAACCCATATCACGCAAATAATTTTTAATTGAAATGCATCAATTTTCAATTCAGAGAGAAATGTTTCTGATGTCCAAGTGAAAAACAGTTTTCAACAAAGGCAGTTAGGCAACTTTTTATTTTTTAGACCAAACAACTCTTTGGGACAGTTTGATCTCAGTTCTTATGGCTTAAAAATCAAGATTTGGGTTATTACTCCAATCTAAAATAATAGACTGCAATTGACACTAAACTAACAAAACAAATAACCATCCCTGTTCTTATATTAGCTGTTTTGTCACCGTTTTTTCATCCAGACTTGGAGAAAATTAGTGGGCAAAAGTGAGGATCCTAGAACATTCCATGTCCTCTGACAGCAAGACATAAAAGAAACAGAATCATGGTAGATGTAGTTGACTATCTCGGGAGTCCTGCTAACAGAGTATGTGCCAGAAACCTACAGCAGGGATAACTGCCAATACTTTCGTTCCTTCTACAGACAAGGCATCATGGTATAAATGAGGAATCAGGAGACTTGG
>NW_011494939.1:6179207-6183401 GCF_000754665.1 Bison bison bison
TCAGCAATGTGTCACTTCTCCTCTCTGAGCATAGTTTCTCTTTCAGTTAAATGGAAGGGCTGGGCCAAATGATCTTCTGTCCCTTCCTACTCTAAAAATCTTACCATTTCTTCCAATAAAAAAAATGAAGAATGCTCAAAACATCACGTTTGTTTTTACAACATGTTCTCAGTGCCAGCCTTTAGTATGTGTATGCATAATCCACACAAAATAGCACAAACATTCATTTCACATATAATTTACCCAGTAAATATCTAGTTTCAAATCTACAGGTCTTAAATCATGTACCAAATACCATCAAGTCTGTTAAAACTCTCCTCAAATTAAAGATGAGGAAATGAAATGACTCATAGTCCAGGGCTTTTTTGTACTATACCAAACTTCCTCCTCCCTTTCCTGCTTTATCAAAAGATAGCATGATAGCAGAATATAATTCTAGATAGTGAAACTGATCTGGATTCAAGTCCTAACTTTGCCATTAGTTTGCTGTGTCACCTTGGACAAGTCACTTTCCTTTCTCAGGGCTTTGGCTTTCACATTTTACATGAAGGAGTTAAACTAGATGTCCCTTCCAGTTGTAACATGCTATGATCTTATAACAGCCCTATCTGACAAAACAAAATACACATTCTTGAAAGAGAAAGTGGGTATTTCTAGCCAAGAGAACTGAAGTCTGGGCTACTAGTTTTAAATATATGCATCAGTTCAACTTAGCAAGTTGGTCCTAAAGCATTTGACTTAAGTATCTCTTGGAGGAAATTACCTTGAATACACACACACACACACACACACACACACACACACACACACACCCAGTATGGGGTAGCTATGATGTACTAGAAAAAAATACTGGAGGAGGAGTCCAAAGAACTGGTTTCAAATCCCAGCTGTCACTTACAAGCTGTGTCCCCTAGGCCAATTTATTAACCTCTCTGAGCCTAAGGTTCTTCATTAAAATGGAGAAAAGAATAAGGAAATCTGACCTAAAATATCAATCAAAATAAATCATTGTAACTGTGATGTACACTGCAAAGCTGGACAAGTGGAGATGATCTCCCACTGTGGAAAAGTAGCTGCATTCAAATCAAGTCTTCCTATAAAAAACTGGACTGATTTTTTAACTTTATTAACTCTGAATTAAGAGTAGAACAACAAAGCTGAAGACACCATTGGAAGGGGAAAAGAGGAAATAAATCAGCTTTAGGAAATGGATTGTTTATCTGGATTCTGCTAATTAACAAAACATGAGATAACTCTCAACAGCCTACTCAGTTTACTACAATCTGGTGAAATGTTCTGTGTACTCTAGAACATGCAATGCAAGGAACATTTCTTAAAGTGCCCAAACCGGGTTGGTTAACCTCTTAGAGTGCATATGGTGTAAATCTCTGAGTGTGTCTCAAGGGAGAGAAGATACTTCTAATAACCAGTATCTGATGATACCATATGTTTTCACAAATCAAGATTTCTCACTCATTTCTAGGTTGTTAGTTACCCAGCCAAGTTTCCTCACAGTACCTTATGCAAATAACAAAAACTGTCACAAAGGACAGAGGAAATGTTAATAATGCCAACCTTGTGCAGTCCTCTCAGTACTGCTAGTTCTTTTTAGATTAAATTCTCCAGTAGAGTTGAATTTCCTTCGAAATCCCCTCAGTAATGCAGGATGGAGCCTTGAAATTCATAGACTGACAGTAGTTTTACCCATAGAGCTCAACATCCTCAATATTTGGGCAGGTTAGAGTTAAATTCAGAAGGCTGGGTCCTAAGAGATGTTTTTACTTTTCACCTAGCATATCAAAGGATCAAAATGCTTGAGAAGTTTATTATTCCAGGAGGGAAGAAGTGACTAGCAATTCTATCAAAATGACTCATTCAGTTTAGATAAGTTAAATAACTCCAAGTTGTGCATACTTCCTCCCAAAGTAAGCACCCTGTGAAGTTAAATTTGCTAATTACAAGCAAGGAAGGAGAAGGGAATGAACACTGGAGTTCTTTCTGCCAGGTACTGGATTACTAGGCAGTTTACACAGGTCCTGATGTAGCCGTTATTCAAAATTAAATGTTACATTCATTGAAAAGAAACAATACTCATACAGCTCTAAATTTATTAAATCATATGATTACTTTAAGGGGAATACCAGGAAGACAAAATTTAATTTCAGAGGACTCCTATATACTTGGAAATCCAAGTGAATTTTCTATCCTCTACCATCTAGCTGTGAATTTGTTCCATATATTGAACTTAAAGGAGATTCAATGCCATCTCAAGTTTGGCCATTGCCATCTTCAAATCCCATACTAGTGATTTGAAGGTTGGTGGAAACACACTCATTAACGACCTACCAACGTACATTTTCTCTGCTTTTGTTGCTGTAACTTTTGGGGTACATATTATATATAATACCTATCCAGTTTTAGAACGACTTCTAGAATGTACAGATAATAGTAATTTGCATTAAGGTATTTCTTCCACGGGTAAGCTTGCAAATTGAAGGCCAGCTGACTTTTGGAACCATATTAGTGACTTTTACAGTAACATGACAAATTTTACCCATTTTCAAGTTCTCATAGCACGAAAATGTATTTCACTGCCTCTAGTGCCACACAAGACCAGTAGAAGAGTTCGGTGAACTCGCTTTAAACATTATTCCAACTGGGAAGAGTCGGGAGTGGGTCAGTAGAAGTCCCAGGCAAAGCGAAGCCTTCCAACTACTGTAGTTCCTACTCAGAATCTCCCTATTAATCACCACTAAAACATTTTGCAGAATTAGATAAAGAGCACCAAGCTGTGGCTCTCCTTCCAACCACAGATTACTCAGCACTTGTTTGTATCGCTGTAGTCGGTTGTACACATTTCTGTACGGCAACTCTTTTAAGACCGCAGTCTCGCTAATGGTAAAGGACCTCGTCTTCGATTTCCTCTGCCTCATGGCAAGGTGGTATTTTAATAAAACACCGCGGATCTAGAGTACATCAGCTAGAGGACTTTCCTAAGTAAACACCCAGTCTTCCCCCTCCCCGCGCTCCGCTCCTTTTCTTTTTGTGCAACCAAAAGAGGACGGCAAATAGGGAGTAGAGACACCTCTGAATCGGATAGGTAAGTTAGCGGCAAAAGAAGAAAAAAACAACCGTCAGTGCAATTCCTGTTACCGCTCCTTTAATCTATGGCCCCCAAGGCCAAAACGGATGTTTCAAGGTAAGCTCTGAAACCCTCAAATACACATCTCCGGCTCTCGAGCTCGTAAACTGTCCCACCTCGCAGAAAGCTGGACAAGAGAAAGAGGCTCCGAGAGAAGCCCGGGGGCCGTTTACCAGGGCCAAGACGGAGGTTTGCCCGAGGTGGGCGATTGCCCTCCCCGGAACTCACTCTGAAGTAGCCGAGGGAGACGGAGAGGGGCTGCGGCGGCGGGACCTGGAAGGGGTGTAGGGGGTACGGCACAGGGGAAGCCAGGAGACGGGGACGCCTGGCTTCTGGGCCAGGGCTCCGGTTACTTACCCGATAGGGTCGCCGCCCTCTAGGTGCACATCTTCAGGGGCATCAAAGAATTCCTCCGTGTCACTTTCCGACGCCATTTATAGGACACACCCGCGGGTGAGGGGGCCGGCGCCGCCTGGAGGGAGGGTGACTCTCGTCTCCTCCTCGTCGTCCTCCACCCCGGCGAACCGTGGGGAGGTGGGTCCCGGAGAGGATGAGGAGGGAGCAGACGATCTGAAGAGAGGAGCTGGACGGGGGGCCGCCGGCAACTGCCAGACTGAGGCAATAACCAGCAGAGCGGCCGTCTGAGGAGGCGGCGGTGGATCCAGGGACTGTTGCTGCCGCCGCTCCCGGCGATAGGGGTGTGGAAAGAGCGCAAGAGGCGGTGGCTCTCCTCAGTGGGGGAGGGCGGGCGCGCGGACGACAGCAGCTCCAATATCTCCCGCAGCGGCAATTACAGCTGCTGGGAAGCTAGTTGCCCGCAAAAACCGGACCGCACCTACCCTCGCGAGATTTCGGGAGGGCCGGTGGGGCGTGGGCGGAGCGAAGAGGTGGCGGGGCGGTTCCTGAGAGGCCGAGCTCAGATTTCTGGTACTCGAGAAGCCTATCAAAACGGCGCAAGCGCCGTTGAGGGCGTTCGGTGAGGGCCGGAAGTAGTGGGGAAGGGTGGGGATGAGTGTTCTGAGGGGAGGAGTCTAGAGCCTACGCCTGAGCGG
>NW_011494939.1:6183501-6185497 GCF_000754665.1 Bison bison bison
AGTGTCCCATTCACTAACTCTGCAATTCTAAAGAGAGGCATTTTTAGACGGGTGATTTGGAGTCTGCTTTTTTTCTTATGAGGAAATGGTGTCGGGATAAGTTGGCATTGTGGTTTAAATTTTCGTCGATTTAATTTATCCAAGGCCAGATTCCCAAACCCTAGGGAGTAGGCGGGTCCACGTCCTCTAGCGTTATGGGGCATAACCTGTGCTATTTAGTACAAGATCTCTAATTGAGATCTCCAGATAGGATCCTGCCGGCCAGAGGGTGGGGTCCGGGAGAGACAGTGGGGAGTGTGCCAGTTCAATGGAGTAATGATGGATTTGTTGCTGGAGCTGAGCCACTGTAGGGCCTCCGGTTACTTTCTCTTTACAGATACCTATTGTTGCCCAGACTTAACGGGAGAGAAATTCTTACATACTGGTCAAGATGTGCATCAGTCAAATGGTAAATATATTGAGCAGATGCCGTTGCAAGGCTAAGAGCTTGTAACTTAATTCTGATCCTCGACTGCCCAGTGTCCAGTGATGAAAATAGAAAGGTGCTTATAAAAGACCAAGATGTTCTTTGTTAACGCATCATTGACTATCAAAGTGATAATGCTGACTTTATATATAATCGGGAAGCACATTTATTTTTCCAACTGCCGAGACAGGAGGGCACTCGGAGCTGTTTGCACTACAATTGTTGCTCAAGATGGCGGCAGAAAAGCAACTGGAACCGGGGGCATGGCCTCAGAGAGGCTGGAATGGGATTCTAGATTCCTACGTGGAAAGCAACCAGGAAAAGATCTGGGGTTACCTGGCGAGTTTGTGTAAAACCGAATGCCATATACTATGTATTCTTTAACACCCTAGGGAGTTGAGGGAAAACGCTGCATAATCAAATAGGGTAATATTTCTTGCACCAAACCTTATGATTATTCATAAGGGGTAGATAAACACCAGTAAGTAGCCACCTGCAGTTCAAGTCAGCTACTACTGTCAGTTAAGTTTAGGTTAGACTAAACTGACTGTCAAATAAGTCACTAAAAATAGAAAACAAAAATGTTTGGCTTCCAGAGCTTTTGGTATTTAAGAAGTGCACATAAGGGATTTGTGGACCCAATTATTAGCTTTTATGTGTTTTAAACATGCTAATTTTCTAGGTTTAAAAATATATCTCAAAGTACAAACTTTATTTTGTTTCTCACTATAAAGGGCTTTCCCAGGATGGTAAAGAACCCGCCTGCCAATGCAGGAGACCCAGAGTTCAATCCCTGAGTCAGGAAGATCCCTTGGAAGAGGGCATGGCAACCCACTCCAGTATTATTGCCTGGAGAATCCCACGGACAGAGGAGCCTTGTGGGCTACAGTCCATAGGGCTGCACAGAGTTGGACATGACTGAAGCAACTTAGCATACAATCAGGGAAGATACGCTTTTTTCCTTTACGGATTATGGAAAGATATAAGTAAATAAACTACCTGAATTTATTTTCTTCCTAGCTATGCAGCCCCAGCTATGTAATAGTTAATTTACATTTGCCTTAAAAATTAAAACTTGATGTCATGTTCTGTTCTAGGTGCTGAGCATGATTCAAAGATGAAGACAATTTACTTCCTGTTTCCCAGGAGCTCACAATCTAGCAATGGAGGAAAACACAGTCTCCTAAATTGGTGTTTTTCCCATTATTTCATACCATCTCTCTTGGACCTTTTAAGGTACCTTAAACATTGTGTTTAGAAAAAGCTGAAATGAAATAGGAATGATAATCCAATAACATTTTTAGAGCTGTTCAAGTTATCTATTTAAATGCTTTTATCAATTTTATGAGAAAGTGAATTTCTGGAAACGTCAAAACACATGTGTACCACCTATGATCATTTTTAAAGATGTCAAAAGATGTATTTGTTTTGTCTTAAACATCTGTTCTTGAGTTTTAAGGCAGCAGATTTTAGGCTTAGTCCAAGGCTGTGGTTTTAAAGCTTTTCTCCTTATTAGAAATGAAACTCTTT